>NW_020664382.1:9634957-9742213 GCF_002925995.2 Terrapene triunguis
CCCCCCCCCGTGTGGGGGGGGAGGGCGGCCGGAGGCTTTTTTGCCTGGGGCGGCAAAAAAGCCAGAGCCGGCCCTGTTGATAAACCCAATTTTGTTAAGTCCAGCAGACAATCCAAGATGGCTGAGAGAGGAGAGGATTCAAACACAAGGCAGTGACAGTGACACCAGTGGTTGAACCTCTTCCATTTCTGAAGGTAAGTAATTCAAGTTGACCTCCTTCTACTGTTTAGCAATACTTCTTGTACTACTGTTGAGCAGGTGGATTTTAATCCTGTGAACCATCTAGGACAGCGGTGGGCAACCTGCAGCCCGTCAGGGTAATCCGCTGGCAGGCCGCCAGACAGTTTGTTTACATTTGCCCGGCTGCCCACAGCTCTCAGTGGCCACGGTTCGCCATTCCTGGACAATGGGAGCTGCAGGAAGCGGCATGGGCTGCAGGGACGTGCTGGCTGCCGCTTCCCGCAACACTCATTGGTCGGGAACAGCGAACCGCGGCTACTGGGAGCTGCAGGCAGCCATGCATATGTAAACAAACTGTCTGGCAGCCCACCAGCGGATTACCCTGACAGGCCACGTGCGGCCTGCAGGCTGTCCACCACTGCTCTAGGAGCTATGCTTGGAGATGAAGGACCCCTAGGGAGAGGAGATGAGGGATGGGCGGAAGTTTGAGTGCCGGTTGGACACACAGGTGAAGCAGGTAAGGATACTATGCCTGTCTCAGCCAGGTCAGTACTATAAGGAAAACCCTGTCCTTGTCCTTCCCAATCTTGTTCATGACTCTTAGAATTAATGATGTTGGGGGGAATGCATAGAACAGGCCCTTTGTCCAAGGATGGAACAAGGCATATCCCAAAGAGAGGTGAGCTCAGTCTCCTCTTGAACAGAATAAGGGGCACTTGCTGAATGTGGTGAATACATCTACCTATGGAAGTCCCCACCTCCAGAATATTCCAAAAGAAAAGAGGACTTGCAGCCAGAAAGAACAGAAGGGGGAAGGCCAGAGAATTGCACCAAACACCATGAAGAGGCAGTTCTACGTGACTGGGGACTCCCTACTAAGAAGAACAGACAGGCCTGTCACCAGAGCTGATCCGGAGAACAGAAGACTCTGTTCTGCCAGGAGCTAAGATACGGGATCTGGACCTGAGGCTGAAGAGGATCCTAAAAAGAGCTGGAAAGAATCCAAGATTGTCCTTCACATGGGAACAAATGATACAGCTAGATTCTCACTGGAACACATCAAGGGAGATTATGCCAGGCTGGGGAAAATGTTTAAAGAAATGGATGCTCAGGTGATTTTCAGTGGGATTCTACCTATCCCTAGAGGAGGAGAATGAGTGAGGACAGCTGGCTTCAGCAGTGTTACTGAGCATGCTCAGTCCATGTGAGCATGCTCAGTACAAGCCAAGCAGAAAATCTGGGGAGGCATGTGACCCCGCAGGCCTCCTCACCCCATGTGTCACCTCTGGCATCAGTACCGAAGCAGCAGTTGACTTTGGCAGTACTACTGGTTTGGAGAGGGTAGGCATTGGGACGGTATGTGCTTTGATTTTGATGATACCGATGGAGCCGAGTGGGAAGGCACTGTTGGTAAGTCTGAAATAGATGGTGCTGATCGGCAGGTGGATGGTACCGGGGCCCTGCTGGTGTCACGTTTTTCCAAAGTGCTCCTGGATCTCCCTGTTCTGCTAGTACCAGAGGAAGAGTCTTTCTCTTCTCTTCCATGATACTGAGTTCAGAAAGCAAGGCATCTGACACTGTAGACCTTAGCAGGACATCGTGACTTCTTGGGAGCTGGCTCTTGTGGTGGGAGACTGAGCTCCTCTTCTTTGGAGACTTCCCTGAGTCCTCAGAGATCTTCACCTTCTTAGGTAAAACCTTACCCGAAGTCGGAGGGACACTGGATCTGTCAGGAGACAGATGTATGGGGGAAGAGGGGAGGGTCTCCTGACCTGACTTGGAAGTGGGTCCCAGGGAACACTCCATCAGCAGTAGCTTCAGTTTGGTCTCCCAACTCTTCTGAGCTCTAGATTTTAGAGCCAGGCAAATGTTACACTTTTGGGAGATATGGGATCGACTCTCCCAAGCAAAGGATGCATTTAGCATGGCCCCCGCTGATCGGGAAAGCCTCCTGATAAGAGAGGCAGCATTCTAAATCTGGTGAACCAGGCATGCCCAGCCAGGCCAAACAAGCTCCCCAGAAAAAAAAAGGCGGGGGGGGGGGAAAAACAGGGAGGGGAAACTGAAACCTCTCACAAATATCTAACAACTAATCCTAACTAGAAACACTAAACTCACTAAACAACAACTACAAAACAACAACGAGGTGGATGTGCCAGAACTCTGTCTCAGGCCTAGGTGCTAGGGAAGGAACCAAAGGCGATTCACCCATGCACCTCTATTCATGGCATGAGCTTGTAGAGAGCATGTGCACAGGTCAAATGGACACTGCTAATGGAAAATCTCCGATCAAGGGCTTGAGAGGCGCATGTGCATTTGAAGTGGATCACACATCCCAAAGAAGAACATGTATTACTTGTGATGATGCACAAGCAGGAGTGAATCCAATTTGACCTTCAATTCTCAGACTTTTATTTGCAGTGCTAGCAGTTTGGGGAAAAAAACATTTTTAAATTTGTAACCTGAGCAAATTTGATCTGGAGTCATGGTAATAATAGCTGAGCCACAATAAGACCTGGAACCCCACAATGTCATTTTTATAGAATAGCTTTTCAGAATAGAGCCACACAAAGTTAAAGGTGGGAGAAGTTTTTCTGGAAAAAGACATTGAGATAAAAATGGTGAGGTAATTTTTTTGACATTAACATAGTTTTAAATATTCAGATTTCAAGTGCTTTATGTTATAAGTGAAGTGAATTTAATAGTCTTTCGTGGATATTAGAAAAAACTATGTAATCATTTCTCTCTCTCACTCTTTTAGCTGGGGTGCTGCAAGTGAAATCAAGTGAAAATTGCTATATCATTGGTGACTAGTCATTGAATATACATTAAGTTAAATGAATTTCATGTCAAACAATTCCCACTTGTGAGGTTTTTTGTTTTGGTTTTCCCCCCAAATATGGGAATTTTCAGGGCTGTAACAGCCTGATTCAACTCCCACTGATGTCAATGGGAATTCTGGTATTGACTTCAATGGTAACTGGATCAAATTCTAAGTGCAAGGAAGGAGACAGGTACAGTTGCAAAGGGGTATATTATGAAACTTGCATAATACCCTCCTGCTCTACAGGTATGCCTGGACCAAGCCTGTACTTATCAGAAACCTAATTACTTGAGCAATAAATTCTTGTGTTTGTCTTAATGGGCATCTATACTGCTGTGGGGGGTTGACCTTCATGTCTGACAATACTATTACTATACCTAAATAAATCATGTTTAGGCAAACTTGCCAAACAGGGAATTCACCTTTTATCTGTTTTCTCTAAACAAGGCTTCTGCAGAAAAATAGTAATCATTCTTCACAGCCTTCTCTATTTAAAAAGCATCGTTTATTCACAATTATTGCACAGCTGAGATACCACAGTCATTTCTGATACAAAATAATTCTCTTATCCTTATGGCACAATGTATCTCCTTATACTTTTAAGATACAAAATAACTGCTGTGTACCTCAAGTAACACTGTATGGTAAATGTGGTGCAATGTTTACTGTTTAGTGGTGATAGATCAGCTTAGAAAATGTTAGTGTAGGTTTGCTAGCCTCTATATGAACTGCTGAACCTGGTCCTAATGTTTAGTGTATTTTGTATTAATAATCACCTATTTCACAAGTTATATTAACATGTCTTTGCTCTCATACTAACAATAGTGTTACAACACAGTTTCCAAAAATTTGATATTGTTCTGACTAAAACTGACCACCTGCCCCAAACTCACCATGAACAGAAAATACGTTTCGACAAGATCTCACAGTTAAGGTGACAGAATAAAAACTTAATAGAATCCCCAAAAATCTGTAAAAGTGCTTGTGTTGGCTTCTCCATTTTTTTCCTCTTTAAATTTATATTTCGGTTTGCTTGTCAGTGTCCATTGGGATACACAGCCCACATTAAGTGAGAGTTATCCTGCATTAGGCTTATTTGGGGATTTATTTGAAGGAAAACTTAAATTATGGTGCTGCATTATTAATGGGCCATATGGGCATCAGGCTTGAGAGATAGGAGCTTAACAAGAGCACAGGAAAACAATCTTTCAGATACTTCCGGCCTCTTCTAATGCATAATCCATAAATTTCCCTACTCTGAGCACAGGAAAAGAACTAAAATATTTAAAATATGGTGGGTGAGAACATTAGGAGGACAATATATTATTTTTATAAAAAGGTCTCAGATAAATTAGACAATTAATTCAGCTCATCAATAGATTAATTTCTTGCACAGAACTCTTTTAAAGCAACTACATTTGTTAATGTTCTCTAGACTGAGAGAAAGCAGCAGCAAGTGATACAACCCTCTCATTTCCTGCTCAGTTATATGCATGTTCCCCACTGATACTCATTGCAACTGTTCTCTCAGTGTCATTGTATATATCAGTTTTCAAATAATCTAAAAATAAGCATCATTTCTCTTAGGCACCAGATTTTATGTTGTTCCGACTAAAACTGACCACCTGCATGTGGTGGGGTCCACATTACAATCACGCTTCTAGAGCTTTCACAGTAACAGCGATAAAGATAATTCTGAAAAATATTATATTTCTCAGTCTCTTTCCACTTGCTGTTTTATAATAGCATCTTGGAAATGCACCTCACATCTTTTCTCCCCATCGCATCTTTGCCAGCTTTTAAAGCGTGAATGAAAGTGGGAGGTGAAGGTCTGGGTCTGGGGTGGAGATGACGACTGGGGTATTTGGAGGTGAGAGGAAGTACATCTTTTGGATCTGCAGGGGAGGGGGCAGCCTTCTTCATTCCATTGGGGGTTGTGGAGCAAGGAGGGGAGACACTTCCTAGAGGTGAAGAGGAGACATCATTTGGGACTTGGTAGAGAGACACGCCCAAGGGAACAGGGACAGAATGACGGAAGGGAACATGGCACACTTGAGGTTTGGGGACAGTTCTTCAGATGGTCTCAAAGAAAATGTGTTGCTGTCCCTCTCTCCAGTTTTCCTATAGGAATTCTGGCACAAAACTCCAACACACCTGAAGGTTAAAACCTCAAAGTTCTCGTGCAACTGACCCTGTATGAGGAATCATCACTACCTATGCTCAAAAAAACAAATCAATGCAAAAATCTAAATTATGAGGGATTGAAACATTTTCTGGGCAAGTTCAGTATTGCCTATGTTCCTATAGTCAGTGGGGAATTCAGACAAAAATAGGTGAATGGCCCATCAATCAGAAACATAAATTTACTAGGGCTTTCAATTAATCAAAGTTAACTCACATGATTAACTCAAAAAAATAATCACGATTAAAAAAATTATTTGTGTTTAATCGTACTTATAATAATAGAATACCAATTGAAATTGGATTAAATATTTTTGGATGTTTTTCTACATTTTCAATATTGATTTCAACTACAAGACAGAATACAAAATGCACAGTGCTCACTTTATCATTTTTACAGTGCATATATTTGTAATAAAAAATAATAATATAAACAAAAGAAATAGTATTTTTCAAAAAGCAACAGAGGGTCCAATTCACCTCATACAAGTACTGAAGTGCAATCTCTTTATTGTGAAAGTGGAACTTACAAATGCAGATTTTTTTTGGTTACATAACTGCACTCAAAAACAAAACAGTGTAAAACATTAGAGCCTACAAGTCTACTCAGTCCTACTTCTTATTCTGCCATTTGCTAAAACAAACAAGTTTGTTTACATTGATGGGAGATATTGTAAATAAGAAGCAGTCAGCAGTGTCACCTGAAAGTGAGAACAGGCATTCACATGGCACTGTTGTAGCTGGTATTGCAATGTATTTACATGCCAGATATGCTAAACATTCGTATGCCCCTTCATGTTTCAGCCACCATTCCAGAGGACATGCTTCCATGCTGATGATGCTCTTTAAAAAAAAAAATGCATCAATTAAATTTGTGACTGCACTCCTTGGGGGGAGAATTGTATGTCTCCTGCTCTGTTTTACCCACATTCTGCATATGACCCAGCATATGTTCGTTTTAAGAACACTTTCACAGCAGAGTTGACAAAATGCAAAGAAGGTACTGATGTGAGATTTCTAAAAATAGCTACAGCACTCAACCTCAGGTTAAGAATCTGAAGTGCCTTCCAAAATCTGAGAGGGATGAGGTGTGGAGCATGCTTTCAGAAGTCTTAAAAGAGCAACACTCTGATGTGGAAACTACAGAACCCAAACCACCAAGAAAGAAAATCAACCTTCTCCTGGTGGCATCGGACTCAGATGATGAAAATGAACATGCGTCAGTCTGCACTGCTTTGGATCATTATCAAGCAGAACCCATCATCAGCATGGAAGCATATCCTCTGGAATGTTGTTTGAAGCATGAAGGGACATATGAATCTTTAGCGCATCTGGCACGTAAATATCTTGCAACGCCAGCTACAACAGTGCCATGTGAATGCCTGTTCTCACTTTCAGGTGACATTGTAAACAAGAAGCGGGCAGGATTATCTCCTGAAAATTGTAACCAACCTTGTCTGAATGATTGGCTGACCAAGAAGTAGGGCTGAGTGGACTTGTAGGCGCTAAAGTTTTACATTGTTTTATTTTTGAATGCAGTTTTTTTGTACATAATTCTACATTTGTAAGTTCAACTTTCATGATAAAGAGATTGCACTACAGTACTTGTATGAGGTGAATTGAAAAATACAACTTTTGTTTTTTACAGTGCAAATATTTGCAATCAAAAATAAATATTAAGTGAGCACTGTACACTTTGTATTCTGTGTTGTAACTGAATATATTTGAAAATGTAGTAAATATCCAAAAATATTTTAAATAAATGCTATTCTATTGTTGAACAGCATGATTAATTGAGATTAATTTTTTTAATCTCTTGACAGCCCTAAAATTTATTTAATAATTTAGAAGCTGCCTCTGTTTTCTCCTTGCTCTCTCAAACTGTCCATCATAAAATCCACAACCTGACCAAGAAACCCACATCGCACAAACTTACTTGATGGGTGACCCCTTTTCCATTTCTTCCCCAGCACTTTCCTTCACTCCTGTTGACCCTCCTGCTCATCAAGTCTTTTAGTGGCTACCTCTCCTCTTCACCTGGCCCCTTTAACGAATGCTCCCTCCTCCTTTGTTGTTGCCCCTGATGTCAATGAACACATTAGATCTAGGCCAGTGTAACTGAGAATAGAATCTGGTTCTCTTGGGCCTGTCTACAACTAGGGAAAAAAACGGTGTTTTTTAAAAAACAGAATTGGCTAACATTCTTTCAAATACCATTTAGCACCCAGCGTAGACACTTTTATAATTACATTAGAGGTCTTATTTCCCCCCTTCCTGAGAATAAGAATAGTTACTAACCTACCTCACAGGGGAGGTATTAGGATTAATTACCATTCTCTAGGGCTTTGAAGATGTTATAATATATGCTAAGTATTATTATAAAGATGGACTCAGTCCAAACTTTCAGAACCAAACAATCTCACATTCTGGGGAATTTTGGAACCAGAGCACATGAGTATGCCTAACCCTCCTCATTCTGCCTTTGGGCCCACTATTTTTCCATTTCACACCTCTGCTTACTCCTTTCCCTGAGGACTCACCTGCTTTTTCCCTTGGTGGTGCCTCCCTCCCCACATGCCCTCACTTCCTTCCACCACCCCCACAAAGCTTATCAATTTTTGTTACCTTTCTGGCCTGGTGTCTCACCTCCTCTTCTATGCCCATTACTTCCCTCCCGGTGGCTGCCTTCCCCACCTTGACATCACCCCCCACCCCAATATTTTCTATATGTCAACAGCATACATCCTTTTAAAAAATTGGAATGAATAGATTTTGATTTGGCAGCACCAAGGCATGGCTGGAGAAATGCACAATGATTAATTACTATGTTATATTCCTAATGGTTTTGTTGTTGCTGCTTATGCTGTTTTGGTTCACGTTTCTTGCATTTAATAGTTTTCTTCAAACTGGAATTGGCCACCATCCTTGCTATCTTTATGATGATAAAAATCTCTCTGTGTATATCAACTCCTTAGTTCCCCACTCATGACAAACTTGCATTAGTCTCTAAAGCCAGGCCTCCAAAGTAATTGCTATCATGTTGTTTGATATGAAAGAATCCCTCATTTCCAGTCGGTGCTAATCATCATATGCAAGATGGATCTTCCCATAAACCAGAACACCCCTTACCAACCTTTGATGAAAATAATGGTGATTCCTCTCCCATCCTCTACCCCAACCCAACCGCCTACCATTTTTTCCCTCTACCACAATATATGCCACATAATAGTGCAATCTCACAGTAACCTTTCTGTGCTGAACTGCAACTTGGCAATCCACACACTTCTATAATCATATCTGTCTGCTCTGCGATGCCTGTTATTTACCCAAAGAAGAAAAAGAAGAAGAAGAAAAAAAAAAGTCAGAAATGTGTTGTACTTCTCCAGGGAGTCATGGGGTTTTCATTTCACTTTGCCTCTCTATTGTCACTTTGCAATGAATACGTGTTAAGGAACATCTTGTCTGGAGAACTGCATCTAAAATTAGAGATGGGAGCAGCATATCTGTTATACCTTTTGTTTCACATTTCAGGATGTGTTAACAGGCAATGGAATTCTTTGTTTAGCAGACTTAATAATTGGGTCCATAGAGGGGTTTAACAATCTTTGACGTGCTTTATTTTAGATGTTGTGATCTGATAAATCAGAGTACACACTGGGTGCTTTTTTGCTTGCTGCCTACAGATCACCCCTAAAAACAGTCATTAAACTCTGAGTTGTTTTTAACTTGACAGCTTAGGACACACTATAATGCATTCCAAGTTTCTTCCCAAGGCTCAGGCACACACCTATTCCACCTTGCCATTTTTGCTATAGTACTGAGTCCTGATGACAGCTTTTTAGCAAACACTTAGTGCTTTTGTTGTGCCATTCAGTCATGGCCCATAGTATTGAGCATTCTCCAGCTGCACTGCCCCAGAGGGAGACATATTCCTTTCCAGAGCCTGGGCTGGCTCTAGGCACCAGTGTTCCAAGCATGTGCTTAGGGCGGCCCTTTGCAGGCGGCACTCCAGCTTTTTTTTTTTTTTTTTGCGCTTGGGGCGGTGAAAAACCTGGAGCCGGCCCTGTCCAGACCTCCAGGATGTGGAACCTAGGAGTGCTTGCTATGCACCTCACAAAGGAGTGTGCCCTCAGTTTATTCTCTCCATTCCTGTGTGAGCAGCCAGCTTTGCTATTCAGTTGGGTAATTCCTCAGAATGAGGAGCAAAATTGCCGAACTTGGTCTTACACAGCTAGCTAGGCCTGAACAGTGCTGAGGATGAATTTACAGATTTGAGGATAAGACAAATCATATTAATTGCATCCTGCAATGTCCTATGCAGAGATGGGTTCTTCCCTGTCAATCTGTCAGTCAGCGTGAGAAGATATTTAAAAGGCCTGAACTCTGAATGGGCCTAAGTAATGTCCTTGGCTGACAGTCTACAATGAAGCTCAACTAGGAGGAAGCCACAGGGCTAATAGATATGAAGGCCAGAAGGGACCATTGTGATCATCTAGTTTGAGCTCCGGCATAACACAGGCCATAAAACTTCCCCAGAATAATTTCTAGAGCGCATCTTGATTTAAAAATTGCCAGCAATGGACAATCCACCAGGACCCTTGGAAAATCATTCCAATGGTTAATTACCCTCACTGTTAAAAATGTATACCTTATTTCCAGTCTGGATTTGTCAAGCTTTAATTTCCAGACATTGGACTGTTATTTTTTTCCTGCTAGACTGAAGGGCCTATGATCAAATATTTGTTCCCCGTGTAGATACTTACAGACTGTAATCAAATCACCCCTTCACTTTCCCTTTGTTAAAACTAAATCAATCGAGCTCGAGCGTATCACTATAAAGCCATGTTTTCCAATCCTTTAATCATTCTTGTGGCTCTTCTTTGGACCCTCTCCAATTTATCAACATACTTCTTGAATATCCTCCCATATTCTATAAGCATGGGGTGGGGAAGGGGAAGATGCCTTACATAGTAGCTGTGCAAAGATGGGGCCTCCAGCCCTCATACAACGACTGAGAGATGAGAAAGGCCCTCACCCCCATCTCAAGGTAATTTCTTTATTTCCCCACTGACAAAATGCCAGACTTGGACCTGATACTCTCCCTTTCTCCAAGTCACCCTCAGAACTACTTGCAAGTCTGGGGCTGAAGAAATTCTTGCAGGATGCATAACACCAGCAGCGGATATGGAAGACAAAGTAGTGAAGTCATTTACATGAGCTACTCCAGAGATCAGCAACCTTTGGCACGCGGCCCGCCAGGGTAAGCCCCCTGGCGGGCCGGGCCTGTTTGTTTACTTGCTGCGTCTGGAGGTTCGGTCGATCGCGGCTCCCACTGGCCACGGTTTGCCGCTCCAGGCCAATGGGGGCTGCAGGAAGCGGCGGCCAGCACATCCCTCAGCCTGGTGGGCCGCGTGCCAAAGGTTGCCGATCCCTGAGCTGCTCACTCCCAAGCTTGGTTTAGTTTTTCCCCTCATGCAGTAGGCCAGCTTTTACTCTGGATAATTTGACTTGCTCTGCAGCCAGTACCTGTGCGCTCATGGGGCTTGCCAGCCTTGCAAGGCCACTTGCACTAATTTCTTCAGGAAAAGACCATCTGTGTTTAAATAAGACAATGGGAGTTTTGCCAAAGGTTTCAATGAAAACAGGAGCAGAACCCCATCTCTCCTATTCCATTTAGTACTGTAGAAATCTAACAATAATCAGTCAATAACACATTACTCGTTGCTCTCGCTGAATCAATAAAAACTATATTGCTAATGCTAGTTTTGGCTATTGCACCTGCAGAAACAAATTGGGCATGTGTTTAAAAGCATTGATTTTTAATAGATTTTTGTTCTGTTTTAGTCTTCTCTTTACTGCTGAAGGAATCAGGATAATTTCTCATTACTGTACACAGCTCTGCATACTTGAAACCTGAGCAGGGGATTTGTTCTGATTTTTCTCCATGGGCTTGTACTGGGGGCAATGCAGACGTGCATCATCCCAATGGGAGCACAAGGAGGTGCAATGCCTTTATTACACCCCTTTTGTGCACCTGTGCAGTGCCCAGCCACAATCAGAGCCCAGTGTAATGTTCCAGAAGAACACTTTATCAAACTGGACAAAGGATTGCTGGGGAAAATGAAACATTCTCCCAGTTATTTATATGTGAGATAAATCAGTGAGACCTGGCATTAAAACCCATTCTTCAAAATGTTCTACATGTATGTCTCATTAATGCAAACTGTGGTCATAACTGAACAAAGTGGCTTTTAGCTGCCTGGTTTCTAGGATAAATTTAACTTAGTTTGTTTGCTACAATATCAGAGCAGTAAGAACATTTCAGCATTATTGTTTTATTTCTGGAAGCTATTTTTTGATCATTGTTTTTGTAATATGCCCCTGAAAATGTACAGTACAGCCTCCATTGGACTAAATATGTTTTAATACCCTAAGTTCAATGGAAGTTCAAGTGTGAACTCTTTGGCATAAGCTTTGCTAATTGAAAAGGCATTTATACTTTGAATGAATACTTGGTATTAGGAGATCGGCAATAAATTGAACATAATTGGGACCTCAGAAAACAATATAATCAACACTATGAATAAGTGTAGATGCTTTTTTGCACAGTGAAAATCCATTCAGTAAGTATTCAACTATTAAAAACAAAACAAAAAAACCCACCAACCCACAACACCCTCCACTTCACTATAACATGAGGAGTCTGACTCAAATCTAGAAGAAAATGGTGCTTAAAAGTTCAGAAATACACTCTTTTTTCAGGCACAATGATCCCTTCCTCTTCTGATTGAAATGGCCCTTTCCACTGAAGCTGCACAGGGTCAGAACTCTGCATATATTTGGGGCAGGAAAGGACCAAGGGAGCCGCTGCATATTGAGGCATACAGGCCCTGCCTGATGGTTAGGCTTTTACACTGGCACTTCTCTCAGAGAAGGAGCAGGGTTTGCACAGGTCTGGGTGGAGGCCTATGGAAACATGGCTCTTGTTGGAGCAGTGCTGCTTGGACAGGCAGGGGCTAGAACTGCAACAGTACAGAGGGGATGGCTTCACACACATACATGTCCCTGAATCTAAGGGACTTGACAGTCTTTGTCCAGGTAGAAAACAGTATCCTCCTCTGCTTATGTTTCCCCCCCCCCCCCCATGCTCCACCTCTTTGCTTTGCCCTCTGCTCCAATGGCCTTGTTTTGTGTCACCATCCATCTTTTAAGGATTCCCTATCGTGGCCCCTAGGTTGGCAAGCTATCACACCTTGGCTCTGATGACTCCTACACTGTTGAACCCACTCTTTCTTGACATTCTCCTCAGTCCACTTCTCCTAATTGTAGACAACTACTACTAACGCCATTATTAATATTAAAATGATAGTCAGTCAGAAAGTGACCCTTCCTTTTCCACCCAACCCTGCTTTGTTTAGAAGTTTTTTCCTTTATCAGACTGAGATTTTTATTGTAAGTTTTATAAGGCTTTGAGATATTAGAATGTATTAGGTAGCATCCAAGCACATCTGTAGAGGGAGAGTGCTTTATAAATAAAATTACTTCTTTAGATGTTGGTGCTTCAGAGATCACGGGTTTAATCACTGTTAATTGGGGCCTAATGCTGCAGCCATTTCATGCCTAGAACTCCAGTAGATACAAAGGAATGTTGGAAAGCATATGGGCTGCAAGCCTGGATTTTTTTAGTAAAGAAAAGAAAAAGAAGAAAATTAAAAAGCCAGCCTGCAAAATAGGAGGAAAACAATAAGAAAAAGTTGTAAGCAGAAGACAATTCTGTAAAGCCTGAGACAATATTTATGCTTCAAAATAGGTTTGCCCAGCTACTTACAAATGTTATCACTTGTATTGAAAAGGTTGAATGTGAATTCTTAGATTGGGGACAACCTTTACTTTATTAAAAAGATATTCTAAGCAACAATTCTTCATGTGTATAATATACAATTGGCCAAATTCTGCCCTCATTGACACTTGTAAAATCCTACTTAAATCAAGGAGGTGGCATGGGTTTAACTAAAGGGAGAATTTGGCCTATAACTTACACACTGGCTAGAGAGTCATCTTGGGAGCCTCTGGAAAAGACAGCCAACTGCAATATGATGGAGGTGGGATCAGAATGCGGGAGGGGTGCTAAAATTTACAGGGTTCAGACTGGACACTGTTGCAGTTTTTGGTCACTCTTGACAGAGCATCCTCATTCCAGAGCAGGACAAGAAAATCTGGCATATTTTAAAAGGTATTCCAGGAGCTGCACTGGAGTTTTACTAATACAAAACCCCTCATAGCTACAGCTGATAAACTGGGAATTGGAAGCCATGTATTTTAAACCTCTCCCTTAATCATATTGCTCATACATGAGTATTTTTCTTCCAAAATTAAGAAGTTTTCTCATCCCAGGTTTTAGGGGGGGGGGGAGGGAAGGAGGGGAGCTCACCACTTTCCTACTCAAATGAAAGGAGGTGGCTTTATGAGAAGCCCTAGATTTTCCCTTTGAGTTCACTCCTGAGAAAATTAGTTTGGCCCTCACACCTGTACAAAGTTGGTATCAGAACATACTCACTTTGCACAGGTATAGCTGACTACATCAGGTGCTGGGTAACAGAGAATCATGCCCAGAACATTTTGCTTGCTATTTATTGTAGGATTTTCAAAAGCACCTAAATTACTTAGAAGCACAAGTTCCATTTAAAGTCATGGTGCATGCTTTTGAAATTCCACTCAGACCAACTTTGCCCCTCTCGGTAACATCCCATTCCCAGTTAGGCAAACCCATCATACTAGCACTTCACAACACACAGTTTAAAACTGGGGAAAAAAAACACAAAAAGCACAAAACCAAAGGGAAACTGTCAAACACGATCACAGATTTTACATAAGCAAAGATGGTGATGAGCAAGAGGAAATGAAGCTGCATTAATTAATGCTTGTAAAGTTCTTTGGGAATTGGGATCCTCAGTCAAAACATGCTAGAGAAGTATAAAGAATTATTATTTGTTACACTTCTGTTCTCTGATGCATTCTTTATCTGCTAGATCCTTGTTACTATGGACTGGTGGAGACACATGGTACGGAAGCAACTTTTGCCTAGACTAGAAAGGTGTGACTCTGCAGTGGAGCTGGTTATGAATGACTGGGACTGTTTCTGCTTGCAGTATATATGTTGAACTGGTTTGTCATGATTTGCACATTACATAAAATACCTTTAAGGAAGAAATGCAAGGCTACAGTGCACCTGGGGCAAACTAAAGACTAGTACACATGTACAGACACGGTAATAATAGCCTCGCAAGAAAGAAAATGCTGAACAACTGGTCTGACATCAGAACTTTACTTTTCTGTAAGAACATAGATAATTTGAATTCTTTAAAGTGCTATTGATTTGAAGCCTGATTTTCTGAGGTGTTGAGCAACTGCCTGC
This sequence comes from Terrapene triunguis, assembly GCF_002925995.2. Classification (NCBI taxonomy): domain Eukaryota; kingdom Metazoa; phylum Chordata; order Testudines; family Emydidae; genus Terrapene; species Terrapene triunguis. Next base: position 9,649,558 of record NW_020664382.1, read on the forward strand.
CCCTCTGGCACCAGCTGGAGCTGTAAGCGCTTACTGCTTTTGAAAATCAGAAATCGTTACATATTCTTGAACAAGAAGCATGTTACACTTAATAGAATTTTCCCCTATGTATTTTAAATAGTAGCAAATAAATGACAAGGATTGAGGTGCTGAGTGGTGAAGAATGAGCTCAATGGGTAGCAATGGAGAATCTCCAAAACCCCAATGAACTGAAGCCCAAACTACTCAAAGGACACCAAACTAGCTTCAGCATCTAATTAAACAGTGGCCAAGTTAAAAAGACAGCAATGACTCTCCTGGCTTATTTAGAGGAGAAAGGTGCTGCTAAAATGGTACAGCTGTTATTTGTCAAAAAATTCCTGACCATGAGGTAGTGCAAATGTTCACTCAAAATAGGGTGACCAGACAGCAAATGTGAAAAATCGGGATGGGGTGGGGGGTTATAGGAGCCTATATAAGAAAAAGCCCCAAATATCAGGACTGTCCCTATAAAAATCGGGACATCTGGTCACCCTAACTCAAAAACAATTCTAGTTTCTGGCCTGCTTTGGGTACTGCTCAATGTCAGTCCCATTTGCTGGAGCAGAGGAAGGCTAATAGTTTTTTCTTTTATGTATATATATACACACACACACACACACCCTTGACTTATTGACCTGTTCTATTAAGAGCGAATGAGAGAATGATCTGGGAGACACAATTAATGCATCAGGCAGAAAAGTTGAGAATTACTTTAAAATATGCTCATTCTTTAGGTAGGCCTATATAGCTAATTCCCCCATTATACTGGAAACTGTGGATTGCAGTGCACAGATTTTGGTTGTGTCCTAAAGTTCTGGAATTCTAGCATAATATCCAGGAACAAATCTGGATGATCACTGACTCTCTCTCTCTCTCTCATGTCTTTCTGCTCTGCACCTCCCCCCTCATAAGCCATTAAGGACATTTGATCCCTTTCTTATTACAGCAGCCAGACCAAGCTGGCTCAAAAGTGAGATCTCCCCATACACTCTGCTTTATGGAGACAGCACATTTAGGAAAGCAGTTTTGAAGACTGTATAGCAAAGGGGAACTCACTCCAGGGATAAGACGAGATGGCCAATAAGTGCCTTTCAAAGTTTGCACAACTTCCTCTTTGTGTTAAAGAGTTATGCCTTCTAGGGTTGCATGAGCCCCATGGGAAATGTACAACTAATCTTAGTTATTTAATTATAGTTTAGAGTTGTTTTCAGGCTCAATGTTTTTTGATATTGCCCTAAGTTACCAAAAACTAAGTCCCTTCAGTGTTTAAACTAGGGGAAGTGGATAGTAAAGAGCTATGTGCCACCTTTTTCCTTGGTGTCTTTCCTGCCAGTAGTAGTGAGAAGTGGGGGTTTGCCTTACTATACTTTAAATCTGTGCCCTGTGTCTTTTCATACTTCAAAACTGCTGGTCACAAATGGGAATTTTCAGCATGAGCATGGGTACCATTGAATTCAAATCGGAGCAGCATTAGGTAACACTGAATACTTTTGAAAATTGCAGTGTACAAATCTAAATGATCTGTATATAATGTTATACATATAACGTTACGCTTGTTATAATGAAAGGTATAAAGGTACTTAGGACAGTGGTGAGCTAGAAAGTCTGATTATATATTTACAAGTACTCCTGACATTTGAATTGGTACCTAAAATTATCCTTGATTTGTAATTGCATCTTTGACTAGACCAATACAAGAATAAGCAACAAAAATAAGTACCGAGAATTATGATTTGCATCCTTTCCCATGTTATGATTGTAAACAATCAGATGTACTCCAGAACTCCTCCAAATAAGATTGCTCAACTCTTTCTTCCAAACGAGTTTTAAATAAAATAAGGCAAAAAAATTTAATGCTGATAAAATTGTGCAAATCCTGGTTCCCGGATGCAGACAGTTTTAACCTTGAATTTATCTGAGCTTTAATGATTTTGTATGTTAATCAATAAGGTGACCAAATTATATTTCATCCTTTTCTCATGTCCTATAAATTACAACTTCAGTAGTCTACAAGAAAACTCAGTCCTGTTGCTTGTATCATATTTGGTTTACTTACTTGTATGTTGGTTTTTTTACACAGAAATTAAAAATTTGAGCAAGAAAACTGAAGAAGATTACAAGCATCAACAGAACAAACTCTCATTGGTTGACTATCCCCTGAGGCAGGGGTGGATTAAGACTAGTTGGGGCTTGGATCCACCATAATTTCAGATAACCCCACAAAAATTTCAACCCACACACTTTGCCACAGCTCTTTTCTGTAACACTCCTCACTTGTGGCATAATCATAGAACTGGAAGGGACCTCGAGAGGTCATCTAGTCCAGTCCCCTGCACTTATGGCAGAACTAATTATCTAGACCATTCCTGATGGGTGTTTGTCTAACCTGCTCTTAAAAATCTCCAATGATGGAGATTCCACAACCTCCCTAGGCAATTTATTCCAGTGCTTAACCACTCTGACAGTTAGGAAGTTTTTCCTAATGTCAAACCTTGCTGCAATTTAAGCCCATTGCTTCTTGTCCTATCCTCAGAGGTTAAGAAAAACAATTTTTCTTCCTCCTCCTTATAACAACTTATTACATAACAGTTTTAAAGTATGTAAAATGTATGATAATATGACAGTCCTTGCTTGCCACCTGCTAAGCATGATCTCAGTTACAGATGTCTAAAATTAAAGTAATTAATTTGGTTCCTACAGTAATACAGTAAGGTTCAGTGGAGTTACTCTAGATCAGGGATCAGCAACCTTTGGCACACGGCCCGTCAGGGAAATCCACTGGCAGGCCGGGACGGTTTGTTTACCTGCAGCGTCCGCAGGTTCAGCCAATCGCAGCTCCCACGGGCTGAGGTTCGCCGTTCCAGGCCAATGCGGGAAGCAGCGGCCAACACATCCCTTGGCCCGCATGGCTTCCCGCAGCCCCCACTGGCCTGCAATGGCGAACCGCGGCCAGTGGGAGCTGCGATCGGCCGAACCTGCGGATGCTGCAGGTAAACAAACCGGCCTGGCCTGCCAGCGGATTTCCCTGATGGGCTGCGTGCCAAAGATTGGCGATCCCTGATCTAGATTAATACCATTGTAAATGGGACAAGCATCTGGCCCAGTGAGAGTCACTGGCTTGGCAGCTCCTTGGAAATGACACCTCCCATACGGCTCGGAGTTGTACATGGCTATAGTTTACCACCATAAATCTCAGTTCATATCTGCAGCATCACTACTCATGCTAAGGTTACATACAGACGTCAGGCCAAATTCTTCTCTAGAATTACTCCTGGTGTTTTCTATTGCTTCTGGCTCCCCTCCCCCGTGCCCCCGCCCCCTCCCAAATTTCTTAGTGCTGTCATTTTCCAGGATTGCTCTCAGCCCAAAGGTGAATTCGGGGGGGGGGGGGGGGGGGGGGGGTTGCTCGGATACTAACTCCCTGCTAGGAACAGGAATACCCCACTTCTGACAGGAGGGCACTATCCTGTCTCCTGCACTCATGGTACTGTACCACAGAATCAAAGACCCTGAGAGAGAGAGAGAGAGAGAGAGAGAAGGGTGCCTGACCAAAGTGAAAAGGACTGAGGTAGTCAAAGACGACCTTAACTAATGAAGAATACTAGATTATGCCTAAGTTTTGCTATCAGATATAGCAGAAATGGGTTCAACTAGCAGTGGTGGATATTTAAAAACAGAGGTTAAAATTGTAAACACATCTCTGGCAGAGAAAAAGCAGGGCAAGTGGAGTATCGTGGGTACAGCATAACCTTGCTGTGAAGCCGATGTCTGCAAAGTACTGCAGCAAGTTTCATTGAGTAGGCTTGATTGTAAAGCACTTGGACTCCAAAAGAGGCATTGGGAATAGCAGGCAAAAAGGGACACCACCAGGATAACTGGACTTTTCAGAGAAAGGTACCCAATGCCATTGGGTTAGGTAAGAGCAGAGGTAACAGCTGTGATTTCAGAACATAAGGGAAAGGGAATAACTAAATATAAAACTTAGAAACAAATCAGCACTCAAGAAACTAGTAGTTGGATCAGGGTGAGATGCAGTAGGCCTTTCAGCAGATAAAAAAAGATCAACTCTATTTGGTGTATGCATTTTGCTGTGACACTGGAAGTATCTTTCCCAGACCTGACGAAGAGCTCTGTGTGGCTCCAAAGCTCGTCTCTCTCACCAACAGAAGTTGGTCCAATAAAAGATATTACCTCACCCACCTTTTCTCTGACATTATTTGGGGGCAGGTGGTCTTGGCAGCACAGAACACTGGTGGTGGTGAGCCACAAGCCCCTTAAGAATATAGGTGGATATGAAAACCACACTGAACAAAAACGAGGGAAAGATTTGTACAGCAGCAAGGAATTCTCTCCCTCCCTCACACACACACAGGAATATAAAATACTATCTGTATGCAATATTGTCAAGTTAAAGTTCCCGTAGGATCCTTGACTTTTGAATGTCTTGGGTTTTTGCATAATTAGTTTCTCAGACTTAGTATTGCATTATTGTAATTTTTTCCATTTAATTTCTATAGTATGTTTTAAAGAAGAAAAAAAGGAAGCAAAGATGAAGAAAAAAATAAATAAGAGGGGAATAAGAGACTAGAATACTAATCTCCAGTGAGCAATATCATTAACCCGTCTTTGGAGATATTATATGGCAATCACTTCCTCAACATATGGGGCAGTGGTTTATAATCATATATCTCAGTTCATATGTACAGCTTCACTGCCCGTGTTAAAGGTAGACAGACAGATATTAAGCCAAATTCTTCTTTACACTGGTATAAATCAAGAGAAACCCCATTGTATTCATGGGAGTTTCCTCTGGATTTCTACTGATGCTTTCTGTTGCTTCTGACTTCCCCCACAAAAATTTCCTTTGATGCGGAGATTTTCTAGGATTGCTTTCAGCCCAAAAGGTAATTGGGGATGCGGGGGAAATCTGACCAAGATCTACTTAGTAGATCTTTTTCAATTATGAACTTCAAATTATATTTCTTTCCAGTTATTGTAAATTTTTCTTTTGTATATGAATAACTCAGAAATGGCTTTACTTTCAAAGCTGGAATTCTCCATGGAGCTAGATTAGGGATAGTCTCTTAGTTCAGCTTCAGGTGGGGAACTATTTTTCTGCATTAACTAAAAACTCCATTCTATACCTCTCATCCTGTAACCATTTAAGTACATGCTTGTGTACACCTGTTCAACTCAATGGGACTATCCACATGTGTAAAACTATGCAAGTATTCCTACGAGTGGGGCCTATTATTGTTCTATTACACACTTTAAATAGTATTTTACAGCTTTGGTTATCCTCTGCTAAGACATCGGTTTTAGTTCATGGTGTCATGTTTTCTTTTTGATTTAGTTTATTCCTTAATCCCATCATAGCAGTATTTTCCTCAAAGCTTCAGAAAAATTAATACAAAAAAGCATGGTTTCCCAAGTAAAGGTAGCAGTCAGTGTATCTTAGCTTTCCTTCGGGCACTTTGGCTAAGCAGATTTCTGAGGCAGATAGAATATTCTCTACTCATATAACCTGCAGCACCAGTAGCTGCAGCCATGCATATAAAAGTATTGCGTGTCCTCTCATTACAAAGACCGGCTTATTTCCTTGGCACACGTAAAACGTTTATACAATAAGTGAGGGTTAAACCTGAGATTTTGGGGTTTTCTAGAAGGAAAGTAGAGCATATTTATCCTCAGTGTGTCTTTTGCTGGTTTAGACAAACCCAGTCCTGTCTAGCCTTTATTGGCTTTGAAAGCTGTTACACTTGATTGGTCAGTTTACCTGTTTGAGTCAGTGGAATTTTAAAGACAATGAAATGCAGCTAAGTACTAGCCAGCATACACCAGATTTAAGCTGGTTTGAAGTAGCAGAGACTGCCTATTTAAAAGGTTCTTGGCAGAAACAAGATCTATTTTGGAGGAGCATCTCTTCAGCTGCTTATTTTTTCGTCTTCAAACAAAACTGCTTTAGGAACTTGTTGTCCTGCCTTGTCTCAGACGGAAATATGGCCAGTGGTGTACTGCAAATCGTTGGATTGGTAGTTGGAGGCATTGGCTTAGCTGGGACTTTTGCAGTCACTGGCATGCCTCAATGGAGAGTAACTGCCTTCATTGAAAACAACATTATAGTATTTGAGACCATTTGGGAAGGACTATGGATGCACTGCATCAGACAAGCCAACATCAGGATGCAGTGCAAAGTCTACGACTCCCTCTTGGCACTCTCACCTGATCTACAGGCATCCAGAGGACTGATGTGCTCTGCTTCAGCACTCTCATTTCTTGCTTTTATGATAGCCATTATGGGCATGAAGTGCACTCAGTGCACTGGGAACAACGAGCGAATCAAGGGTCACATTCTGCTGGCAGCTGGAGTTCTCTTCATCCTATCTGGTATTGTTGTGTTCATCCCAGTGTGTTGGGTTGCCAATACCATCATCAGAGACTTCTACAATCCAGTTGTCAATGTAGCACAAAAACGAGAACTTGGGGAGGCCCTCTACATAGGCTGGGTATCCGCATTCTGTCTCATCGCCGGGGGAGCAATATTCTGTTGCTTCTGCCGTTGTAATGAGAAAACCAGAAACTACAGGTTCTCAGCGCCTTCACATCATACATCTTACAAAACTCATCATATGCAAAGGAAAACTGAAAGCTCATATTCCAAAAGTCAGTATGTCTAGTTGCTTCTTGGTCTTTTAGCTCAGCAAGTCAGTCTTTGTGAACGGACTTCAATGTTCATACTGAACTACAAGTAGGTCAGAGGAAACTTTATTTGTATTTCATACCTTAACTACAGTAGCCATCCTTAAATTCATGGACTATAGTTAAATCTATGAACTCAATCATGGCTAATACTGCAACACGGACAACGTATTATGAAGTTTTATCACAGGAGAAAAAAAAATTACACCTTTATCTTTTTAGGTGTTTTAAAGTTTCAATTTGCTTTAAAAATATTTAGCATCCATATAAAAGCAAATGTTTAATTTCTTTTTAATAGTTTTTTGGAACAGGTTTTGGGTTTATTTGGGGGCTGTGTTTCATACGGCAAATATTACAAATGGGCTGAAAATGATTCTATTGTGATATAAAATACAGATTGATTGCTGGGAAGAAATGGAGCAAACCAATTTTTTCTGGGCATAGGGGATAAGACTGAATAAGGATAATAAAGTACTTGTTTAAAAGAACAACAATAGCTAAGGGATCAATACATTGTAAATGAAGGGTACTGTGAAGGATTAGCTCAGCATTGAGAGGGAGGCCAAAATGTTTGAAAAATGTCCCTTATTTCAGAATGAAACTTTCAGGGTAGACACACTGCTCTATATTTACCTAGAAATATTTTTACTGTAAATTGATATCTATTTTGAGATGGTGGAAGGTCTGACTGGTTTGTTTTTAAAAGCGACAGTATTCTACAATGATGCCTCTAAGCACTGCAATGTACAACATGGTTATAACAGTGTTCTGGATCTTTACTGTACAATACAGTCTTTTTTTTTTTTTTTTTTTTAAATATGGGTATTTAATACAGCCCTCATACTGCAGTGACTCCCATGTGGGAAGACTCCTTCATCTGCACCAAGTCCCACTGATTTCAATGCAGAGGTCTGCCCATGTGCAATTTAGTGCAGAACTAGGGCCTGAAGGGGTAAAAAGCAAGATGTTTCAGTGTTTTAGTCACTGCTCATTTGCAAAATGCAAACAAGATTTCTAATAATGTGACTGTGTACCCCCCTTATGGAAAATAAGGGAATAGAAACTACATAGGGTCTACAGAAATTTCTCTAAAATGTAGATGTTTTTAACCAGCAGAGAAGGTGATCTCCTGGCCCCACTGAAATTAGTGGGATGTTTATCTTTGACTATAGTGGGACCAGAATTTTGCCTGTGGAGTTTAACAGAGTGTGAGATCCCTGTTTTACAATTTGGTTTAAATATTCTGTGGAAAGGTTATAATGCAATCCTGTTTGTATTATCGTGCTCTACCCTTAGGATATTTCTAGCTGAAAAATATCAGGCACCAAATTCTTCTTTAAGGTGCAACTTCCATTGAGCTAAAGAAATCAAAATCCTCATACTGGTTTAGAATTGTCTATTTACAGTTTAAGGTTATGTTTTTTAAGCTATGTCTAAATACACATATTTCTATTTTGCCTCATTATTTTTAAAGGTGATTCCTGGCTATGTACATACATAATGTGCGCAATACATATGTTATACTGCACAGCTTGCCTGTATTTCTATTACACAGTTTTGTTTATCTTTTATATGTGCAATCCTTCTATTATTTGTGGGAGAGGGCTGTTGTGCTGATTTATTGCACTAGGTGAATGTTGTTCCCTGCAGAATGTATAGCTTCAAACTTTCATTTATTTTGTCAAAAAGTATTATTATGTCTTTGTGTTCGCACCTTCTTCTTACACTTTCACTCATTCTGTTTCATAGGTTGAAACAATGAGCATAATAAAATCATTTGTTGAGTTCACCTTTTTTAACTAGGATGCAAGGTCCTACTCAAGAGGGTGTATATATTCATGTACTATAATTATTTACACTATCATGTGACATAAGTGATGCATACAGTAATTATCTATGAATTTAAAGTAAGAATCTTAAATGCAACAAACAGATAAGTAACTTTTTGTTTGCAATCCAAAAATGTTTGTATACTTAGTATGCTCAATATATACAGTATTATAAATCATTATAACATTTATTTCTGGCAGCACAAAACATTCTAGGCACTGTACAAATACACATAAAAAGGCACAGAGATTTTCAAAAATGCTTAGAGGATTTGGGAGTGCAAGTCTCATCAATGGGACTATACTGCTTTTGAAATTCTCCCAGAGAATCCATACACCAAGCCAGATTACTATACAAGTATATCTACACTATTTGCCCCTCTCACCAAGTACAATAATATTTATCATGTCTTCAGGACAACCAAAAGAAACCATTTCAGTTCTGAACAGAAAAAAGTCTGTTCATTTAAAACAAATCTTTGGTAGTCTGGCCAGACATCTTCACAGAAGGGAATATATTCAGACATACCTGTGAACCAACGGTATTAGGAAGGAAATTACTCCCATCTACAGCAGACTGCTTCCTTAGTCAGAAGAACCATACATTCCAAGAGGACAGCAACAGATTGCAAAACCTGACTGCACTGTTCATAATGCAACGTTAAGTTTTATTTTACGTAAATGTAGTTGAGTGTTAAAAAGCCTGAGCTTCATGTATGGAAATGCAAAAGAGTTGAAAATCAGAACAAAGTTGTGTGAGCTGAGCTCATCGTTATATAAACTTAAACCAAGATTTTCCAAAAGAGATGCCTAAATCCATGTTTAATCTCAGCTCTTTTGAAAAATCCAGGGACTTCTTTAGAAACCTAATTATGTATTTCAGGCACCAATTTTTTTTAAACCTTGGTCTTGATTAATAATTGTCTCAAAACTCGGGCTGGTCAAACATTTTCCATCAAAACTTCAGTGGAAATTTTTGACTTTGTGTCAAAAAAAGGAAAACTAGAAAACAAACATTACAGCAAAAAAAGTGAAAAATTTTATTCTGAATTGCTGCCATAGTAACTCAGGGGAGTTGTAGTTTGGGTGCTTCTTGCCCCTCTACAGACCAGACTCTCGAGCTGGAATATAATTCCAATGATTCACCACCGCCATAGGACTTCTATGAGGCACCGTGGTGGCTCAGGAAGTGGAGGGAACCATGCTGCATCAAGGGATTTGAAGTCTAAACTAAAAGACTGGGAGACACAAGGTCAGCATATCTGAATCAAAATTTTTGGGTTTTAGCTAAAAGTTTTGGTTCCTGATTTTTTTTTTTTTTGGGCAGAAAAGTCTAAATTTTATGTGGGAAAAAAACAAAATACAAAACAAAACAACCACCCATTTTCCAACCAGCTTTACTTGAAACACCAAAATATAAGGATTCTTTCCCCTTTCCTCACTCACAACATTTGGATAAAGGTTATAACAAATAAAACTATTTTAAATGTCCTTCATTTTTTTCAGATTTGAAATAGAAACTCCATACAGCTTTACTGGTAAACTTTCAGGTACTCTATCCTATAATAGCATATGCTTTATTGTTTATAGATTGACGAGATTTAGGAAATAGGATGCTTGACACTTATGAATAAAATTCCTGGCTCATCTCTGCCCTGCACCTTGTACATTTATTAATGTCAGTGTAAAGTGGGAATAGAACATTATCAAATCTGTTGGCTAGCATTTTAGGCCTACTTTGCATTGGTATAAAGGACTACACAAAGTGCCATGTGACAGAGAATAGGGCCTCTTTTGGCTCAGGTGAGTGAAGGTTTAAGATTTCATTCAATGATTTATGATTCAATAACTAAGTCCGTGTCTATATTTAGGATTTTCTGAAATTCTCCCACTGTTGCTCTAGTGGTGGAAAAGTCCCACTGGTGCACCCACTATTATACACTTCTTAGATTAGATCACACAATTTACAGCTAGATGACAAGTGGTAAAATAGCTGGGTGACAGGTATATACTAGTATCCCCAGCAGCAGAGCTGCAGTTTCAGAAAATCCTCTTTGTGGACATAGCCATGTTTGAGGCAGAACCATAATGGGTTACTAACAGCCAATTGAATAAGTTTAAAAAGATAAAAGTTATATAGATGCACAGGCACAACTGTACACCCAAGTCTCAATCATGTGGTACCTTGCAATTCTGTATATGAACAAATTACCCAGCGTATACTGGGAAGTTATCAACTTTCTACAAACCTATTAAGATCACCTGTATATAAAGGGCTGAATCAGCTGTAAAAAACCGTCTGGACTATGCTCAATACCTGCCAAAGCTTTTCAGTGCATGGAGGGGTGCGTGTGTGTGTGTGTGTAGACACACACACAGTGATGACAGATTTAGGATACCCTTTCATTTTATAAACAACACAGACTACTGTGGCACAGTTGTATATAACCCACCTAAAACAAACTAAAACAAGACATCTCTAAAATGCTCCTCCTACACCAGATGGACATATAGGAGAATATTTTCCTGCAATACCCTCAGATCCATAACTTCCGTTGTGGTTTCAGCATGCTTGTCATGCAACAATTGAAATAACCACAGAGGTTGCTTGTGCAAATAAACTGAATATACAAGATTATCATCATTTAAATTAACATTGAAGAAGAGTTGGCTAAATAATACCTTTAAGCTCTTTGAGCTGCTGTACTGAGATGTATTTCAGTAAGTGCCTTGATTGGAAGACAGTACTTCTAGGGACAATTTCACTGCACCAGCCAATTTGTGTCTGTGATATAGAATCATTCCCAGATAAAGGTTATCTCTTGGAATTATGACGTTATACACAGCTGGTAAAAAGTAATGTGAGCAACAAAGTTCCCCTTAGAATGGCCCTGTCTCTTTCCCTTCCTAGATATTCCTAGAGAACAGGGTTGTTGGGACCAGAAGAGTTGTTCCCTTTACAACTTCAGACTCTGTATGCCTGCAAGCTTTCACACACTTTTGCTTATCTGACAATGGGCCATTTTCCATTCCATAATCTTTTCTACCTCTTCTCTCACTGTCCTAACGCTATACACAGGGCCGACGAGAGGGGGGACGGGGGAAGCCGGTACAAATTACCGGGGCCCAGTGGTCTGGAAGGGGGCCCGGGGCCCAGCATCCCCCCCCACCCCCCCATCAGCCCTGTTTAGCCGGTCCGCCCAAGGTGACAGGTGCCTCATAAAATGCTTGAAATAGATTAAATAGATTAAACCAGAAAGATCTCAAAAGGATATTGAATATTTTCTCCAGGGCACAAAGGGATCATCCCACAACTATCCGAATGGGTCAGGCTCTGGGAATTCTGAGAATCCCATTTCCATTGCCATTTTTTGGTAGTATTTTTGTTTTTAGGTGTGTTAGTGAGAGAAGAACTAAAAAAAAGGACATACACAGAGTTCATGTAGCAAATTATTACATCTCTTAGCATGCCATCTATGGTTCAGTTCCAGTTCAGCTACACCTCTACCCAGATATAACATGAATTCGGATATAACGCGGCAAAGCAGCGCTCCGGGGGTGGGAGGGCGGGGCTGCGCTCTCCAGTGGATCAAAGCAAGTTCGATATAACACAGTTTCACCTATAACGCGGTAAGATTTTTTGGCTCCCGAGGACAGCGTTATATCAGGGTAGAGGTGTATTTGTATACATGCAATGAACAACACCTAGTCTCTCTCCTCCCACTTTTTGCTTTTCCTTTATTCCTTTCATTCCCACCGGGTTCAACTAACAATAATTACCCTATTATTGGACAGTATGTAAGTATAGTTGGTATGGTAACATTTTGTTTTACACACATATGGTGTGATGTCATCTTCTTTAGGAGGTAACAATCTAGAAAAAGCATTAAAATACTTAAGATGTTTTGGATGTAATGACACAAAATGGCATGTGATACATTTTTCTCAAGTTTTTCTGGGAGTAATTTATCTACCACACAAGTCATATTCTGACCACCAGAGTGTAGTTTTATGCATGACCTCGACAGCTGACCCTCCCCCCCCCCCCAAAAAAAAAAAAAAAAATCACAAGATTGTAACACTTAGCTTTAAGACAATTCCAGTAGACATTATAGATCAGGGCACTGGGCATGATAAGTCAGAGTTTGGTATCTATTAAAGTTGGCTGAAAATTTTTGAACAACCATTCCCCCCCAGAAATAGCCTTTCAATACCAGTGTTGATATTTTCAATAAAAATATTAATATTTTCGAGGAAAAAAAAGAAAGGGAAAAGATTGTTCTGCTTCAAAGTCTGTAAAATTTTGACTTTTTTGGTGATAAAATAAAACTCATCAAGCTCTAAAGAGCTACTGTATAAGTGACAAGCAGTAAAGAGACCAAGGTCCAAGCTTACTACTGCAGGCTCCATATCTAGGCCTCTATTCAGAAAGTCCATCTCTGAGAAAGTAGTATCCTGCTTGAAATTAGAGCCGGTGTCGTTTAATGCTCGATGTACGAGACTGGGAAGCAGCAATCTGGCTCCTACGTCTGAGCTCTAGCCTTAGCTTTGACACTTCTCTCTGAGGCTTATTAGTGTCCCTGCCTCACCTTCCACAGCTATAGAATAGGGACAGTAATTCACATCTACCTCATAGGCCTGTTGTGAGAATTAGAGAATGTTTAAAAAAAATGCTTAGAACTTCAAGAGCACTATCCAGGTGTTAAATATTGTATCTCCATCAAGGAGGTTTTAGGTCACTCTGTGGTTCCTGCTGCTAGACTCAAAATTATTTGGCCAGTGCCCCCTAGAGGACTTAACACACAGGTATGTAATATCCGTTTCAATGCTCAGTTCACTTTGCAAAGCACTATTTCCAGACCGTCCTTGGTCTGTTAGAATCTGAATTAGTAGTGGTAGGCTGAGAGAGTTTTTTTTCCCCTTATAAGCCAGTAAAGGCAAAATCATTTTATTATGGATTTTATCCTTATTTTTAATAATTTAAAATATTTGTATAAGCACCTTTGGCTGTAACTAAATTTAAAAATAATTATAAAAATCAAGGAATGCATTTGACCTTTCACACATATGTAAGCAGAGTCAGGATGAGCTCTACCCTGACATCTGGTGGTGAATTATGGCGAGTGTGGAAAAGAACTCCAGGGGCTGATCTTGTTTGCATAAGCACACCCACCCACCTGGCATGAGACAACAGCAACTGAAAGTGGTTACTTTGGCTGGTGTGGGATCCCCAGTTTCTCCGTTATTGGGGCAGGAAGAATAAAGTTTTGTTACCCTGATTCTGTGAATCAAGGCCAGTGGAACTGTTGTATGACAGAAGGACTCACCATTAACTAAGTAGCACTTGCTTGACAAGGGGCATGGGTTACAAAACCTAGTGAATTGAGAGAGGTTGGGGGCAGGTATTTGTATGTGGTGGTGTGGGCCCCTTTTGTGAGCCTGAAACACCAATTGCACCACCACCTCCTCCTCCTCTCCACTGTTGAATGTCAGAGCTAACTTTGATTCCATTAGGAGTCTAGTTACAAGCTGCTGAGCTGAATTCACTTTGGGCCAATAGTGCACCAGCACTGGGGCTCCCCTACTACTAGCTGAAATCACAAAACAGCTAAAGTTACTAAGAGCTGAGATCACTGAGTGCTGTGTTAACTAGTGGGGGAGCCTGAAGCTATATTGCTAAGTGGCTGGCAGAGCAGTTTGTGGGGACGGCTGGAGGAGCAGCTAGCAGAGCAGAGCCTTGCAGGGACGGTTGGAGCGGCCCAAGGAACGGCAAGCGGAGCAGTTTGTGGGGACGGCTGGAGCGGCTCACAGGTCGGTGAGCGGAGCGGAGCAGCTGGTAGAGCAGAGCAGTTCGTGGGACGGCAGGAGCGGCTCGTGGCGAAGGCTGCGGCGGAACCCCACGGAGAGGCGGCCGGTCGGCCTCGGATCACGTAAGGTGCCCCTTAACACCCTGCACGCCCCCCCCTTTGAACTCTGGGGCTGGACTGACCAGGGACAGAGACTTTGGGTGATTTGGGGGTTGCTGGTTTCAAGAACCAACGGGAAAGGACATGGCCCAATTTGCTGGGGTGGGTCTTCGCCCATGGTTTGGTCTATGAACTCTAGTTGTGGTGTTTTCCCAATTTAATGCTATTTCATTTACCTCATGTTATTAAACATTTTCTGCTACACCGAGACTCTGTGCTTGCAAGAGGGGAAGTATTGCCTCTTCGAGGCGCCCAGGGGTATGTGTAAGATTTTCCCAAGTCACTGGGTGGGGGCTCGAGCTGGTTTTGTGTTACGCTGTAGGGAGGGGACCCCTATGCACTGAACCTGGCCCTTGCTGCTATCAACTCGGCCTGGCAGAAGGGTTACACATATATAAAGCTGACGACTCAACAATTATTACAGATAGCTCTTAGACAGCACTTTATGGGCCAGATCCTCAGTTGGTGTGCATTGGCATAGTTCCACTGCCTTCCGTGGATCTACACTAACCTAAAACCAGCTGAGGATATGGCCATGTATATCAAAGAGCTGAACTAACAGAAACTAATTAATCTCCATAAGACCCAAGTGTAGCTATGTATTATCAACTCCAGTCAGGGATGGGAAAATGAAAGAGTGAGAGAGGTTAAACCCCATGCCCAAGGCAAACCAGACCACTGGCAAGATTACAGCTCAGGAGACCTGGCTCGTAGTCCTCTGAGCAGTCCATGTTATATATTGTAGGAGGTATCCATAGCCATTAATCCATCATGTAAGTGTTGTCCACTTAGAGAATAGGCAAACACTATAATATGAATGAATGAATTAATTAGTGCCTCATTATTTTGTTGGAGAGCTTTTCTTCCCTGCTAGTGTCCACTAGAAGAAGTTATTGTAACAGAATACACTCACCTGCTAATAGGAAGTCACAGAGAGGTTATTTCCTGTCACTGGCCTTTCCTTCTAGACTCAAATGAAAAAGCTATGAAATGATGCTAGCTCCTGGTTTTGGTGTCCTTATAAATTATGCATCTGTTTAGGTAAAGCTTTGATGTTGACTACAGTACTTGAGCTTACTGTACATAATTCTATGATAATACTTTTACATTGATCAAAACGAGGAGTCACTATTAAAGGACTACAGTAAGTGCCTGCTAGTTTGTTTGTTTTTTTTTAAATCAGATGTTTTTCATCTAGGGGAGAGCAAAAAGCATGTAAGCCCTACCTTAAATGCAATTTTAGCTTTCATCATAGAAATAATTGTACTGATCTAAGTTATGCAATATTTTACATGACAGAAATTAAGTCCTGCGCTAACACCTCATGTTCTACATTTCAACACAGATGCAGTTTTGCTGTGGAATAATTAACCTTGTAATTAGCTTTCTATAATGGGGACCCTGACACACACTTAATTATAGCATCACTAAGGAGCAATGAAGTCAAGTATGATATTCCTAGATACACCCTATCTAGCCTCTCATTGGCTGGAAAGCTGTTGGGCCTGATTGTGAAGTGCTCTAGTCAGAGGTCTTTCAAATATCAAAGCAGATAAATAGCAGGTCCTTCTACTCAGTCAGCAATGGACTGCTGCCTATTGAACTTCAGAAATACAAATTGAAACTGCTTCAAAGTCACTTTGGCACACAAGCAAACTATTACAGGAAAGATTCTTTCTTGCTCTTGATTTTATCTCTCAGAAACCCTGCTTTGGAAACACGTTCCTGTGGACTATTTTTTGGTGCACCTGTCTCAGAAGAAATATGGCTTGTTGGGCACTGCAAATCACAGGCCTAATACTTGGAGGCATCGGCATGATTGGGACTTTTGCAATCACTGCCATGCCTCAGTGGAGAGTGTCTGCTTTCATTGAAGGTAACATTGTGGTGTTTGAGAACATCTGGGAAGGACTATGGATGAATTGTGTCTATCAAGTCAACATCAAGATGCAGTGTAAATTCTATGACACCGTACTAGCACTCCCACCTATTTTAGAAGTATCCAGAGGACTGATGTGTTTTGCTGTGATGCTGTCCGTTATTGCCTTTCTGACAGCCATTACTGGCATGAAGTGCACTGTGTGTGTTGGGGATAACAAGCAAGTCAGGAGTAACATTCTGCTGGCAGCTGGGATCATTTTTATCCTAACTGGGATTCTAATTTTGATACCTGTGTCTTGGACTGCAAGCAACATCATTGGAGACTTCTATAATCCAGCAGTTCACGCAGGATTGAAACGAGACCTGGGAGCTGCCCTCTACTTAGGCTGGTTAAGCTCAGCATTTCTCATGATTGGAGGAGCAATATTTTGTAGCTTTTATAGCTGTGCTGATAAACCCAGAACATGGAGGTATTCATCACATTCCTGCCATAGACCGCACAAGTTTGAGCATGTGGAAATGAAATCCACAACCAAGCACTCTTATGTCTAGCTGTTTTGTGATCTTTCTGTTTAGCATTTTGATTTGTACTGATGGACATTAATACCTACTTTGAATTATAAGTGGCTAAAGTATGAACTGTTTGGTTCATTTGTAATTCACTATTATCTATCTATTGTGACAAAGTTCCTCCTCTATCTTGGTGGGTCCTGCGCTTATTGGCGGATTTTATTGCCTCAGAGATTCACCATGTGGGTTGGGGAACAGCCCAGAGACCTTCCCCTCTGGAAGAACCCACAGTCCAGGTCAATTGGGAGGTTTGGGGGGAACCCGGGCCCGCCCTCTACTCCGGGTTCCAGCTCAGGGCCCTGTGGACTGCAGCTGTCTATAGTGCCTCCTGTAACAGCTGCATGACAGCTACAACTCCCTGGGCTACTTCCCCATGGCCTCCTCCAAACACCTTCCTTATTCTCACCACAGGACCTTCCTCCTGGTGTCTGATAACGCTTGTGCTCCTCAGTCCTCCAGCAGCACACCCTCTCAGCTCCTTGCGCCTCTTGCTCCCAGCTTCTCACACTCACACTACAAACTGAAGTGAGCATCTTTTAAAACCCAGGTGCCCTGATTAGTCTGCCTTAATTGATTCTAGCAGCTTCTTATTAATTGGCTCCAGGTGTCCTAATTAGCCTGCCTGCCTTAACTGGTTCTAGCAGGTTCCTGATTACTCTAGTGCTGTGCAGCCCCTTCTCTGGTCACTCAGGGAACAGAAAACTACTCATCCAGTGACCAGTATATTTGCCCTCTACCAGACTCCTGTACCCCACTGGTCTCGGTCTGTCACACTATCTATTATTATTTATCATTCAGCTTGGAAGGACTAGATTTTTGTCAGTAAATGTCCATTTCACCACACACGCAAACCGATTAAAAGAATATTTCCATCAGTAATAATCAAAATTTGCAGATAGGCAAAGAAAGAAAAATGCCACTTGAGAATATATTAGAGTTTGATTTGAAGAGATTTGCTTTGTATGTTTTGACATATGATATTGACAATTTGTGTTTTAATGGTTATAAAACTAACTTTTTGAACCCCCATGTCTACTGTCCTTAATTATTGTCTGACTCACTCTATTGTCCGACACCATCTTTGGTGCCTCCAAGCATGGTTGTGAACAGTCTATGTTCTGAGCAGAGATGTCTTGAACAAGCAAATCTTAGTCCCTCAGAACATTCTAGCACTGTTTACCTGGTGGGAAACCAAAGAGACTCTGTGCGTAGGGGTCCCCTTTGATCCTCCATCTTCCACAAAAGTCACTCATTATGGATGCCTCTCTACTGGGCTGGGGAGTGCACCTGGACAGCCATGTGGCTCAGGGCTCTTGGATTCTGCTGGAGTCCAAGCTGTGCACCAGTCTCCTCAAACTTTATGCAGTGCCCAAAGCCCGCAAAAGATTTTTACCCTTCATCCATACCATGCATGTCAGAGTTATGACTATGGGGTTTACAACATAAACAGGGAAGAACAAGGTCCACCGCACTCTGCATGGAGGCGATCAAACTCTGGAATTGGTGCATCAGACATCAGATCACCCGGTTGGCTGTGCATCATCTGGGAGTAATGAACACATCTGCAGACTGCCTCAGCAGGAATTTCCACAAGAATAATGAATGGGAGCACCAATTCTCAGTGGTAAAGGATATTTTGCTCTGTTCAAAGTTTTGCCTTGACTGGAAGGATAGTAACTGCAGCATGGGGCCTAGAGTGTGGGGGAGGGGAAATGGATGATTCCTGGGGTTCTGGCATGAATTGTGGATGACCTTTCTAAAAGACTTGTCTTTAGCTGGTGTGTGAAAAGCAACTGCAAAAAATCAATCCAATTCACACAATAGACATATGTTTAGTTTAGTAAGAAAAGGCCTCACGTAAGGCAGCACTACAAGGGAATCACATTTTAAGGAACACATTTTGAGGAATTAAGAAATCTAGGGGCAAATGATACTCTTACTCCAGCTCTCAGAGACATGGAGACCCATGGTTATATGCTACAGGGAAAAGTTCAGAACACCAGCAACACCTGAATAAAAGCACAAATGACTCAACTTTTCTGAAAATGAAGAACACAGAACAAACATCAAATATAGCTGTGCAAGGTCTTAAAAATATAAAAATACTGGGTCAGACCAATGGTCCATCTGGCTCATTATCCTGTCTTCCAACAGTGGCCAATGCCAGGTGCTTCAGAGGAAATGAACAGAACAGGCAATTATCAAGTAATCCAGGCTATGTTGTCCACTCCAAGCTTCTGGCAATCAGATACTAGGGACACTCATAACATAGGGTTACATCCCTGACCATCTTGGCAAATAGCCATTGATGGACCTATCCTCCATGAACTTATTTAATCCTTTTTTCAACCTCATTATAGTTTTGGCCTTCACATCCCCTGGCAACGAGTTCTACAGATTGACTGTACATGACTTAGTATGATTCCTAAAAAACAGGTATGGTCCTTCATGAACATTGAAGAGGAATTGTGCTTTGACAATGTCAGTGAATAAACAGAACCGACCACATGGATGTATTTACTTTTAAGATACTACATTCACAATCCTCTTCTCCCTCCCACCCTGCAACTGTTGTGACCTTATGACCAACTGTATGTGTTATTACTAGGTTTTTAAATGTCAGCATTTAATACTTCGTTTAATAACTTGATGTGACCATCCATTTAAATATTTTTGAGATTACAGGAAGAAAGAGCTTTGGAAATGACAGTTAACAGCTAAGAAATTTAAAATAAAAATATGCATATTTTGCTCTTTCCTTTACTCTTGCTTTTTTTTTTTAATTAAAGTGAATGAATATATTTTTCTTTAGCCAGTGCAAGGGTGCTTTAATCTCCTTATCGCCAGTGCTTTCCTACTTCAGTCTTGTTTTATGCATTAGGTCTCAGGATTTGCTATATAATAAACACAGGTGCTCAGATTCCTTGGGAAATAAAACACTCAAAACTGATTTACTGACCTCTTCCAAGACTTGTTTGTAAGAAGCTGCCTGGAACATGACTAAATTTCAAAAGCTGATTCTGAAATATATATTTATCGCAAGGATGGGGGAAAAAGTCTGGAGAAAATAAGGCAGTTATTAAGATATAACCAAGATAGCCAATTTATGGAAAAGTTTATGACTTAGCAAAATATTTGCTCATCAAATAGAGAGATCAGTCAGGATTTAAGTCAAATGAATGCATACTTCCGAATTGTTTTGGAAGGCAACAATAAAGTGTGTAACAACTCCCATTAAAGTCAATGGAAAGATTCTCAAAGACTTAAATGAGAGTTGGTTTAAATTTAATCAATAACAATCAGGGCCGGCTCTGGCTTTTTTGCCGCCCCAGGCAAAAAAGCCTCCGGCCGCCCCCCCCCCCGCGGGGTGGGGGGGGAGGGTGGCGAGCCCCAGTGGGGGCTCCGCTCTCCCCCCGGCGGCCGGGGGGAGGGCGCCAGGGGGGAGGGCGGTGAGCCCCGGCCGCGGGAGGGCGGCCGGAGCCCTGCGAGGAGGGCGGCGAGCCCCGGCCGGGGCTCCGCTCTCCCCCCAGGGGCCAGAGCGCAGGGGGCAGGGCGGGGCTCGCCGCTCTCCCCCCTGCAGCCAGAGCGCCGCGGGGAGGGCGGCGAGCCCGGCCGTGGCCCCACTCTCCCCGGCGGCTGGAGCGCCGCGCCGCCCCCCCTCCAGGTGCCGCCCCAAGCACCAGCTTGGTGGGCTGGTGCCTGGAGCCGCCCTGATAACAATGCAGTCCAAGAGCAGAGGGGTCATTTCTTTTATCCCCTTCCATTTTTCCTGACACACAGAAACACGCCAGTTTATACACACATTGGAGTTTGTTTACTGACTTGGGCCGGATAGTCTCAGTACAAGTTCTAGAATAAGTTGATATTATATGACTACTTTAATAAATGCTTGTAGAATAAAAGCAAATAAACACCCTTTTAGGAAGAACATGCTTAGATAAAAAGTCAGGAGAGGTCAGCACATGAGCTTTCAAGGAGCTGAGTTTTTACTGCATTCAGCACACTAAATCATGTAAAATACATTCCCCCTCCCCAGCCACACTTTCCCTTCCCCCATCTCTGCCTCCTCTCAATTCAAGTAGATCCAAATTCTTTACCAATATTAATTCTTCCCTTCCTCCATAAATCCTGCTGATTTTCCCCTTCCTTCAACAGATCATCTTGCTCATGGTGCAGATTCAACGATTCATGTAGTTCTCCATTCCCTTACCTTAACCTGCATTTTCCCCTCCCTCACTCTCCGTCTCTCCCTGATCCACAAGCCCATGCTCTTGCTTGCAGTCCCTTCTTGATGGATCAGTTCCCTCTTGTTTCTCCAGGCAAGACATTCTTGCGGGGGCATCCCTCATTCAGAGATCCCTTTGAATTCACAGCATACCTCTGACCTAAAGGAGCCTGATGGTGCAAAAGGTCTGAATTTCGCAGCTGGTCTGGATCCAGCAGGCACCTCCAGACTGCTGAGAGAATGATATCTTGCAACTGGAACATCAGTAAAGGTAGAAAGAAACTACTGGGCTTCAGAGGAGAAATTAAAACAAAGGGGAAACATTTCTTTTTTGTATATGCATCCAGCTCATTGTGAGGGACTCAGCTGATTGTACTAATGGGCTAATTGAAATATTTCCCCCCCAACATTTACAATAGTGGGTTTAGTTCAAAGAAAAGGCTGAGATTTTTCCAGGTTCTTATTTTACTACATTTGCCCATCACCTAGAACAGGCTTCTCACTCTCTTTTGTTCGGTCATATGAATAATGAAAAATGCTAAAGGTATTGTTCAGGGTGCATGAGTGATGGAAAAGTAAATTTCCACCTATGTTTATTGTTCTTGCTTCTTAATGGGTTCAGATAATAAGACCTGCAAACCGAACAAGTCCTGCTAATTAATAAGACAAGTTTTAAGGAGAAGTGCCCTTTTGATCAAGGATATTTTACTCACACTAATACTGGAGGGCTCAATTCTCACATTATAATGATTGCTGCTGTGATGGGGTAGCAAAATTACAAAAACTAGATTCAGTTGATGTGCTTTGATAAGGTAACGGACAAAATAATCCCAAAACATTTGAACTTGCAGTAATTAAGCATAAAATATACATGCTATGACTATTTGGACAGTATCTGAATAAGCAATATCTATGTGAAAGCCACCATTGAATGATTTTATCAAACTGGTCCCTCCAGCATTCCCTTTTTAAACATCTAATTTCATCTAAAAAATAAATAAATAAATGAATGGAGAAATCCCATCTCCTAGAACGGGAAGGAACAGGGGGGGGGGGGGGAAGGGAGACATGCGGCATTTTAAAAATAGAAACTGCAAAAACGTCAGGTGGGTATTACTCCCTGTGTTAGTCTAATTGAAAGATACATTAAGCTTTCTAAATCTGTGTTGCCCGTTTTTGACATGTGTCCTTAATTTGTAGTCTTTGTCTTGGAGTTTTGTGAAGTTGTCCCTGATTACCATATGACAGAGATGATGGGTAAATTAGCATTTCAGTTTCTATCCAATGGATGAGTGACTGACAGACTGATAAGCAATGTTTATTCATTAAAAGATTCACACTGTAGTGCCAGATGGTGCTGGGAGACAAAAAAATACTCTAGACCCCAAACAAACATTTGCTTGCATACTGTCACATATATCCTGAAATTAACATAAACTGGCATCAAAAGCTTCATGTGTGAAGGAAAAATTCTATTATTAACTAAAATATATATATTTTTAATAGTCCTAGACTTTGTTGGCTAAATTGGTTTCTGGTCTCTAAAGGCCCAGTCTGCCACCCTTACTCACATTACACAGTGCTAGACTTACAAGGCTGTAAATGCACACAGCTCAGAGGAACTCTGCAGGGAGCAGTTCTGTAAGTTACTGGCTCCTGAAAGGAAATAGGGGGAGCTGCAAGAAAGACAGATGCTGGTGCTAAAGCCCTCCCTGAAGCCATCAGGATAAAGGAAGCATTATGATGGCTGCCTGTGCAAGGGCCCAGTTAGATTTTCTTTTCCTTCCCTTGCCTGAATTAGCTTGCAAGTTTTGTGACAAGATGCAGGTTCTGGGGTGTGCACAGACTGCCAGTATTGGCTCCAAAACTGCTTTGCTGCTGACCCCAAGAGAATCCCAAACTTAAAGCCAGGAAAGTGGAGGCTAGCTCATGCTGGAGGCACAACAGTGATTCTGGAAGGGAGGTGGGTGTTAAAGCCATCTTGAACTCTTTTAGTGCATTTCCAGTCTATTGTGCAGGATGGGTCTGATCAAACAGCCTTTCGCCAAAATTGAAAATGGCCGACAGTTACCTCCCCACTTCTGGCTCTCCACAGTGTGGAGGTAGACAGAATCACACGAGACGCTCCCCTGCACAGTTCCACATTTGTACATAACACACACAGCGTTCTATTTGCAAACAGCTACCCACTGTGCGGGCACATACACACACATATGCTTTTGTATGGCTATCTCTGGGCTTATTTTGGGACATGGCTTCCTTTCACGTACACTTATTCTCATGTCCCCATTCTTATCCCGATACTATGCCCCCTTACACAAAATGATGCAGTGGCACTTCACCATGTGACATCAACACTTATGACAAACATACAGCTTCTAGAATTAGTGAGTTCCCATTGCTGCTTTGATCTATTTTATCAAGCATAGGACCCCCCATAAAACAGGCACAAAGATGAGAGTGAGAGGAGGAACATTAGAACAGCCTACCCAAGAGAAGTAGTGAAGGCATTGTCAGTGGAGGTATTTCAGAGTTGATCAGCTAAAACATTAGTGTGAGTAAATATTATACCTCCCTCATAGGCTATCGCAATCCAATGAAGAATTTTGCCAAAGCTAATCTGCTATTACAGTGAACTTCCTCCAAGCACAGAAGTGCTTGTGTCATTTCCCCATTCTTTCCCAGTGCCAACATCAACTCTCCCCCATATGTGTTGCATATCATCAGAAAAATCCAGTTGATGTCTTAGTGTTGGAAAAAAAAAAAAAAACACAACACAGAGTAATTATATGTTAAGCTTTTCCTGAGTATGCTGTGCCTATGGCAAATTATCAGAGGAAGGCCAAACATTTCTGTGCAATGCACTGTGCATAATACTATGAATCAGACAGTCCTGTAACACTGGGATGGTGTTCCTAAAAGGTACATTTCACAATACATTCCATGGAATGAAAAACGTCCCTATGAATTTGATACTGAATGAAAGGGTATTAAATATAGTGTAAAAGACATAAGGATTTGAAGGCAATAGTTACAGATGGTATGCTCCTCTTGTGTTGGGTCAGATGAGGGTCAGATCTAGAGCTCACTGAAGTCAGTGGAAAGACTCCCAAAGCCTGTTGAAGTCAATGGATCAGGCCCTAATACCAGTTACAATTGTTTGCGTTCAGCTCTAACTGACATCACAAATGTTTGGTCAATAGCTTAGTATTTAATAAGAGGAGAACAGATTGAAATTGCTTTTTGAACTCTGCTTTTTGCCCACTTTTTCTCCTTCCTCATCACCTTTCTGGGATATGGACTCCCCGCAGCTTGTGGTAAAGTTACTGATGTGCACATTACATCATGATTTTACATCATTTCCAAAAAATGGTCTTTAAATTATGTTTGTAACAGGTCTAGCTGAGCTCCCCAGTTCGATGCCCACCAGAGTGCATGTGCCCACTGGGTCTGATATGCTTTAAGCCTCCAGAGTCTGTACAGAGTCCAGGCACTGCCCCTTGTTTGTACCCCAAGAATATGCCTAGAAACCCCAGATTCTCTCTGTAGCACCCATCTTGAGTGCTAAGAGCCTGTGGTGCCAACTGTGCAACCCCTGGAATCAATGCTGACTGTGCCTCATCCCCCCAGCCCGGACTCTCCTACAGTTTAAACACACCCTCTTCCAGAACTTCAGCCATGTGGGTGAACTGGACATATAGCTTACCACTTCAACTGCATGCAACAGTGAAAACCAACAGGCACAGAGAGAGACTTTGCACAGGATTCTGACCACCACTGCTCTCTATTTAGTAAACACATCTATAAATATTTTCCCACCTCAGTTTCCTCACCACTCTGGTGAGTTCTCTGGGTTTAGGCAGAGTCCTCTACCCAGGATCATAGAAGCTTAGGGTTGGAAGAAACTTCAGGAGGTCATCTAGTCCAACCCCCTGCTCAAAGCAGGACCAACTAAATCATCCCAGCCAGGGCTTCATAGAATATCAGGGTTGGAAGGGACCTCAAGAGGTCATCTAGTCCAACCCCCTGCTCAAAGCAGGACCAATTCCCAATTAAATCATCCCAGCCAGGATGTCAAGCTGGGCCTTAAAATCTTGTAAGGAGGGAAGATTCCACCACCTCCCTAGGTAACCCATTCCAGTGCTTCACCACCCTCCTAGTGAAATAGTGTTTCCTAATATCCAACCTAGACCTACCCCACTGCAACTGGAGACCATTGCTCCTTGTTTTGTCATCTGCCACCACTGAGAACAGCTGAGCTCCATCCTCTTTGGAACCCCCCTTCCGGTAATTGAAGGCTGCTATCAAATCCCCCCTCACTCTTCTCTTCTGCAGACTAAACAAGCCCAGTTCCCTCAGCCTTTCCTCATAAGTCACATGCCCCAGCCCCCTAATCATTTTAGTTGCCCCCCGCTGGACTCTCTCCTATTTGTCCACATCCTTTCTGCAGTGGGGGGCCCAAAACTGGACACAATACTCCAGATGTGGCCTCACCAGTGCCAAATAGAGGGGAATAATCACTTCCCTTGATCTGCTGGCAGTGCTCCTACTAATGCAGCCCAATATGCCATTAGCCTTCTTGGCAACAAGGGCACACTGCGGACTCACATCCAGCTTCTCATCCACTGTAATCCCCAGGTCCTTTTCTGCAGAACTGCTGCTTAACCAGTCAGTCCCCAGCCTGTAGCGGTGCATGGGATTCTTCCATCCTAAGTGTAGGACTCTGCACTTTTCCTTGTTGAACCTTTTAGCCCAATCCTCCAATTTGTCTCGGTTACTCTGGACCCTATCCCTACCCTCCAGTGTATCTACCTCTCCTCTCCCCCCAGCTTTGTATCATCTGCGAACTTGCTGAGGGTGCAATCCATCCCATCATCCAAATCATTAATAAAAAGATGTTGAACAAAACCGGCCCCTGCAGCTCATAACTTCTCTTCCAAAACTTGGAGCCTTCTCTCACCTGCAGTTAGACAGGATGCCCTGCTTCCAAAGACTGCCTGTCTCTTTCCCTCTCCTGCCCAAAATGTCCTCTGAGGTTCTGTGAATCTTCCTCTGGTCAACCCAGCCTCTGTGGTTTTTAAAGGCAAGCATCAGCACTTTAAGGTGTTAAAACTGCCTTGCTCTGAAACCTTTAGTGCATTACCAGTCTATGATGCAGGATGGGTCTGATTCAACAGCCCTTCACGAGAATCTACAATGGCCGTCAGTTACTTCTCCCTTCTTGCTTTCCCCAGCGTGAAGTGCATTTGAAGATTTTCCACTCTCCATACACCAGCCCCAGCAGAGAAGTAGGAGAAAACTGGTTCTCCTACCTTTCAGCTAACCCATTGTTCCATGGTGCTTTCACCTGAACAGGTGGCCATTAAGTTCTATTGAACCATTGTATCTGGTCTAGGAGGGACCTTATGCAGTCCTTGTCAGCCAACGGTGGATTCTACTTACTCGGAAGCAGTCTAGGACAGAGGTGGGCAAACTACGCCCGCGGGCCACATCCAGCCTGCGGGACCATCCTGCCTGGCCCCTCAGCTCCCAGCTGGGGAGGCTAGTCCCCAGCCCCTCCTCTGCTGTCCCCCCTTTTCTGCAGCCTCAGCGTGCTGCGTCACCAGCACGGTGGTGTGGCTGGCTTCAAAATATCACAGTTTCTCAAAGATTAGAACAATATTGTCAAGCACTGTATTTTATTATTATTTTTTACACTCCTTATGTGTTTATTTCCCTTGTCAGAGGCTCAAATTCCTTCCTAATTTTTTTTTCTTTTTAGGACACAGTCCCGACTCCTCCCTCCACCCTGGTGTTTCTAGTGGATCTTGATGCTGACATGTTTTCCTGAGTTATTTATGCACCATAATTATCACTGATATCAGCATAGCTATGGGAATAGTGCTAGTCAGTTAACTTCAGCTGCATAGCCGAAGAATAAAATAATAAAGTTTTGTGTGGGACCTAGATAAATATTGGCTATTGATCCCCCCCCCCCAAGTCTCAGCAAGAATGGATATATTTTTATACTAAGGTACTGGTAGAATAGAATATCTTCTGACAATGTAGCATAAAGCTCTCAGATCTAGGATTTAGTTAATCTTTGAATCACATTTCAAACAAAACTTCAATACGTTTATCATAGAAGTTACGTCTTTCTTTGTTTGCCTCTGAGTTTTGCACAGTTGGCCACATAAAGAGGCATCTGTCACTATCAGCAGAATAAAACAATAGTGTCTATGCTTTGGAATAATGTAAAGTTGTTCTTGCAGTGCAATTTGTTTAATTAATAGTGTTAGTATTGGGGGGGGGGGAGGAAATCTATGTATTATCACTTAAAAAACCAGTAAAAAGTAGAAATGATCCGTTTTCTTCATTTAAAGTACATCATCTATTCATGTAAAAAGTTGCTGGGTTTATGACTTTCATAAACCCATGATTTATATGAGACTTCGCTTCTTAAAGGTTTGCCATTACAGAAGAAACAATGAAAAATAATGCTTAATATATAAACAATTTTTGCAAAGTATTGTTAAAACATAAAGGTCAACTTATTAACTGATTAATCATTAAAATGCAATCGGGAGGAAAGAAAACTATTTACTAATGTTATTCTGGAACTGCTGAAAAACTATTTTTGTACTGCTGCATGAGGCTTATTTTTCTTTTTTCAGTTCAGTGATGAATGAATCATCAATCCTTAATTTAGACAAAGGTAGGAAAAGCCAATCTCCTTGTTACCATAAAGTTCAAACTATGTGTGGTCCTTAGCATGTATGGTTCAGACAATGATTATATTTTCTAGGATAGCTTGAAAAAGAAAATAACTCTTATAAACTCATCACCTGACCATGCATCTGCTTGAATGAATTCAAATTGCTGCTTATTTTTTCAAACACTCATTCTAACAGTGTTAATAAAGCAATTATGAGCACAGGAAGTGCATTTATTGATGTCTAAATCTATAAGTCTTCATAACGACTGAAAAACAGAAGTCATCACTTCTGGTGGCTTGGTAAAACAAAATGAATCTACTGCCCCCTTCAGCACTTGTCAGAAACATACAGCTAAGGGTAGCATAAAATCCCTCCTTTACCTGTAAAGGGTTAAGAAGCTCAGATAACCTGGTTGGCACCTGACCAAAAGGACCAATAAGGGGAGAAGATACTTTCAAATCTGTGGGGGCAGGTTTTTGTTTTCGTGTTCCTTTGTTCTGTCCCAGTCAGCGAGGAGCCCAGGGCAGGGAAAATACATCTCCCTAAGCCACATCTGAACTAAGCATCTAATATTACAGAAATAGTAAGTAATAGCAAGGAAATGCGTTAGATTATCTTTTGTTTCAGCTTGTGAATTTTCCCTGTGCTAAGAGGGAAGTTTATCCCTGTTTTTGTAACTTTAAAGTTTTGCCTAGAGGGGAAATCCTCTGTGTTTGGAATCTTTTTATTACCCTGTAAAGTTATCTTCCATCCTGATTTTACAGAGGTGATTCTTTTTTCTTTTTTTAAATAAACTTCTTTTAAGAACCTGATTGTTTTTCAGTGTCCTAAAGACCCAGGGGGGTTGATCTGTGCTCACTTTGTAACCAATTGGTTAGGATATTATTCTCAAGCCTCCCCAGGAAAGGGGGTGTAGGAGTTTGGGGGGATATTTGGGGAAGGTAGGGCTCCAGGTGGCCCTCCCTGAATGTTTGTTTAAATCACTTGGTGGTGGCAGCAATACTAAGGGCAAGGAAGGAATTTGTGCCTTGGGGAAGTTTTAACCTAAGATGGTAGAAATAAGCTTAGGGGTCTTTCATGTGGGTCCCCACATCTGTACCCTAGAGTTCAGAGTGGGGAGGGAACCCTGACAGCACTAAATAAAGTTATTGATGTATATATTTTTACCAATAATTAGTGGAACACATCTCTTCTCCCTTTGTTGTCAAAACCATAAATCTTTAGGTTCCTCAAATTCCCAGCGAAACTATTTATTCACCCGGGGGAGGGGGGGAGGGAGAGAGGGGAAGGTGGGAAGAGGAATCTGTTCCTAGACTACTTTGAGCTTTTCTTTTGTGACTCAAACTATGTGATCAGGTTAGTCATATTCCACCATTTATTTCTGCAAAATATCTTCTATACAAAAGTATCAGAGAATGCTTTGTGGTTTACTGCAATCTATACATAAAAATAAAAGCAGAGTATGGTGGTTACAATATAGAATACAGGTAGCAGCAATAGGTATGGTGGAGCAAAGATGAAGAAGGGTAAAAATCTATATTATGGGGATAGCAATTGAGTAGAGAAAAACTGGGATGTTCAGAAAGTACAGAAAAAGCAATACTAGTGTCATTTGAAATACTGTATTAACCATACATTTCCATATTTGAAACCTCAACACAAACACCTAATTGAGAAGAGTCTGCTGGAAAGCATGATGGCCTAGAAAATGATGCTAAGCACGAGTGTCTAGTGCTTAGCACTTATTTGGTACTGCACAAATATTAATTTATGAATTTGCACAACATCCCCTTTGATCTAGGAAAGATTTTTCATCCCTTTTTTACAGATGGGGGAAACTGAAATAGAGTTTAGGCTCCAGTTCACAAAAGCATGTAACCATGAGCTTAACTTTAATTATTTCAATGGAAATTAAGCACATGCTTAAATTCTTTGCTGAATTAGGGCTGAAGGGCCAAATTTCAAAAAGATATTTAGGTGCCTAGTGGGATTTTCAATAGCACATAGGGGCCTAAATACCTTTTAAAAAAAAAAAATCTAGCCCTACGTGACTTTCTCAAGACTACTCAGATAGTCAGTGTAGCAGTGAAAGGAATTCGTAGACTTAGACTTTAACATCAGAAGGGACCATTGTGATCATCTAGCCTGATTGACCTCCTGCACATTGCAGGCCACAGAAACTCATCCACCCATTCCTGTAATAGACCCCTAACCTCTGGCTGAGTTACTGATATCCTCAAATCATGGTTTAAAGACTTCAAGTTACAGAAAATTCACCATTTACACTAGTTTAAACCTGGAAGTAACCCATGGCCATGCGGCAGAGGAAGGCAAAACCCCTATCCCCCTCCCCCCCAATATCTGCCAATCTGATCCAGGGGAAAATTCCTTCTGGACCCCAAATAGTACTCAGGGGGCCAGAATCTCAGTTGGGGTAAATCACCATAGCTCCCTTGGTTTTATGGAGCTATGGTGATTTACTCACACAAGGATTCGGTCCAGGAATTCCTAGTTCCTAGATGTCTGGTCAGAATCAAGCTATAGAGTAAACAGATTTAACATGATACTTGCTGAATAAATTTGAACAATGTCTTATTTTGAGGAAATCATAATCTGCTTTCAGGTGTTCTGTGAGCACAAAAATACAGTCAGCCCAGGTCTACACTAAAAACTTAGGTCGACCCAGGTATGTTGCTCAGGAGTGTGAAAAATTCACACCTCTGAGTGATGTAGTTAATCCATTCTAACCTCCAGTGTAGACAACACTAGGTCAATATAAGAACTCCTGTCAATGCAGCTACCACCTCTGGGAGGTAGATTAACTATAGTCATGAGAGAACCCCTCCTTGTCTCTGTAAGGAGTGTCTGCACTGAATTGCTAAAGCTGTGCCAGTGTAATGCTTTAAGTGTAGACATAGCCTAAACTCGTCTAATAAAACATTTGTGCCAATGGATGGATTAAAAACTAGATAAGAGATAGAAAAATGTATAAGAACAAATAGTTAACTTTCAACATGGAAGGAGGTTAACTCTGGGATACCCCCATAATTCCTACTAACACTGGCATTTGTTAACATTTTTCTCAGTGATCAGCAAGAAGGTAGCAAAATGTGCAGATTACATTGAAGTATTTAGGATTTTTATGACTAAATAGGATATGAGGAGCCTAACAAAGCAAAGGGAAATTCTATGTAGACAAGTAGCAAAGTAATGTACATCGGAAGGAACAATTTGAACTACTCATATACATTGCTGGGATTCAAATAAATGTATTAAACACTTGTCATAGGGTCAAATCCAATGACCAATCAAGTCAATGGAAAGACTCCCATTGACTTTAGTGGGTATGGCTTTTGTCTTCTTTTATGGCTCTTCGGAGCACAGAACCAGTTTCTATATTGGAAACTATTTCCCTACTCTGTGTTTTTTCCCCCCTCTCTCAACCAGTTTTTAAACTCTGGATGGAAATGCTCTGCTCACACTGTGACTATCTAGTTTCCCTAGTGACTATCAAAAGCTTTGGAAGGTCCAAATAAATAATAGCGGATTCTTCTTTATGTATTTATTTATTTTGGCTCAAAGAATTATCAGAAACTGGAGAAGCATGATTTTCCTTTACAGAGACCATTGAGGTATGTCCCCATTAAAGGATGTTCTCATCAGATACTATGGTGATGAGCACCATCATAAGAACCTAGATTGATCAGATAAATAGGTGTGAAATTTTAACCTTAATTCATTCATCAAATTTACCAGATAATGTAGTAAGACTAATTGGCCTGTAATTCCCAGATCATCCCTAGTTTATTTATAATATTGACTAATCTTCAGTCCTCAGGTATAGTAGCTGATTTTAATGATAGATTAAATATTTTTGTTAACAGTTCTGCCACTTCATTCTTAATTCACTGCAGGATCTTGGAGGAAAACTCTGCTCCTGGTGACTTCTTGCAATTTAAATGATCAATTTATTTTAGCACCTCTTCTGACACTGAGGATGCCTTATCTATATTATTTGCAAGCAGTAGCTCCTGGGGTCTCTCTCCAAACTCTTTGTGGCAAAGATTAATGCAAATAAGTTATTTACGTTTCTGCAATATTCTTTCAGACTGCAATGTCTTTGAATGGTCCCTTTTCTCCCTGGAACTGAAGCAGATTCATAGACTTTCTTGCAGAATAACTACTTCCAATATAAATTTAAAAGTTTATTGTTCGGGTTTTTTTTATGTCTTTGGCAATTTGCTTCAAAATGCCCTATTAGCCTGCCTGATTTCCATCTTACATTGTACATCTGCTTTGATGTTAAGGTATCACAAATGTACAATACACACTGAGCATTTGCTTAGTCCCTGATATTTCTGTAGTATTTGAATACACAAAAATACAATCTACTTTCCTTGTGACAACATACTGTATATAGAGATTTGAGTAGCTATAATTTCTTTTTTAATATGCAAGGCTGGCTTTGTATATTTCACAGGAACCTTTCTATTTATTTTAATTAACTCTCTCTGTGTTTGGCCAAAGATTGCCTTTGTCACTTTCCTGGGAGTAAGAGGTCTATTAACATGCAAACTAGCAGGTCATACTGCTCTTGGAGCAGAATTAAGTTCATATCAATGTTGAATTTACACTAGTGGGCCCTTTGTACTCTGAGAAAAATATAGGTTTTACTTGCAGCTCACTACAGAATGCCAAAATAAAAATCGGATTCAGTTACAGAAGGGAAGATTGACAGTGGGCAGACTGGTTATCAGCAGAGGCATTCATAAAAACAATGAGTGTAGGAGGGGACTGAATCTAGAGGGAATGAAATCTTGAATGCCAGAGGAAAAAAACAAGTAAACAAACAAATTCCTAAGGGAATCATACAAGAAAACAGGATCACCTGACTTGAATATTAGCATACAAAAGTTGCTGCTATGAGCGTTGGCTAATAGCACTTTGTAAAACAAGCTTGCTTTATATATGAATGTTAGTCATCGCTGAAAATACAGTGTATGGGTTTCTAACATATCAGCAACAAATTAGGCATCTGACCCTGATCCTCTGTATCCACACCTAACCCTCAATTGCTCACTTAATTTCAAGTGACTGCCTAAAATCATCCGTTACCCCTTATGCTTAACCATCTGTCCCAACTTGTGTTTAGCTCAGACACTCTGATTTCTTTCCTTACACCAGAAGACAAGCTCTGTGTAGCATTAAAGCTTGTACCTTCCACCCACAGAAGTTGGTCCAGTAAAAGATATTGCCTCACCTCCCTTCAGAGGAATTTTCAGAGGGCAGCTAAGGCACAGCAGTGCCCACTCTGGCAGGTTATTGTATCTCCCCCCCCCCACCAGATGAAGACACAGCCAGGCATCAGGGTTTTCAGAAAGAGCAAGGCTGACTGGAAAGTGGTACCCAAACACAAGGGCATACACAGAACAGTGATAAAGGACACAGCCTTCCTGTTGGCAGATGCTGAAATGGTAAATGAGGCCACTACTCAGATACATTTTCAAAGGCCTTCTGTACAATGGGATTTCTGCACCTGTGGAAGTGCTGCTGTAGTCACAGTTTACACCAGTGCTGTGCAATTTGTACTGGTGCAGTCTACCCGGTTCCAAACTGGGACATGATGCACCGGTGCAATTCATGTTGTACTGGTGTAAATCATGTTTACATTAAGACTGTATCATAACTAGGGGAAAATTGTGTTTTTAAAATTGAGTTAAGTTACTCAAGCTAGGGAAAATGACTTGAAACACCACTTGGTAACTTGTGTAGCCAGTCTGACACCTTAAAAATTGTGTTGCACCCAGAGGGGGAGCCTAGGTTAAGAGAAGATCAGCTAATATGATTATGATTTAAAAGGCACCTTTTCTCCTAGGCTAGACAGACCCTTGATGCTAAAATCCCAGTAGAGACCAAGGGTACGACTACATTAAAAGTGCTACAGCTCCTGTACTTGTAACTTTTTTGTTCTTAACATAATGTTCCCAGACCAAACTCATCCTTGGCAGGGCCGGCTCCAGGCACCAGCCGAGCACGCTCATGCTTGGGGCAGCAGATTCTAAGGGGCGGCATTCCCTCGAATCCTTTTTTTTGTTTGTTGGGTTTTTTTTTTTTGCTTCACCACTTCGGACGCCCTGCAGGTTTTTTTCTTTTTGGTTCGCTGCTCCAGCCGCCCTGTAGGGGGCGGTGGCGCGGAGGAGGGGAGCACCCTGCTGGGAGCGGGCTGTGTGCTCCATCTGCCCCAGCTGGTGCCAGGTCTGTAGCCAGCCTGGCAGGGCAGCCCGCGTCCTTCCTTGCCTGCCGACTGGAGCGGTGCTCCCGGCAGGCGGCGCGGTGGGAGGGGCCGCGTGGCGAGCGCCCCGCTGAAGGAAGCCCTGGCTGCCCCCCTTCTCTCTCTCTCTCCCACCGCTCTCTCTCCCTCCCCCCCCCCGCTGCCCGGGGCACGTCTGCAGCGCCGGGAGTCCCCTTGCACCCGCGCTCCAGCCGCCCGGCACTGTTTTTTTCGCTCTGCCGCTCTGGCCGCCCCGCAGGTTTTTTTGTTTTGTTTTTTGCTTGGGGTGGCAAAAAAGCCAGAGCCGGCCCTGATCCTTGGTATAATTGTGCTGAATTTAATGACAAAAGGAAAAATTTGGCCCATGCTATATTTGTTTTTGGCTCAAAAAGCAAAAAACGAACTCTGGAATCGATTTTCCACCTACTATTTTCCTTTTCACTGAATTCTAGTCACTGTCACAACCATGACTGCTTGCTGGCTTCTAGTATTTTTAATAAATTGTACCGAGCTTCATGTCATGTCACAAATCAGATTATAAACCACCTCATCAGGAATAAAACAAGTCTGGTATTTAATTACATCAGAAAGAAAGAGGTGATTCAGATTGGAATAACCCATTGACACATCTAGTATTGGCTATTTCCTCATAGTTCAGTTTGAAGGATGCTAATTTGGGACTGACTAATATAAGTCTCCGTGTGGTCTATTAAATACAGAATTTCCCCAAGTTATTACGCAGATTATTAAAATTAGTTCTGTATAAAATAAACACACGGTAAGGAGTAATAAACTTGTTCTTTAAATACAGGTTACCCCTCTTTGATCTGAGCGGCTAGCCAAAGTTCGTGACCCTTGGGGTGACCTGTTTGGAAGCAGAAATTGATGGCGTTTGGTATTTTCTGTGAGGCAATCTTGTTTGTTTACAAGGAATGCACAAAGTCCTGTGTTCTCAGAATGCAGGAGAAACCAAGAACAAAAGGAACCATTTCTTAGCTTATAGCTCCAAGCCTCTTTAGCCAACACAAACCTCAAAAACTCTCTCTCTAGCTTTTTTGCAGGGTCACACACTGTGCTCACAGGCTACTGCCTGGCTTTCTTGCTTTTTACCTCTGCCTGTCTCTGTTCCCAGTTTGTGTGTGTTCTACCTTCTTCCCCTACTCTCCCCCCACATCTGGTTATAATACCGAGGGAAACTCCCCACGGTCATTGGCCAGATTCTGTTAGGTGTAAAAAACAGTTATGGGTCCACAACTATCTTAAATGAAAGGTACGTTCACACATCGGTTTGAACAAGATTTTAACTCATGCTATAATAAGGTTTTACCCAGCTCATAACATACATGAGACTTTGCTGCCTACTCTATATTACCACCACTTCACTGTGGGTAAATAAATGTCCCGTATCTTTTTAAATGTTACACAATGAAACTTGTACAAGACAGCAGCACCCTTATTAGGCAACTTCCTTTCTTACCTTGACCTCATAGACTCATAGACTTTAAGGTCAGAAGGGACCATTATGATCATCTAGTCTGACCTCCCGCATGATGCAGGCCACAAAAGCTGACCCACCCACTCCTGGAATAATTCTTTCCCTTGACTCAGCTGTTGAAGTCCCCAGATCGTGATTTAAAGACTTCAAGTCGCAGAGAATCCTCCAGCAAGCGACCCCTGCCCCATGCTGCGGAGGAAGGTGAAAAACCTCCAGGGCCTCTGCCAATCTACCCTGGAGGAAAATTCCTTCCCGACCCCAAATATGGCGATCAGCAGAACCCCGAGCATGCGGGCAAGATTCTCCAGCCAGACCCGCATTGACCATTGACCTCCCCCACATCCTCACATCCCTCCCAAAAAAGAAAAATTAATGGGTACAGTTTTGTTCCTCCTTTGCTAGAAGACCCTTTGTCATGATTTAGGGCTGGCCATAACTCTGCCCCCCTCTTTGGATCTTTCCTAGTGCAGCTGCTCCAGGTCTAAGGCCTCAAGCCTTCACCTCTCTAGGGCTCAATCCCACAATTCTCTCACTTAGACCAGGGTGCTGGTACCCTGTGTATCAACTGTGATTACCCCGAACAGGTCATACTTGACTAGGTACCTGTGGTTCCCCTCTGCAGGATCTGTGATCAGTGATGAAGACAGCAATCCAAACAATGTTTTCTTTTAAGAAACCTGTTTTAATCTTAACAGTGGGAATGCAGTGTAAGCAAAGGATTTTTAAAACAACAAACATGTATCTGCATAGCTATCTTACCTAAAAGCTTAGGTAAGCCTATCTTAACCCCAGATACTCTAACATCCGGAGTCGGGGGGGGGGGGGGGGGGGTCAGACTGTTTCCCAATAGTCTCTGCCTCCCCCTTAACCATCTGATTTCCCTTCCAAACAGGGTCTGTGTCTTTAAACCTTTCTGAGCTTTTTGATCCTTCTAGCTCACAGGGACCTGTGGTAAACACCTGTTTGGCGGGCCCAGAGAGGAGCCCAGCCAGGGCTTCAAATGAATTGCTTTGCATTATCCTTCAAGTGTTTGAAGAAAGAAGAGCACATTAGCGTACCTCCCTTTGCTTAGGACATTTCTTGTCCTTAACAGAATATATGCCTACACGATGGCCTCTGGCAGCTCCAAATCTGCCACACGCTTCCATTAGGTAATGGAGTTTTACCAACCCTTGAATGGTGACTTAAAACAGGTTTCCTTGCAGAGTTATAACATTTTACCATCTAATCTGTGTAATTATTTTCATTTGGTTCCAGCTTTACTAACCATAATGACTGTCGGGAGATGGGGAACCCTAAATTTTCTCCTATTAAAGTCTGCATGAAAACACAGCTGTTAACTTTGCAGCTAACAAAATTAAACTAATTGTTGTTCTTATTCTTCACTTATTATGGTAGCATCTAGAGCGCCTGATCAGTGACCCAGACCCCACTGCAATATGCCCAACACCAAATGTTCAAAACTCATTAATCAACCCCATTTTATGATTTTTGAGGCTTAAAAATCATAAGATTTTAAAATATTAATACATTTGGGGCTTGTGAGGGGCTCAACCTTCTCACACGTCCTCAGGCCCTTTGAAAGTGCACTGGCTTTTAAGAGCTTACTCTCTTAGTCTTTGGCTCAGTTCCCACTATTCTTAAATCCTCATGTCATATTCCTGCCAGGCTTGGTAGCAGGGCCTTAGGGAGTCCAGTCTTTCTCTAGCTCACAGAGAAAAGAAATACACTTACATTGGCGAGGCTTCCCTCAGCATTCTCACCGCAGTCCTTCAGATCCTGCTCCTTGGCAGCTTCTTACCACTGTGCTGCTGACACAGGGTGTTCCTTAGTCTCTCTGGCAGCCACCCCCTTCTGTCTGGGCTGCAGCCTCTTATCTCAGCTGTTGCTCATCAACCAAATGACCACAGCCAAGGAAACAGCTACTCTGTCCCTTCTCACAGGGTTCTTTTTTATTTGCCTTCTGGAGTTTGAGCCTCTTAGGTGAATTCTGATCAAGTTTACCACTGCAACCACAAGGGCTAGAAACTTACTTTAAAAAACAAAACAACAGATTCTCATAATCACTGGACCTCAGAACCTGGGGCTTTAACAACAGCAAATAGGGCAAGAGTCACAATGAAAGCACAAGAGTTGGCAATATTTGTTTGTGCTAGGCACTGTACACATAGATAACACAAAGACAGTCCCTGACCCCAACAATTTACAATCTACAGCTTTGCTTCCTGTAGTTCATGACTAGAAACTATAGCTCATGGGACAAACACGGACTTGGGGGGGAGGATGGAAAGAGTCCTTTTAAAAAAAACCTTTCACTGTGTTTTTGACATAACGCCATGTCTGGCCTAGAGAGAAAGGTGTTTAATACAGGTTAATCATAGTGTGACACTGGGGCTGGATTAGCCCCTGTGAAGCAGCTCCAGGGCTGCTCAGTTGCTTGGAGGAAGGTGGAGCCGGTCATGTTTCTCTGTACCATATGGACTGGTCACAGAGCTTGGTTATACACACCAGCTGTGTTCATCATAAGATCCTTGAATGCTCTGCCAGGGGTGGCTGAGGTTTGTTTAAATCAGGGGTTCTCAACCTTTTTCTTTCAAAGGCCCCCAACATGCTATAAAAATGCCACACCCCAGTGGGGGAGGAGGGTGAGCCAGGCTTCAGCTGCAGGGGGTTCTAGTCTTCAGTCATGAGGGCTTCTGCCAGTGCTCGGGGCTCCAGCCCCATGGGGTACCAGGGCTTGGGGCTCCAGGCTTTAGCCCCCTGGTGTGGCGTGTGTGTGTTGGGGCTTCTGCCCCATAGGGCACTGTGGGGAAATAGAGGGGGGGCCTTCTTTTTGATAGCCAGAGCTTTGAATCTGTGGGCCCCGAAATAAACCCTCCAACAGAGATCTGTTATGCTGATGACCTTTACACAGAGTAGAGCAGGCCTAAAGCCTGAACAACACAATTCTCTGCCAAACTCGGTGAAAGGTAATGAACAGAGGAGGGAGGAAAAGGGGGAAGAAAGAAATACAGAATAATATTAGAAGTTACAGTAAAAACTTGCTTTAGCAATATAATAACCGCAAGTTTATGAAATCGCTCGAAGAAATAGAATATCCGCTTATATTAAGAAATTATCTTTGCAGTGAGTTAATCATCCTTGCTGCTACAGCTATTTGCAACATTTTCCAACTCCAGCTATCTGCAAAAATAGCTAATCATAGATCCTCTTTAGGCGTCCCATGGAACCTCCCCCCCCTTAATCTTTAACCAAAGGACCCCGGAAAATAACGCGTCTTGAGAAATGTACCCAAACTGGTGCCAAGTACCACCCCTGGGGAAAACCACTTCTCGGAAAATTAATAAGGAAGGGGTGGGGGGGGGCTGACCCCAACCCCAGTTTCTTAAGTCATGACCAACTCATGACTAACTCCAACCCCAGTTTCTCAACCCATGACTAACCCCAACCCCCGTTTCTTAACTCATGACCTATTGTTTGTACTTTGCTTGCGGTTTGACGAAATAAAAGCCCGCCTGCGTGCGGTCCTCGGGGTGTCAGTCTCCGGACTGCATCCCAGTGCACTGGTATGTATGTCAATAAACTGGCCTCAGGCTTGAGTCTTTGAACTAAAATGACTGCGTGGGGGTCTTTGACCACAACAGCACCTAGGCTTGGGACTTCTGCCCCTCAGGGTGCTGGGGCTCAGGACTCCGAGCTTCAGATGCCGGGTACTGGAGCTCCAAGCAGTCTTACTTGGCAGAGCCCCTGAAATGGCTCACAGCCCCCATGGGCAGCAGCCCCCCAGTTGAGAACTGCTGGTTTAAATAAGATATTTTACAGACACAGCACCGCCTAGTGGCTGAGCAATATAATACAGTTTAATATTCCATTACAGGGCCTGAGAAATCTCTCTTGTGGTTTCTCCTTGGGCTGGGTTTGGGGCTATATGGAAAGTCTTCCTTCCCTATTAAGTGGGATGAAATCCCACATTGTTAACCTTAAACCACATGAGCAACTCTGTTTTGGGAGTACACAGCTTGGAAGTAGTTAGCTTCTTCTTGTGGACTGTGCAATGCAATTCGTGCTTGGGATCTCACTGAGATTTGGAAATTTTCAGTCATAGACTGTTTCTTTCAGAAATCATTTTTAAATCAAACTCTTAAAGTTCTTATACCAAAAGGTATTTTCAATGTACTGACAAGATGAAAAGAAGCAACTAAGTCTCATGAGTAGGGCCCTACCAAATTTACGGTCCATTGTGGTCAATTTCATGGTCATACAATTTTAAAAATAATAAATTTCATGATTTCAGCTATTTAAATCTGAAATTTCAGTGTTGTAATTGTAGGGATCCTGACCCAAAAAGGAGTTGTGTGTGTGTGGGAGGGGTCACAAGGTTATTGAAGGGTGGGATGTGGTGCTGCTACCCTTACTTCAGTGCTGCTGCTGGTGGCGGCGCTGCCTTCAGAGCTGGGCAGTTGGAGAGTGACGGCTGCTGGCCAGGAGCCCAGCTCAGAAGGCAGAGCCACCACCAGCAGCAGCGCAAAAGTCAGAATGGCATGGTATGGTATTGCCACTCTTACTTCTGTGCTGCTGGCTGCAGAGCTGGGCCCTCAGTCAGCAGCCGCCACTCTCTGGCCACCCAGCTCTGAAGGCAGCAACGCAGAAGTAAGGGTGGCATGGTATGGTATTGTCACCCTAACTTCTGTGCTGCTGCTGGCTGGGCGCTGCCTTCAGAGCTGGGCGCCCGGCCAACAGCTGCTGCTCTTTGGCCGCCCAGCTCAGAAGGCAGTGCAGAAATAAGGGTGGCAATAGTGCAACCCCCTAAAATAACCTTGAGGCCCCCCCGCAACTCCCTTTTGGGTCAGGACCCCCCATTTGAGAAACGCTGGTCTTCCCCCATGAAATCTGTATAGTATAAGGTAAAAGCACACAAAAGACCAGATTTCACGGTCCGGGACACATTTTTCATGGCCGCGAATTTAGTAAGGCCCTACTCACAGGGCCGTCCCTAGGAGGGTGCGGGACCCGGGGTGGAAGTGACGAATCTATCACTTTCAGGACTGACCCGTCACTTCCAGGACCGACCGGGCCGGCCAATTGCACCGGCCCGTGGGGCTCCCCAAAGTGTGGGGCCTGGAGCGGTCGCCCCAATTTGCCGTACACAAGGGATGGCTCTGCCTAATCATGAGGAATAATCCCTACAGTCAAGGCAAATTTCTTTTGAATGTATCATGTTTGCTGACAGTGAACACTATTCTTAAAGTTGAGAAGAAATTTCTGTTCTCAACCCCTAACATTTCCATTGCCCATATGAGTTTTCTTATAGAAGGGTGGCATATATCCTGCTACACAGGATCAAGAGCTTGGTATAGGCTTTTTCATGGAATATTAATTTACTAGATTTTAGCAGTATTTTAATACTTGGTGAATGGGTTGGATTGAAGCTGTGGCTAGGGACATGTTTACAGTGCAATAAATGTAATGAGCAATTTTGCCTTAAAGAGTGATCTCCAAAAGATCAAACCAGAAGATCTGTTTAATTCTCCTCAGTCTTCATGTATAGGGAACAGTAACAAGTTATGAGGGTGTATTAAACAGATCTTCTGGTTTGAGCTAGTAAATTAATGGAAATGTTAGGGGGTTGAGAACAGAAGATTAAGTGAAGATTCATTTATTTCTGCAATCTTCACTTAATCTTAGTTTGAAAGTAAAATATCCTTTGCACTTTGACACTAAACTGATAGGCTTAATTTTATTAAAAAACCGTCGTCAACCTTCACACCCCCCCACGTTCCAATGTGGTGACATAAAAATGCCTGGAACTTTTTGTTAGATAGTAATTTATTTGGGTAAAATGTTCAAAAATGACTTAAGAGTTCCATTTTCATAAGTGATTTATGGAGGAGATTTTCAAAAGCACAAATGGCAGTTAGGAGCCTATGTCTCATTGAAAGTCAATGAAAGTTAGGTGTGTAACTTATTTATGCCTTTGAAAGTCTTCCCCATGGGCACTTAGGACCCTAATTCCATTGACTTTCAATGGGACTAAGGCTCCTAAGTCATTTAGGTGCTTTGAAAATGTTACCACTTGTCCACATTGGGGTTTTATAGCAACCAGTATAACTACACTGATGTAGCTGCACTGGGGTAAATCCCTAGTATATACAGGGTTCATCAGAATAAACCGTAACTTGCAGTGGGGCAGCTTACTAGGATAAAACCCCCAGTTTTGAAAAAGGCTACATGAGAATAAATAAGGTGCCATCCTCCCCATAACCACTTACCATTACTTTTAGCCCTTTTTATAACTATTTATGGGGGTGGTATCTAGGCAGAATGGAAAATAAAGCAAATCCTTTACTTTAGTAGCACGGCAAACATAGATGATTATTGAGAAGGAATGAAGAAAGAGGACACTTAGCTATAGTTCCATTTTAAGAATAGGTGAGCGGAACAGAATAATTTGATACATTTCACCAAACTGATAGTAATTTATCAGACATGTGGCAGACCTGCACTGGCGTCTTTGTTTAAGATTAGATGTCCTACTTTCCTGATTACAATGAACTCTTGATTTGCAATTTTGAATTAAGCTAATTGCTTTAGCAGCATTCCAAACTGGGGTACAATTATGGAGTTGGGCATTCATTAGCAGTGGTAATTTAATTTATGTGTCCATTTGTTACACAAGTAAAGATTCTTTTAGGCATTACTGTTAATGATATTTTTTGCCTCTAATATGTATTGGAGGCCACATTCATAAGATATACTTTCATGAATAAAACATTAGCGAGCCAATTCCACTGTCTATTGGAACAAAGAAAACAAACATTGCCTTTGGGACAGGAAACTGTATACAAACGGAGCTGCATTCAACCTTGCATAAAAACAGCGTATGCAACATGGAAAAAGTGCTTTCTGAGGAAAGTACTTAATTTCACTGGTACTCTTAAAGTACCTTTGGAAAATATTATCTCAACTGTCGACAAACTGAT
The DNA here is from genome assembly GCF_002925995.2 of Terrapene triunguis. Taxonomy (NCBI): domain Eukaryota; kingdom Metazoa; phylum Chordata; order Testudines; family Emydidae; genus Terrapene; species Terrapene triunguis. Next base: position 9,692,190 of record NW_020664382.1, read on the forward strand.
ACAAGTGCTAATCAGTTCAGGATAGAAACTTCTTGTAAACAAACCTCTGCCCCACCTACACATTACACAACAAGGAAGAAATGCCTGTAATGACCAATGACAGGATAAAATTATTTTTATAGACTAGGATTTTCAAAGGGGCCCAAAGAGATTAAGTGCTCAAGTCCAACTAAAGCTCCCTAAGGCCTCTTTGAAAATCCCAGACACAGTTGCAGCTTCCACACAGTCAAAAAGCATTCACAGCACTGAAATGGGCTATTTACTTGGAGGTAGATAAATATCTGCACACAAACTTGCGGTACTGTATACCCAGTCTCCTTTACTAGGAAGCATGTCCACTTTGAATGGGAGTGCTAAATTACAAAAGCAAATTTCATGCTTATTGCTCACAATTGTAGCACAACTTTCAAAACTCTGCCTATGCAGCGATGTTTCTCAAAGTGTGCCAAGATAGGGCTATGCGTCTATGTTGTAACCATAACCATATCCACAAAGATATTAGAATCCTTTGTCTTGGGGGTCTCATTTATAGTCACCCACACATTAGCCAAAGTGTATGTGTCATTCCAAAACATGTTGGAATCAGAGTTTCTGGATTTATTTCTGCCCTCAGTTACGTTGATGTTAGTCTAGTACAGGGGTCGGCAACGTTTGGCACGTGGCTCGCCAGGGTAAGGACCCTGGCGGGCCCGGGCAGTTTATTTACCTGCTGATGCGGCAGGTTCGGCCGATCACGGCCCCCACTTGCCGCGGTTCGCCGTCCCAGGCCAATGAGGGCGGCGAGAAGCGGCGCGGGCGAGGGATGTGCTGGCCGCGGCACATTTTTAGGGGCAGCATTCTGGCGCCAGAATGCCGCCCCTAAAAATGTGCCCTGGTCGCCCTAGCTCACCTCCGCTGCTGCTGCCTGGGAGGGAGGGGGAGATCCTGAGCGGCTGCGGCGTGTGAAACAGCTGTTTCGCGCGCCGCTGCTCCCCCTCCCTCCCAGGCTTGAGAGCCTGGGGGGAGGAGGCAGGCTGGGGATTTGGGGAAGGGGTGGAGTTGAGGCGGGGCCGGGGGTGGGGTCATTAAAAAATGGGGGGGGCGGCCAAAATTGTTTTTGCTTTGGGCGGCAAAAAGCCTAGAGCCGGCCCTGGCCCAGGTGGCTACAAACTCCATCTTGTTGCTGTGACTTTGCACAGAAGAACAAAGGGGTTTCTGCCCACAAGAGAGAAAATATAAAAGGCCCTGGAAGCCTCTCCATTTTGTCTCCAGCTGGCTTAAGAGATGGCCTCTCCACCCCCAAGAGATGCCTGAAAGAAACTGGAACAAAGGACAGTAACTACAGGGGTGTGAGTGATTGCTGGACCCAGACTAGGAAGGAGTCCAGTCTGTGAAAGAAGCTTATTGGAACGTCTCTGGGGGTGAGATTTCATCTGTATTCAGTTTCCTACTGTATTAGGCTTAGACTTGCATGTTTTTGTTTTATTTTGCTTGGTAACTTACTTTGTTCTTCTGTTATTACTTGGAACCACTTAAATCCTACTTTTTATATTTAATAAAATCACTTTTGCTTATTCTTGAACCCAGAGTTAGTGACTAATATCTGGGGGAACAAACAGCTGTGCATATCTCTCTATCAGTGTTATAGAGGGCGGACAATTTATGAGTTTACCCTGTATAAGCTTTATACAGCTTTATACAGGGTAAAACGGATTTATTTGGGGTTTGGATCCCATTGGGAACTGGGTATCTGGGTGGTGGAGACAGGAGTACCTGCTAAGTGGTTTTCAGTTAAAGCCTGAATCTTTGGGGGATGTGGTTCAGACCTGGGTTTGTGTTTGCAGCAGGCTAGCATGTCTGGCTCAACAAGACAGGGTTTTGGAGTCCCAGGCTGGCAGGGAAAATGGGCTCAGAGGTAGTCTCAGCACATCAGATGGCAGTCCCAAGGGGGTCTCTGTGACCGAACCTGTCACAATCTCAACTGAGCATTTCCTGGTTTTCTGTTGTTTGAATTTGTGGTTTTGAAGTCTTGTGTTCTAGAAGGGTGTGGGGATCAGAAGAACTTTCTTCTGGGCAGCAACTTTGATTCCACCTCAACATAGTTTTTTGTAAGTAACAGCTATCTTGGAAGAATGAAAGATTTTGGTGTCCAAATTCTCAAACGTGCATTCCTATTTGCACATGTGGTTTTGTGCAAATTCAGCTAAGCCATATTAATTCCTTCATTCAAGCACACAAATGGTAGCTGGACACTCACAGAAGTGCATGTGCATTCATCTGTTTGAGAATTTGGGTTTGGTCAGGAACATGGGAATCATCATATGGGTCAGACCAACAGTCCATCTAGCCCAGTATCCTGTCTCTGACAATGGCCTGGCCAACACCAGCTGCGTAAGAGGCTGGTGCAAAAAACAGAACAATCATTGACGAGCTTCCCAAAGGGGTTATGTTCAGCGCTGTTGTGCACCATTACGGCACAACACAAGATAAGGGGCAGATGCAGAACTGCAGGGGGAGAGGTAGGAGAAATGATTCCTGGAGTTCATGGGCATGACGTGACAACACAGCCACTACTACACCCATTTATGAATGTACCTCATTTCCTCCTGCTGTGCAGTCAGACACCAGGTGCAGCCTCTTTCCCTACCTCTTCAGGGGTGTCCTTGTGGTAGTATGGAGGGAAACATCCCTACTGTCCCTTGAGTGTGGAGGCTGCAATTCAACCTGCCCCTTACGTAGTCCATTGAAAGAGGTGATAGCTCTTTGTACCATCTACCTCAGCTCTTGATTCTGTACATCTGCCTAAGGGCCCGGCAGACTCTGTCTCTAAATAACTTGAGCAAGATCACAGGAAACCAGTGGCAGTCAGGAACAGAATCCAGGCATGACTTGTCATTCCCTGCTCTAATCATTAGACAATGCCAAATCCTAATGAGAGAGCTTCACTTTCCAGTGCTATCAAATCGGCCTATTTCAGAGCACCACATGAACCAAAAATGCAAAATGGCCCCCAACATCTCTTTTAAAACTGGCTGCATGGTAACACAAATTATACCAGGCTCCATGTACTGTTTCTCTCTAAAACTATTTGTTTCCCTCATTGGGATAAACTATCAGCCTTTAGCCTGATAATTTAGCCACTTTGGAACTGGATTATTGCCTCATTAAAGTGCAACACTATCATCATCACTTAAGGGAGGTACAAAAATGATCTTTAGCAAGATTAGTAGCCTTTATCACAGTTTTTCCTGTTGGTTAATTGTATCATCCTGTCTAGTATTTCCATAATTAATCTGCAATAAAATGAAGCACAGTGGGACCACTGGCCCTTTCCAAGAGCAAATTCATCATCTATTAAATGAGCCTTTTCAGCATGTTTTTTGCATATCTATTTGGAAAAGGAGCTTTTTAGTTGTGAAGAACCTTTGAAGCGAGGCACAGAGTAGAGTTGTGTTTATGAACAAGTCATGCATCACTGAAGTCAGATTTTTATTTTTTACTTACCCAGAGCAAGAATGTACTGTGCATCCAAAGACGGAGAAAAATGAAGGGCAAGAGAAATCCATGCAGACATGGAAGTGAAAACTGCTTTATAAAGTATCAGAGGGGTAACCGCGTTAGTCTGTATCCACCAAAACAATGAGGAGTCCGGTGACACCTTAAAGACTTGCATATTTATTTGGTCATAAGCTTTCATGGGTAAAAAACCCACTTTTTCAGATGCATGGAGTGAAAATTACCTGTAACTCCCTTCTCTTCATGTGCCAATATATATTTATTCGTGTATCTGTAATTTTCATTCCATGCATCTGAAGAAGTGGGTTTTTTACCCACGAAAGCTTATGCCTAAATAAATCTGTTAGTCTTTAAGGTGCCACCGGACTCCTCATTGTTTTTGCTTTATAAAGGAAGCCAGTAGTGGTTTGACAAACCTTTTTGTATTTGTGAAAGGTGGCCACCTGAAAGATTATCTTGAGTGGTGAGAAATAAACTGAATCTGAAGGGAGTTGCAGATTTTCTCTAAAAGTTAACAGATCCAGCCTAGTATAGCAGCAACTTTGAAAAAAACTTATAAGTCAAACTTCTGCTTCAGGGACCACATTTATATGTCCCTGACACAGTTGAAACCACTGGATGAATGGCATCTAGAGCTTTCCATCCAAACCATCTTTCAGAAATTCTCAAAGGTTGTTTACACACAAGAGTGGATTCAAGGGGAACTCTGAGGGCAAATGAGCTGTTATGGGGAGGGGTGAATGGTAGGGCCTGGCATAGGCAGGGCCGGTGCAAGGAAGTTTCGTGCCCTAGGCGAAACTTCCACCTTGTGCCCCCCCACAGCCCTGCGGCAGCTCCCTGCCCCTCCCCCCGCCCTGAGGCGCCGCCCCCACAGCAGCTCCCCCCCCCGCCCTGAGGTGCTCCCCCCTGCGGCAGCTCCCCCCCCACTCACCTCTGCTCCGCTTCCTCCCCAAGCACGCCACCCCCGCTCTAATTCTCCTCCCCGAGCACGCCGCCCCCGCTCTAATTCTCCTCCCCTCCCAGGCTTGCGGCACCAAACAGCTGATTGGCGCTGCAAGCCTGGGAGGCAGGAGAAGTGGAGTGGCGACCGCACACTCGGGGAGGGGGCGTATGAACGCTGTAAAAAAAAAATTGGGGGCACTGCTTTTTGGCGCCCCCAAATCTTGGCGCCCTAGGCAACCGCCTAGTTTGCCTTAATGGTAGCACCGGCCCTGGGCATAGGCCTTGAGATATCTGCAGAGAAATACTATCCTCTCGCTGCTGAAATACACCAACTAAAATTTATTTTCCTCACCCAAGACTTGATCCAAAGACCACTATACTCTTTCACATACAGTAGGCTTTGGATCAAATATCCACCACTCTGATCGTGTCAAACTAAATGTCAGTTGCCTGATACTATTCACATTTCTGAAACACCTCATCAACCAGAGGTTAAACCTTTCCCTGTGCATAACTTAGGAAAACAAGGCCATTCTTTCTGCTCTTCCTGGTTTGATGATTTTTAATGGCTCCATTTTTCTGAAGCTACTGACATTATGTGACAGTGTACCCCATAAGGCTTCATGGGAATATGCTTATGAATGTATATATGACATAACTGGAATATGTTGTACGCTACATATGCCATGTAACATATCTATGTAAAGGTTACGATCTACTGAATACATTAATCCTATTTGTATGCATGTATCATTTTTGTATTCGAAGTTATGAATATTGGCTGTATACTTGCTTGATTTCTAAGTAGCCTTTGTAAAGCGTTTGGTCAGCTTCTTGAGAAAGGAATGTACAAATTAAGTGCCCACTCAAGAAGCACTTAAGGGACAATGGATCTTGGGAGGCTCCAATCCACATAAGAAGTCTACATGAGGATGTTCAAGGTAGCAGGTAAGCAATGGCTGCTGCCTGTAAAAACTGAGTTATGCATGGACATGTGACTTGCCCATGTGACTCCAAAACTCCATCTTGGAGCTGGACTTTGCATAGGAGAGAGGAGGGGGTCTCCACCCACAGGAGAAAATCTATCTAAGGGTGAGGTTTTTATCTGTACTCAGTTTTCTTACTGTATTAGACTCAGACTTGTGTGTTTTATTTTATTTTACTTGGTAATTCACTTTGTTCTGTCTGTCACTACTTGGAACCACTTAAATCCTACTTTCTGTATTTAATAAAATCACTTTTTACTTATTAATTAACCCAGAGTATGTATTAATACCGGGGGGGGGGGAGGAGGAACAGCTGTGCATATCTCTCTATCAGTGTTATAGAGGGTGAACAATTTATGAGTTTACCCTGTATATACTTTATTCAGGGTAAAATGGATTTATTTGGGGTTTAGACCCCATTGGGAGTTGGGCATCTGAGTGTTAAAGACAGGAACACTTCTGTAAGCTGCTTTCAGTTAAGTCTGCAGCTTTGGGGCACATGGTTCAGACCCTGGGTCGGTGTTGGAGCAGACTGGTGTGTTTGGCTCAACAAGACAGGGTGCTGGAGTCCCAAGCTGGCAGGTAAAGCAGGGGCAGAAGTAGTCTTGGCACATCAGTTGGCAGCCCCAAGGGAGTTTCTGTGACCCAACCCGTCACACATTGTACGGTGTTTCTACTGTTGTGCAGCCTTTAGGTGCAAACTACTTTTGACAAAATACAGAGATGAAGCTTTCACACACTCTAACTGGACAAAGGCTCAAGACAAACTTGAGAAGCACTAAGCTTGTGTATGTCACCACAAAGCAGTTGAAATTCTTCAAACAGCCACAAAGAATACTGGTAACATGCTAAGTTTTCAGCATGCTCAGAAGAAAGAAGAAAACAGGAAGATCCTAATGAAAATACGAAATAGTATATGTCATCTTGACAGACTAAGGCCTGGTCTACACTATGAGTTTAGGTCGAATTTAGCAGCGTTAAATCGAATTAACCCTGCACCCGTCCACACAACGAAGCCATTTACTTCGACATAAAGGGCTCTTAAAATCGATTTCGGTACTCCTCCCCGACGAGCGGAGTAGCGCCGAAATCGACATTGCCATTTTGAATTAGGGTTAGTGTGGCCGCAATTTGACAGTATTGGCCTCCGGGAGCTATCCCACAGTGCACCATTGTGACCGCTCTGGATAGCAATCTGAACTCGGATGCACTGGCCAGGTAGATAGGAAAAGCCCCGCGAACTTCTGAATTTCATTTCCTGTTTGTCCAGCTTGGAGAGCACAGGTGACCACGCAGAGCTCATCAGCACTGGTAACCATGCTGTCTGAGAATCGAAAAAGAGCACCAGTATGGACTGTATGGGAGGTACTGGATCTGATCATTATATGGGGAGAGGATTCCGTGCTAGCAGAACTACGTTCCAAAAGACGAAATGCCAAAACATTTGAAAAAATCTCCAAGGGCATGATGGAGAGAGGCCACAATGGGGACTCATATCAGTGCCGCGTGAAAGTTAAGGAGCTCAGACAAGCCTACCAGAAAACCAAAGAAGCAAACGGAAGGTCCGGGGCAGAGCCACAGACATGCCGCTTCTATGCTGAGCTGCATGCAATTCTAGGGGGGGCCGCCACCACTACCCCACCTCTGACCGTGGTTTCCGAGGAGGGGGTAATCTCAACCATGCCTGAGGATGCTGCGGATGGGGAAGATGAGGAGGAGGAGGATGAGCTTGCAGAGAGCACACAGCACTCCGTTCTCCCCAATAGCCAGGATCTTTTTCTCAGCCTGACTGAAGTACCCTCCCAACCCTCCCAAGGCAGTATCCCAGACCATGAAGCCATGGAAGGGACCTCTGGTAAGTATACCTTTGTAAATATAAAACATGGTTTAAAAGCAAGCGTTTTTTAATGATTAATTTGCCCTGAGGACTTGGAATGCATTCGCGGCCAGTACAGCTACTGGAAAAGTCTGTTAACGTGTCTGGGGATGGAGCGGAAATCCTCCAGGGACATCTCCATGAAGCTCTCCTGGAGGTACTCTGAAAGCCTTTGCAGAAGGTTTCTGGGCAGTGCAGCCTTATTCCGTCCTCCATGGTAGGACACTTGACCACGCCATGCTAGTAGCAAGTAATCTGGTATCATTGCATGACAAAGCCTGGCAGCGTATGGTCCCGGTGTTTGCTGGCATTCAAGCAACATCCGTTCTTTATCTCGCTGTGTTATCCTTAGGAGAGTGATATCGTTCATGGTAACCTGGTTGAAATACGGGAATTTAATTAAGGGGACAGAGGTGGCCATTCCTACTGGGCTGTTTGCCTGTTGCTGAAAAGAAATCCTTCCCTGTAGTTTGCCAAGCGGGGAGAAGGGGGGAGGCATTGGCGCTGAGCTTTTCGCGTTTGGCTAGCAGGGATCTTCCCTGATACCAGCCACACGGTGGGGGAGGGGTAAAACAATCATCCCAGAGAATTGGATGGGGGGGGGTTAGTTTGGTTTCTGCTGCTGCACGTTAACTGGAAAACCGCAGCACTCAACGGGCTTTGCTTGGTATGTGGGAAAGGAGGGCGCTGCTTTAGGAAGGTTGCAGAAGCCGAAAGACAATGGCGTACCATGGCCACATGCAAGCCGAATTCTGTTGCCCGGACCTGCGTCTGTGATCTCTAACACCAAAGCCACAGGCACTCAATATTAAGATGCAAAATGCGACCTTGTACCGAAATCACATGTGCTATGTAATGTGAATAGTGTTGCTCACCGTGAAAGAGTATAAGCATTGTTCTGTAAAATGTATCTTTTTAAATACTTCTCTTCCTTTTTTCTCTCCCACAGCTGCAAATTTTTCAAGCCTCCCTCCTTCGTCCCGAAGGCTATCTCAGATAAGGCGGCGAAAAAAATGCACGCGAGACGAAAAGTTCTCGGAAATCATGCAATCGACCCACGATGAAAGAGCTCATCTGAATGAGTGGAAGAACACCCTATCCCAGTACAGGACAGCTGCCAGTGAACATGAGGCCATGAGGTACAAACATGAAGACAGAAGGGATGAACGTGAAGAGAGGAGGGACGCTCAAGATGAGAGGTGGCGGAACTCAACACTGGGGCTGCTGCGTGAGCAAACGGACATGCTCCGGCGTCTGGTGGAGCTTCAGGAACAGCAGCAGGATCACAGAGTGCTGCTGCAGCCCCTGTATAACCGCCCTCCCCCCTCACCATGCTCCATAGCCTCCTCACCCAGACGTATAAGAACTGGGGGGGGGGGGAGGCTCTGTGCACCCTCCCACTCTCCACCCCAGTGGACAGCCCAAGCAAAAGGCTGTCATTATTTTGAACTTTTGAAGTGGCCTTTTCCTTCCCTCCTATCCTCCTCACAAACCCCACCCGGGCTACCTTGTCAGTTCTCTCCCTCTTTTTATAATCAATTAATAAAGAATACATGATTTTTAAACGATAGTGACTTTATTTCCTTTGAAAGCAAGCTGTGATCAAAGCGGGAGGGTGGGTTGCTTACAGAGAATGAGTCAATCAAGGGGGCGGATTTTCATCAAGGAGAAACAAACAGAACTTTCACACAGTAGCCTGGCCAGTCATGAAACTGGTTTTCAAAGCTTCTCTGATGCGCAGCACTCCCTGGTGTGCTCTTCTGATCGCCCTGGTCTGGCTGCGTGTAATCAGCGGCCAGGCGATTTGCCTCAGCCTCCCACCCTGCCATAAAGGTCTCCCCCTTACTCTCACAGAGATTGTGGAGCACACAGCAAGCAGCAATAACAATGGGAATATTGGTTTGGCTGAGGTCTGAGCGAGTCAGTAAAGTGCGCCAGCGACCCTTTAAACGTCCAAATGCACATTCTACCACCATTCTGCACTTGCTCTCATCTTGGTATTCTGGCGCTTCAGGGCAGGGGAAAGCAAGTCACAAAGTTCCATGAAAGTGCCCTTACGCATGCGAAAGTTTTGCAGCTACTGGGAATCGTCCCACACCTGCAACACTATGCGGTCCCACCAGTCTGTGCTTGTTTCCCAGACCCAGAATCGGCGTTCCACGGCTATAACCTGCCCCATTAACAGCATGATCTCCAAAGCGCCAGGGCCCCGCGGTTTGAGAGAATTCTGTGTCCATGTCCATGTCCTCATCACTCTTGTCACCGCACTGCAGTCGTAGCCTCCTCCTCACCTGGGTTTTCAGGTTCTGGTTCAGCATAAACTGCACGATAATGCGCGAGGTGTTTACAATGTTCGTGACTGCTGTCTTGAGCTGAGCGGGCTCCATGCTTGCCGTGGTATGGCGTCTGCAGTGTTCACCCAGGAAAAAAGGTGCGAAACGGTTGTCTGCCATTGCTTTCATGGAGGAAGGGGTGAGGCTGTACCCAGAACCACCAGTGACAATGTTTTTTGCCCCATCAGGCATTGGGATCTCAACCCAGAATTCCAATGGGCGGGGGAGACTGCGGGAACTATGGGATAGCTACCCACAGTGCAACGCTCCGGAAGTTGATGCTAACCTTGGAACATGGACGCACACCGCCGAAATAATGTGCTTAGTGTGGCCGCATGCACTCGACTTTATACAATCGGTTGCCAAAAATTGAATTCTGTAAATTCGGAGTAATCCCGTAGTGTAGACATACCCAAGGGCTTGCAATGCAAGGCCATTATACTGAATAAGCTAAAATATGTCCTGAAGCAGAGCGACCAACTACAATTTCATTCAACTGCTTTGTTTGCAGGCAGAGTATGATCCTGGTATTTCAAAATGGCTGAAAAAGAGTCAAGATAAATTTGCAAGTCGTTATTCAGAGTGAGATAATGGAAATCATCTCTCAAAATGATGAGGCTTATTTTTGAGAAAATTTCTAGGACATGATGCACAATTTTTGTAGTTGAAACAACAGACTTCTCCAAAAACAGCAAGTGGTTTTATGCGTGCAGTACTTATTGATGATAACATGAATATTCATGAAGAGTTCACTGGATTGTACAATGTAGCCTGTGGCTCAGCAGTGCTAATAGTATCAGTAAGTAATCATATATGATTGCATCTAAATCTGAGGATCGACCACCATTAGAGACAATGCTGTGATGGTGCCACTAATATGGTAGGCCTAGTGTCAGGTGTAGCAACCACACTAACTGGAGTAACCATGAGGTAAATATACTCATTATTATGGGCATGCTTTGAATTTGGCATGCTAGCACACTACTGAAATAATATTATCCTAAGATATATTCTTGAAACTGTTTATGAAATCACTTTTTTTTAAAATCACCCTAACAAGGTGCTATATTTTGGGACATAAATCATAAAATGTTAATCACATCATCAGGCATCGATGTCCACTGTCCAAAAAGATGGACTCTATGCAGAAGCACTGGCCTTAGTTTCTAAGAATGACCTTGTACCATATGCAAGTTGGGAGGTTGCAAAGGATGCAACAAAAGATCCTGAAATGACAGCTAAAATTGCTGGCATAGCAGCTCAAATGGAAACTTTTTTAAACTTTTTTTTTAAACTAAACTAGATAGATGAGTCCTAAACCTGGCACACAATCTGTCCAAAACCATGCAGGGTCAGATGTTTCAACAACCGAAGGCCAATCTCTTATGAAAATGAAACTTAATTCACTTCAGTCCACCTGATCAGATGAAAGCTACAACTTATTTAGGGAGCAAATCCACCAGAAAAGTTTAAAGTAGGAGCTAGTCAAAATGCCTGCTTCTCAATGGAAAAGAAAATGTGCCAAGAAAATGCAAATAGGGAGAGGTGAACCCAGCTACCCAAATTCAGCAAAGGAATTTTATAAGAATATCTACTTTGAAGTAATTGATTTTACAATGTCCAGTATTCAATCTAGGTTTGAACAGAAAGCAACAAAAATATTCAAAATCTTGAAACTCTCATATCAACTCCAAATGTAACAGAAAGGCAAATTCAAGATGTGGATCAAGTGTATGGTTCTGATTTCAGCCATGATCAACTGGTTAGGGAGTTTTATCTGTGGCAAGCAAACTGTCAGCTTACAAAAAAACCCAGTGAAGTCAGTTCAGAAATCTCTCAGTGTACTCAGCCAAACCAAATGTCAGCTGTTTTCCAAAGTGGCGAAGTTGATAAAAATTATTTTGGTGGTAATAGCAACCAATGCTGTAAGCGAGCATCGTTTCAGTGATCTATGCCATATTAAAACACTGCTTCAATCCACAATGGGACAATCATGGCTCAATTGACATATGATTTTACAGTACACAAGGACAAAACTGATGACTTCCAGATTACAGATGTTGCAGAAGAATTCATTTCAAGAAACCCAAGACAAAGATCATTGTTAAATATTTTATAAATTTCTAAGTCATTCTTTTTACTCATGTTTTAAAGTAATGCTTTAGTGAGCAGTTTTGTACCAGGACTAAATCTGTCCACTTTTAACAAAGGGAGATAAATAAGCTGTTTCAAACCCAGTGTTTTCTTTATTTATTAATACAATCTCTAATTTCTGGGAGGAGCTAAAATCCCCAATCTCCACAGTTGTCTATGCCCAGACACACACTCACCACTTTTGCAAGTCTCCATACTGGCCTCCTATCTCATTCTGCATCAAATTCAGTCTGCTCATCCTACCATTCAAGGCACTGCACAGTGCCGCCCCTGCTTGCATCTCATCTCCTTCTGCACCTCCAGTCATATGCTGAATTCAGACAACTCAGCCAGTAGTGTTGCCAGTCATCTGGTTTTCAACTGGAACGCCTGGTTGAAAAGGGACCTGGCGGCAAAAGTCTAGTTGGTGGTGCAGTGGGGCTAAGGCAGGCTCCCTATGGCCTGTGCCGCTTCCCGCAGCTCCCATTGGTCGGGAACGGTGAACCGCAGCCACTGGGAGCTGCGGGTGGCCGTGCCTGTGGACAATCAATGTAAACAAACTGTCTTGTGGCCCGCCAGCAGATTACCGTGACAGGCCACGTATGCGTATGGCCCACGGGCCGTAGGTTGCCCACCACTGCTTTAGATCCATTTCAGAGATTTGTACTTGGGGGTCATTTGAAGAACTATTGTTTTCCTTTGGATTGCACCAAACGGCAGGTGTTTTAGGCACATTTCCTGGGGGAAGCTACCCATGGCCCTCTTCACGCCCCTTGCAAGGTCATTCTTTTCTCAATACTCCATTTCATATTACACAATCTGAACTCTCTAATCACCTATCAATATCCTTGGTGGGACAGATCCTAAACAAAAGTATGTTGACGTAATCCCACTGACACAAATGGAGCTACATTGATTTAAACCAGTTAAAAATCCGCCTCATATATTTTTCAGGAATGAAAGTAAATATTTTTTTTAAATAATATAACTTAATATATATTGGTTTGCCTGGTAGTTTTGCCTCCTTCCCAGCAAAACTGAGTATAAGAAAACATTTTTTGTTAAATGCAAAAAGAAATTGACAGGGCCCCCAGTCTTGCTCCACTCCACTCTGTAGCACCTACAGGTTTGTCACAGGAAAAGCCAAGATGTCATCTCCACCTTCAATACAGTCCCTTTAAGTCAAAGTGATGCAAAGCCTCAGGGTCCTCTTTGGCTCCTCACGAAGCTTGAACAACAACTTAGCATCAGAATCTAAAAATGCCTTCTTTTACCTCCAGCTTGCTAGGACAGTGCTTATAGCATGCCAGGCCACATAGAGTCAATGACCCGGGAAATAAAGTTTCTACAGCTTGAGCTAAGTCACTAAGGGGCACATATTGGGGGGGGCGGGGGGGGGGGAAGAGAGGGAACCCTCTCTGATTGGCTGCTTTCCCCACTTGCCTGCCTCCAGGGGAAAAACAGCCAATCATGACTGCTGCAGGAAGCAGGCAGAGTTCTCTCCCCCACCACTCAGCAGCTGAAGCCATTCTCAAAGAGGAGGGAGGGGAAAGAGCCCAGTAGCTCAGGATGGCTCTGTTCCCTCCTTCCCCCTTCCTCCCTGCAATATTCTGCCTGGGAAGGTGGTGAAAACTCCCTGGAGCGGTCACTGCAGCGTGGAAGCGGGGGGGGAAGAGGACCCTGCTACAGTTGCCCCTCCCCCCCAGGACTGAGAGGGAGGGATTAAAAGCCCCAGAAGCTGCAGGAAGAGCAGAGGTTAGGTTGGGCGTGGGTAGGCGTGGGAGAACAGATGTGGGGGCTGGGCAGCAGAATAGAGATGGGGGCAGAATTGATGGGGCAGCGGGCAGAATTAATGGAGGGCAGGGGAACAGGCACATGCGATGTTGGTTTCATTTTGGTCGAAAATGATAGACCCCACCGACTCTCCCCACATACATTAAGCACTGCTCCTAGACAAGCACCTGGCCATACTAATCCATGCATTTGTCACCTCCACGCTGTATTACCATAAGTCACTGTATCTGAAATTGAATGTGAAGATCATGCAGAGGCTCCAGCTGGTACAGAATGCAACTGCCTGCCTTCTCCATGGTTTAGGCCACTGGGAGCACATCAAAGCCCATGCTCAAGCTTCTCCAATGTCTCCTGGTCAGCTTCCAATGCCAGTTTAAGGCTGTGGTCCTAACCTTCAAAGCAATTAATAGACCAAGCCCCAGTGACATTAAAGACAAAATTTTCATCATCATGACAGCTGTGCTTCTCTGGGACAAGGCAGATCACAAAGCCCACAATGCAGCATGTGAAAGTTGTAGACAAAGCATTCTCTGTCCATGGGATTTGGCTATAGAACAGTCTTCCAGAGGAGACCAGACAAATCCTGACCATCTTTAGGAAACACTACAAAACCTTCCTCTTTGAAAAGGTCCCCCCCCCCATAAGAATGACACTCCCGACACACCTAAAAACCTACAAATAACCAAACAAAAATTACAGTGAAACAAATCAACCTATAAATACACATCTAAATGAATGAAATCTAAAAAATCAAAACAAAAACCCTACCCTAAGCAGAGTTTTTGCCTGGAAAAGGTAGAAGTGCCAGAGACTCCATGAAGTTACCAGGCTATTAATTTTATGTGGAAGATACCAGATAATACTGTGACACTGCACCCCACAGCTGTCATATTAATATTATTTATAATATGGTTATGGCATAATTTTAATGCATTTTGTACAAGATAAGTCACATGAGGTATCATTGGAAAAGTTATGATTTGCTGACTAGAATTATCCTATTTCTAGGCATGTATCATTTTTGTACCTGAAGTTATAAATACTGACAGTGTATCTGCACTTCAAATGTTGTTACACCTGGGTAACATCCACTAATCTAAATAACTGGTTGTAAGGGCCTATTCAGGATAATGGGCCATTAGAAAGAACAACGGGCTTTAGGAGAAGCTTATCTCCCACCTGTTGAGCCTTCCTGAGAACACTCCAGACAGCTTGTAAGTAATGGCTGCTATGACTCTACAAGGACATGTGACCAGGTCACATGATTCTGGACTCCATCTTGGGATGTCGGTATTTTTCCACAAACCGGTCTGGGAACCAAGTTTTGAAACAAAGGGTTCCCGCCTAATGCTCAAGCTATATATAAGGCAGGGAGTAACATCATCTGGGGTTCTTTGCGCCTCACACAAGACGACACCTGGAAACACCTGAGGAACACAGACTGAACTGGGGGAAGTGCTGGACCCAGGCTAAAGGGATTTCTAGCCTGTGTATGAAAGACCTGGGGATTCCAAGCTGTAAAGCAAGTGCAGCTTGTTCCATAAGAATCTGCAGCCTGCTTGTATCATCAGCCAGGGTGAGAATTTGCTAGTTCATATCCTATCTTTCTAGTATCTTAGACTTAGTTTGCATTTTGTTTATTTACTAGGTAATCTACTTCAATCTGTTTGCTATCACTTATAATCCCTTAAAATCTATCTTTTGTAGTTAATAAACATATTTTATGTTTTAATCCAAACTAGTGAGCTTTGACTGGAGTGCTTGGGGAAAATCTCTGTTTGGTTACCACAAGTGTACATTGTTTTCTTCACATTGAGGCAGAGGCGGACTGGGTATTAAACCCACATACTAGCCGGATTTGACCAGGGCAGGATGGTACTGTTCTGGGGTCCTAGGCTGGGAAGCTGGTGGTCAGAGAGACTGCATGTAACTGCAGCTGTGTGAATGCTGGTGAAAGTGCAGGCTGGAGGGCTTTGCAGCTTGTCACAGCAGCACAGTGTGAGGAGGAGCCCAGGCTGGTGGGTCAGAGGGCTCAGTGGTACCCCAGTTCTGAGTGGCATCCCGGGGGGAACCTGTCACAAATACCACCACCACCTAGCTCTCACATAACACTTTTCATCTGTAGATCTCACAGTGATATGTGGCAGTATGAAACCAACGACTGATTCACTGATAGGATAGACAGAAATTTTGTGGATCTCTGTTAAAATGTCAGTAGCACATTACTGGTTATCCTCCATATGCTTAAAAAACTACAGACTTCCCTTTTCAGAAGGGATTTGGCTCCCATGCCTCCCCCCAAGGAAGAATTCAATTAATATTTGAGAAGATTATTCCCAAAGAATGTATGTTTGCCTAGGCCCCAGCAGAGATAACCTATAACAAGATAAATTTGCTAAAGCTACACAAGGCCCAAAAGAACTCTCTTTTAAATGGGACAATACTTTCTTGAAATGTTCAGATATTATATTAAGCTATAATTAACCCCATTACATGTCTTATAACTAAAATAGAGTACAAATGCAAAGTGGGTGACATGCATGATGTCTATATAATGGTAATCTATGAGAATGAAGTCTTGATACCTGCTTTCCGAAGGGCTTTAAAGGATGAATTTGCTACACAAGAATAAGGGGCCAGTCCAACACCCATTGAAGTCAATGTGAGTATTGACTCCTTGTAAAGAGGTTAGCCGGGGCTCGTCCCTCTCCGGGGTGGTGAGGAGCCACACTGCCTCACCATACACTTGATGTCTTGGGGGAATTAGTCCGGCCGCGGGAGTCTCCCTCGGCGGCCCTTGTGGCAACTGAAATAAACACAGTAAGCCCGGGCCCTAGGTCTGGGTGGGGCAACAGTGAGTTAGGCAGGGCTGAGCAGTAGCAATGCAAACAGTAGCAATGAGCCCAGGCCTCCAAAGGCCTGGGAGAGGGGGAGACTGCCACCCGCGAGTTGGGTGGCAGGGGGGACGCAGGCCCTCCCACTCCACTGCGTCCCAGCCCGGGGCCCTAGCAGCGGCAGAAGACCCGCTGCTGTGTCAGTGGGGATCCTGGCCACAACACACTGACATGGGCTCTGGCAATGCTGCAGCCAGACTAGGGTCGGCTGCCCCCGGGCTACTTCCAAACTCCCCCTCGGATAGTACCTGGGTCACGGTGGTATCCTCCGGGGGGTCCAGCACCATGGGCTCCTCGGGGTAGTTGGCAAGAGGCAGATCCGGCAACTCCTTCAGGTAGCGGGCGTGGGGCAGGTCAGGCCTGTCCTGGCGGGCACCTAGGGCCGCAGGGGCTTCCCAGTTGCGGGCCAGGCCGGAGGCGTCTGGCCTCCCCGGCGGCTGTCTCTCTGGTGAGTTCTGAGGTCGAGCCTTTGTACTTCCGGGGCGCCACTTGACCCTCTGAGGGGCAGGCTCAGAGCTCCCTAGCTTCGCCCACTCCGGTGTACGGAAGGGCTCGTCCCTCTCTGGGGCGACGGGGAGCCACACCGCCTCACTACACTCCCATGGTTGCAGAATCTGGCTCTAAGCTCACTGGCATCCTGAGTTGAGCTAAGGGAAGGCTGTACAATAAGGCTGTTAGCTCCTATCAATAGAGTAGATGGGTTTTGTGAGCTGTATAACATGAGAGAACAGGAGTTTGCTATTAACACATAAGGCCTACAGCTAACAATTTTTAACCTTCTAATTCCCCCAGCCCACATTAACATGGTTTTTCATAGCCCATGATGAGATGAGAGTAAGTTTAATTGTTTTTCTTATTTTTTTAATCCTTTGTTCTTTCTTAAATAAACACTGGTTTGATAATCATATCTGTCAGTTGACTTGGCTGCTAATATGGGAACATATGCATTGACAGAATGTCCTGGGATACAAAAGAGCAGGAGGACAGAACAAGCAGATTCAACTCATCCAGAGATACTGAGGACCATATAAAGGGGGAAGCGAAGGTCTGTGTTCGCTGCCTGGCAATATGTCACAGATGGGGTCCAGGCTGGCACAGAGCAAGACATCAGCCATTATTAAGGATGCTGGGACCAATTTATCTGCTGTTATACCAATGTATTTCTAGCTCTATTAGCATTTCCTAGTTGGAATTTTGTGAAAGGACTTAGCCTTTTATAGAACAACAATGAAAAGCTAATTAGAAAAAACAGTAACATTAGCAATCGGGACAGCTTATCTTAGAAAGAGCTCAGCGACACTTCTGGCAACCAGCTGGCAACCTCTGGAAACTACTGAACAGTGCTCTCTAACACTACCCTCTGAAACCGAGCAATAACCTAACTGTTTTGTTTCCTTCAGTTCTTTGCCAAACTGACAATACAGATACAATTAAATCTTGATTAGACCTAAGGATGACATTGCTATTTGTCTTGGAAATTCACATCTTTGCTGGTAGTCACAGAAATATTGTTTGCTTTTCCATCTTCTATAGTATTCCATAAACTGACATATTTTTACGCCATTCGAGTTCTCTTATCTTTTTAAGGCCATCTTAGCAGTTGGAAAGGCAAGGTTGGATGAGAACTCAGACTCATACACATGCAGAGAAGAGAACTAAATTTTATATATCAGACACCACAGCAGAATTTCTGGGGTAGATTATAAGCAGCCATTACCTTACAAGAGCCTATGTAAACTCTACACATCTCATAAATTAAATCTATATCTGACAAGAGACACCGAGTCAAATCTTCAGCTGTGGTAAATCACTGAAGTCCAAAACGTACCAGTTTCACAGAGTATTGCACCTGACTGGGAGAAGTCATTAAAATGAATGGGAATTATTTTTGTATTGAAAATTATCCTGGATTATTTGACAGCTATTTGACAGAGCTCTAACTATAACAATATTTTTTTAAATATCACCCTTCAATTATCAGTAACGTTTGTAGAAAATTGAAAGGAGCATACGTTTTTCTCTAAAGCTTGTGAAGTCCTTGTTCTTATACTTACCTTCTAAGAGAAATTAATACAGAATATCAGCTAGTTCTCAGTCCAAACCTATGTGGTTCCTAAGAGTCAAGACCTAGCCTCGATACTAAGAAGAGTGAAGAAATTACTTCTTACAAAATTTTTAGCCCTTATCAAAATGTACCCATTGGTTTCCTGTATCATTCTATTGAATATGTATATTGTTAACCTAAAATAAAATGAGGCACAGTAGAACCACTACACCATAAGAAAAGTTAGCGCAGTACAGTAAACAGTACTGTTACATCTGCTGTAGGATGCCCTTTGCATACATATTTGGAAAAGTTCTCTCTTGGTCACAGAAAGAATTAAACATGAAATAAAGCTGCAACCAATTCATGAATGATTTACGTACCTCCTCCTCCTTTTCTAGATTTCTGCTTTATTTACATAGACTATAACAAACCACATGTACCAAAATAGTATTAATCCAAATGGGTCACAGAGTGTTGGGTGGGGAACTCTCCCAGTACTGTACAAGGCCGGAGGATATTTAATAATTTATTTTGCAACAATGCCTAGATGTCAGGGCCCCTTTGTGCTGGGCACTAAACAAACAAATTGAGACAGTCCCTGCCCAAAACAGCTTACAATCTAAATTTAAGTCGAGAGACAGGTGAATACAACAAACCGAGAGACAGGGAGTGCACCTGGTAACAGTGAAAGACTTATAAACAGCATAATAAGCGGTAGTTGCAGTGGTCCCAGCACATAAGCTGCCTAACCGCTGTCAAAAGCATTTTGCAGCTATAAGTCCTGCGACCTGAAGCTCTACAAGTAAAGAGCAATCTGTTCCCATCTGTTGGTGAACGGGGAGAAGAACAGTTACTGAGAGAGCTTCATTTGCATAAGCTTTCTGCACAGAATCCCTCCATTTACACTTTGGAAGTGACCATCCTGGCCTGCTAAACCCAGGGTTATGAGTTCAATCCTTGAGGGGACCACTTAAGGATCTGGGGCAAAATCAGTACTTGGTCCTGCTAGTGAAGGCAGGGGGCTGGACTCAATGACCTTTCAAGGTCCCTTCCAGTTCTAGGAGATAGGATATCTCCATTAATTAGGGGAGGGATAGCTCAGTGGTTTGAGCATTGGCCTCCTAAACCCAGAGTTGTAAGTTCAATCCTTGAGGGGGCCACTTAGGGAACTGGGGCAAAATCAGTACTTGGTCCTGCTAGTGAAGGCAGGGGACTGGACTTGATGACCTTTCGGGGTCCCTTCCAGCTCTATGAGATAGGTATATCTCCATATATAACTGTACACGTGACCTTGAGAAGGGTGTGTTAAATAGATCAGCATGGCAACACGCAGAACTTTTCAAGCCTTGGAAGAGGACAGAAATAATCGATTGTTAGCTGTAAAGGGAAAGCATCATATTACTGCTATAGCTACCAAGATGCTCACCATTGACTTTGTCTGCCCAATCATGGCCAACCTCAAGCATCTAAAAATCATGAGATTGACTTTAAAATCATGAGGGTGCTTTTTTTTTAATCCATATTGGGTTCCTTCTATTTGCTTTCTGGGTTTTGAGACTTTAGGGGGCACATTTTCAAGTTTGGCTCTGCCACAATGAGGGCTAGAAACGTAATTTTTCAAATTGAAAACCGAGATTCTCACATAATCCCATGATTCCAGGAATTGAGGCTTTAAGAAAAACACCAAATATCATGAGACTCACGATAAAATTACAAGACTTTGCAACACTACTTATATGGAGAGAGAAATTCAACTGAGCTTCATTGAAACAACATGAGCATAACAGAAACCTTCTCTAATTTGAAAACAATTCAAACCAGTTGTTACAGAACCCCACCCCTACAACTTTCCCAACAGGAAGCTGAATGACAATACACTGACCCAGTGGCAGGGCCGGCTACAGGCACCAGCTTACCAAGCAGGTGCTTGGGGCGGCCACTTCGGAGAGGGGCGGCAGGTCCAGCTGTTCGGCGGCAATTCAGCGGATGGTCCCTCACTCCTGCTCGGAGCAAAGGACCTCCCGCCGAATTGTCACCGCAGATCGCGATCGCGGCTTTTTTGTTTGTTTGTTTGTTTGGCTGCTTGGGGCGGCCAAAACTCTGGAGCCGGCCCTGCCCAGTGGAACAACAGAAGGAAACGCTGCATCATTAGAACTCTCTCATTGGTTATCCAATAATCTTGAAGGCCAGAGACTGATAGCAAGCTAGTTTTGGGAGCTGATTTATCCTTTCCTGGTTTCAGTTAAATCACACAGCTGTCATGTGCATGCCTGGCATTTAAGTTGCTGATACACAATGCTGTCACTTGATTTCACAATGCTACAAGGGAATATCCTTGGCAATGTTGGCCTCTTCTTCCATACTTGCAGCTAAGTTTTTACACAAACATTCTTTCAGAAGCAGGTGTAGCCATTTTTAAAATCTTACCCTCTCCTATATCCTCTTTGTAACCCTTCATGTTTGCCCCTTGATGAGTAGCACAAACATATTTCCTTTGCATTAAAATAATGCAACAGATATGGCTATTTGCATAAATGGACCAGTAAATTCCACCTATCCTATGACATGGAGGATTTCATTATTCATTATTATTTTTAATACAATGCACTTGTCAAGGAGGGAAAGGGGGGGATAGAATAGTAATTAGGTGAAAAGTGTCTCATGCTATAAGTAATGCTGTGACCATGTCATATCAAAAGAGTTTTATGAATTTTAAAGAGACTTTTCTAAGCCCTGAAACAGTGGTTCATCAGCTAAAAATATATCAGTGCAAATTAAATATTTGTATGACAAGGGCAACTTTATAGTTCCTTAATTATCAGACCTAGATATCACTTAAGCCTTGTCCCTGAAAATGATCACAAAAGAACAGTGCTTCTTGTAAGAACTGACTCTCAAACATCCCTCACAATATAGTTCTACATAACTGGAAGGGGATGGGGTGCACCACTCACTTAGTATAGTGATTTTTTTTATACCTTTATCGAAAAGGCGATTGTAAGATCCTTTAAAAACATTAAATTAGTCAAGCAAAAATGAAAACAAATACACTACAGGCAATAAAATACAAGCATGTCTGCTGAAAACGGTGATGACCTTGACTTGGCACATGAAAGATTTTTATTTGAAGTGCAAAAATCCACGAGTGCAATGGAAACTACTGTATTCACATGAGATTTCCACTGTACTCAAGCATTTGGTTGAATGAAACTCCTGGGTATTCACAGGTCCTCTACTCATTGGCCTCTGTCCTCAAGAGAAAAAAAATCTTTACAGAGTTTAAAGATTCTGAGTTCTGTAATTGCCTGTTCCGATGCCATATTCTCTTCATGCTACTATATTTACAGATTGCCAGGTACTGGCTTGTATGTATATATCTCTTTCCCAGGCCTATTCAAGACCCGTCAGACCTAATCAAAAATGTGTGTGAGAGAAAGACTAAATCACCCTTCAGTAGCTGACCTACAGAGCCTGTAAACCCTATTATTATTAAAACTACATGCTATTGCAGATAACAAACTTTCTGAGAGCTAACAGAAATTCTCCTTTAACTGACAGAGTAAAAGGTCTGGGTTTTAAAAGCAGATGTTCCTGAATACAATCTTCTGAAGCCAGCCGTGAAATCTCTGCAGCCAGAGGGTGTGTGGATAAACTACCATCAAGTCTGCTGTTAGAATTATTACACAGACAATTGCAGAATGCAGTTGTGCAAAGACCTTCCTAAAATTCAGTACATCATACCCTGAGAAACCCAAGAGGATAGCAGAATTTTCCCGTTCCCTCTGCCTGACGGGCCACCACATACCCTGGAAGTAGCATGTTGAGAGGGGCTGCACCATGTACTGTGATTATGAAGAACTGGTTCCCATTAATCTTCCATTTCCCTTCTGGTTTAGGTCTTCTTCTTCAGAGCTCGGTGAACTTTAACGCTTGAATTTTGCACAATAGCTCACAGGACCTTGACATGTGATTCTTGCTGACAACCTATGAAAAGCATGTCAATATATACTGAGGTAGAAAAAGGAAAACAAACTATCACTATGGTCTGGGGAATAAGATGGATCCTTCAGAATGCAAATCAGTCACAGCATAAAAGAATATTCTATTTCCAAAACTGTTCCTTCAGAACATATGAATCCAAGAGATTATAATTCTAACATTCTAGCTTCACTATTCTCAGGTAGAATAAACTCTTAGGCCCAGGTTCACAAAGTATTTGAAGCTGTTTCTCTATGAATATATACTTAAAAGTCATTGGGGACGGGGGCAGGGAGAGAGGAAATGACTCTATAACCTGGTGGTTAGGGCTCCCACCTGGGTGGTGGGAGACCCAGGGTCCAGTCCTCCTGTCCAGTCACTCTAATTATTTATCTAAACTGAAACAGCTTCAACAGGAGCGAGTGAGGGAGCCCCACATCAGAATATCCCATAGCTCCGTGGTTAGAGCACTCTCCTCAGAGGACTTGAACAAGGGTCTCCAATACATTTCTCCTCCTCTATCTGAGGGGAGAATTGAACCTCATCCCAAGTGAGTGCTCTAACCACTGGGATAAACGTGATAAAGTGGGCACCACCCTTTCCTCCTGCCAGATTTTGAATGGGATCCAGTCCAGTAGGCAATCTCAGAGCACACCTACTGTATCAGGCCCCTCATGAGACTTAGCTGGCCGAATGTCTATCTTCCCTAGGTTGTGAATTGCTCTGGTGCGCAGGCAGGAGATAGGCATCTGGACGCCTACTGTGAGACAGCAGTCTGCATGCTCAGAGGCAGAAGCATAGGCACCTAGAGAACTTTTACCCTGGAAGCTTAGGCACCGAGTGAATTTAGGCACCTACAGGGCTCAACAGGAGTTTTATGGATCTCAGTGAAGCCCAAACTGGGCCTTAGCCAACTAAGTCTGGGTTTTAGGTACCTAAGTAGCTTTGTGAATCTGGACCTTACTCTCTAGCTGGTTCTGACATTGATTCAGCTTCCCAATTGGCTCATAACAAAAAACTGTAACTCATCCCAAGGTGGCAAAAGCTGAAAAGCTGTACAATTATAATAAACTGTATTAATCTGTTTACCAGTTTCTGCATGCACTCACAAGTACAAACATGTTTTATGGAGAGAGAGAGAGAGAAACAATACACAGTCATATAGGAAGTCCAGTCTGCCAAATTGGCTGACTGAGCAAGGCCACTAAATTGTAGATTTGAGGCTTGATTTTCACAGCAGTCACATGACTCCAGCTGAAGTCAATGGGAGGGTGTCAGTTTTTCTAAAAATCAAGCCATGGTGTCCAACTCTTCCTGAGACGAGAAGGATGGTTAAGACAGTAGCATCGGACTTGGGAGACCAGGTTTAACTTCCTGCTCTGCCACAAGTTTCTGGACTTCCTGTATGGCCTTGGGCAAGTCACTTAGGCTCCTTGGGCTGCAGTTCCCCATCTGTAACATGACGATTATAGTACTTTCCTACCTAACAGAGATGTGTGAGGATACAGATGTTAAAAACTCTGAGGTATTCAAATGTGAATGTAATATGGGCTAAATAGTTACCTAAAAAAAGATAGGTCAGCACTTAATTATGGGTATTCTGACACCTATGTGCCAATCTGAGCATCTTCAGGTGGAATTGGAGGGCTTAATTTTTAAAATCTGGCCCAAATTAAATGCATATCATATGTAGATAAATACATCATGGGATGGTGCAATATAAAAAGCTGATTGGTACATGTTTGGGATGGATATATTAGTTACACAGTTCATTCAAAGCAATTGCAGTGGTACGTGTCGGAATGTAAGTGTCAAACTATCCATTTTTGGTATCTAGATGTGGATGTGATTTTCTTCTTTTCAGAGATATAAAACCTAAATGGAATATGCTAAATATATTTTATAATATTTGTGGGTTTGGATATTACCTTTATTTAATATACTATATTTTATTGGAAAAATGGAAGATAGATGTATATACTTTTATTTTGCTTTCTGTTCCTTTAAATAGTCTGTGCTTCTAGGTAGTCATTTGAAAAGAAATAGTAAATACTGAAACAATCAGGCAAAATGTTACCTAACCTTTTAATCAGCTTAAAAATAAAGGTATCTGGCTGCTGTAAGAGTCAAATAAGGTTTTCTCTGAGTGACAGTGTTAATAGAACATCCCACAACTACATCTACAAAATCAGGTAACAGTTTAGCAAATTACCTGAGATAAGATCTGCAGTGAATGTTAGCTCTTACAGCATCTAATCTACACTCTTAAATAAAATGGACTCCTTGGGTCTGGTTGAGCTCTGTTCAGCACAGGATCTGGGGGGACATGCAGAGAGAGGGAACAGTAGCGCTAAGCCACCACTTTGTTTCCAAAATCCTAGGGTTGATTGAGAGTTGGTTTGGCCTCTGCATAATTAAGTTATGCTTCTGGGCACTCTTACACTGGCTGGAGATCACAGTGTACTTGGCCACATGCCTTCCCGCCAGCAGCTACCCACAATAAGTCTTCCTACCTTGGAGTGGAAGGAGTGGGTTTTGTAAAATTAGCTCCGATGCCTTTACACCTCCTGGCATAGATGACTCGTGCCTCCCCATACTGGGGGGTACAATCTAAAGGGGACGACATGTGACTGCCCTACATTTCTCCTCTGCCCAGCAACCCCCACCCCCACCCTGTGCCTAGCCCGAGGCTGCCGCTGTCCCCACCCCACGTTACCTGCAGGGGCTCTGTCATTCTCCCGCTGTGCCACCCCCCCTTCCTGGCATGTTTGGCTGCTCTTCCTGGCAGCCGGGCACACGTGGAGAGCGGGATGAAGCTACTTCTCATGTGGCTGAAGGTGGCCGCTCTGGGTTGCTGCTCCATGTAATACAGCAGCTGTCTGAGAGAGCCTGGCTGGAGAGGTGGCAGTGGCAGCCCCCCACCACTAGGGCCAGGGCCCGAGTAAGCTGGAAACATGCCGGGAGGAGAGGGGATTACGGATTGTTTGACGGGTCCCCAGCAGGTGGGGGGACTTGCCACCGCCACCACCTCCCAGCCAGGCTCTCTCAGGCAGCTGCTGCGCTGCATGGAGCAGCAACCCACAGCATCCGGCATGAGAAGCAGCTGGTCCTGCCCCTTCCACTCCGTGCTTGGGCCTGGCTGCCAGGATGTTGATATTTGGTTTTTATTTAGGCTATGTCTACACTGTGCCACTAAAGCCTTGCCGATCTAAGGCATGCAGTGTAGCTGCTCTTTGTCGGCAGGAGAGAGCTCTCCTGTTGACAAAATAAAACCACCCCCAACAAGGGGCAGTAGCTTTGTTGGCAAGAGAGCATCTCCTGCTGACAAAGCGCTGTCCTCATCAGCGCTTTGCGTCGGTAAACCTCATGTTGGTCAGGAGTGTTTTTTTCACATCCTTCGGCAACACAAAGTTTTATCACCAAAAGTGCAGTGTAGACATAGCCTTAATTTAAGAGTCCTATGTCTACTTTTCCTTAAAAAACAAAACAAAACAAAACAAAACCAATTCATCCAAAATGCACATTGAAATCCTCACCTCTCTGTAAAAAAAAAAAAAAAAAAGAGGAGTCCTTGTGGCACCTTAGAAACTAACAAATTTATTTGGGCATAAGCTTTCATAGGCTAGAACCCACTTCATCAGATGTATGAAGCAAAAGATACAGGAGCAGGTATAAATACATGAAAGGATGTGGGTTGTTTTACCAAGTATTAAGTCAGTCTAATGAAATAAATCAATTAACAGCAGGATACCAAGGGAGGAGAAATAACTTTTGAAGTGGTAAGAGAGTGGCCCATTACAGACAGTTGACACGAAGGTGTGAGTAACAGTAGGGAGAAATTAGTATTGGGGAAATTAAGTTTAGGTTTTGTAAAGACCCAACCACTCCCAGTCTTTATTCAGGCTTATCTGATGGTATCTAGTTTGCAAATTAATTCCAGTTCTACAGCTTCATGTTGGAGTCTGTTTTTGAAGTTTTTTTGTTGAAGAATGGCCATTTTGAGGTCTGTTATTGAGTGACCAGAGAGATTGAAGTGTTCTTCTACTGGTTTTTGAATGTTATGATTCCTGATGTCAGATTTGTGTCCATTTATTCTTTTGTGTAGAGACTGTCTGGTTTGGCCAATGTACATGGCAGAAGGGAATTGCTGGCACATGATGGCATATATCACATTGGTAGGTGTGCCGGTCAACGAGCCTCGGATGGTGTGGCTGATGTGATTAGGTCCTATGATGGTGTCCCTTGAATAGATATGTGGACATAGTTGGCACTGGGGTTTGTTGCAGGGTTTGGCTCCTGGTTTGGTGTTTTTGTTGTGTGGTGTGCAGTTGCTGGTGAGTATTTGCTTCAGGTTTGGGGGCTGTCTGTAAGCGAGGACTGGCCTGTCTCCCAAGGTCTGTGAGCGTGAGTGATCGTCCTTCAGGATAGGTTGTAGATCCTTGATGATGCGCTGTACAGGTTTTAGTTGGGGGCTGTAGGTGACGGCTAGTGGCGTTCTGTTACTTTCTTTGTTGGGCCTGTCTTGTGTGGTGACTTCTCGGTACCCTTCTGGCTCTGTCAATCTGTTTCTTCACTTCACAAGGTGGATATTGCAGTTTTAAGAATGCTTGATAGAGATTCTGTAGGTGTTTGTCTCTGTCTGAGGGATCGGAGCAAATGGTGACATGTAGGTAAGTGTAGCGGTCAGTAGGTTTCCGGTATAGGGTGGTGTTTATGTGACCATCGCTTATTAGCACTGTAGTGTCTAGGAAGTAGACCTCTTGTATGGACTGGTCCAGGCTGAGGTTGATGGTAGTGTGGAAATTGTGGAAATCTTGGCCCAGGCCTACACTTGCGCGCGGGGGGGTGTCAACCTAAGATACCAACTTCAGCTACGCGAATAGCGTAGCTGAAGTCGGCGTATCTTAGGTCAACTTACCTTACCTTAGGTCGACTTACCTGGCAGCGAGTCGACTGCTGCTGCTCCCCCGTCGACTCCGCTTCCGCCTCTCACGAGCTGGAGTTCCGGAGTCGATGGGGAGCACAATCGGGGATCGATTATATCACGTCTACACTAGACGCGATAAATCAACCCCCGATAGATCGATCACTACCCGCCGATCTGACGGGTAGTGAAGACCTGCCCTTGGTGTAATTCCTCAAGGGCCTCCTTCCCCTGGGTCCAGATGATGAATATGTTATCAATGTAGTGCAAGTAGAGTAGGGGCCTAAGGGGACAAGAGCTGAGGAAGCGTTGTTCTAAGTCAGCCATAAAAATGTTGGCATACTGAGGGGCCATGCGGGTACCCATAGCAGTCCCGCTGACTTGAAGGTATAAATTGTCCCCAAATCTGAAATATTCCAGATTTATACCATCACCTTTTTTTTTTTTGCTGATACAGACTAACACGGCTACCACTGAAACCTGTCACCTCTCTGTAATACTTCACTAGGAAATCTTCAGTCCTCTCCCATTGCTAAGGCTGTTTTTCCCCTCTCCAAGTACTGTACTTGCCATCCCACTCTGCTGTCCCCACCCCCACCCTTTCTCCCTGTGCCTCCACGTCTCTCACAGAAGAAGCATGAGGCTGAGGCTATGCCTACTTATGTCAGTCTAACTTATGTCACTTGGGGTGTGAATCAGCCACCCCACTGAGTGACAAAGTTACACTGACCGACATGCTGGTGTGGACAGCTCTGTGTTGGTGGGAGAGCTTCTCCCATTGACATAGCTACTGCCGCTCATTGGGTATGGATTAATTAAGTTAACGGGAAAGCTCTCTCCCATCTACTTAGAGCGGCTACACTAGGCAGCTTACAGCAGCGCCTCTGTAAGGTCTCTAGTGTAGCCAAAGCCAGAGCTATCAGTGATTGCTGCCGGGGCACACTGGGAGCACTGCTCTATGGATACCATGAGTGCGGAGGCAGCCAGGTTAAACAAATAAATACAGAGAAAACATTTTCAAATGGATTTTAGACTCCGATTTACCCCTCAGTCATTTGATTTGACGGAAACGGGGAACAACGCATTGCACAGTGCTTTTTAGTAAATCATAATTGCTTGCCCATGTAAATGCAGTGACTAAGTTTGAGAATTTAGTTAGTAACTAATTGCATTGCAAAACACAAGTATGCACTTAACTGGATGACCAGGCCCTCAGGCTCCCTCCCTTATGATGTCTCTCTCATGGAAGAGGGCAACAATTTATTTCTTCGCATAACAAATTAGACTGTAGAGATTGGCAGCTCTTTGGGGCAAAGACCACCTATTGTTTTGTGGGCACACGCTGCCTAACACACTGGGGTTCTCATTCCCAATCAGGGACTCTAGTGCAGGGGTTCCCAAACTTGGTTCACAGCTTGATCAGGGTAAGCCCCGGGCAGGCCGCGAGATGCTTTGTTTACCTGAGCGTCCTCAGGAACGGCTGCTCGCAGCTCCAAGTTCACCATTTCAGGCCAATGGGAGCTGTGGGAAGTGGCGTGGGCTGGGCCACTGCTTCCCGCAGCTCCCATTGGGTGGGAAAGGCGAACCGCAGCCACTGGGAGCTGCGAGCAACCGTACCTGCGGACGCTCAGGTAAACAAAGCGTCTCATGGCCTGGCAGGGGCTTACCCTGAACAAGCCGCGAACCAAGTCTGGGAACCCCTGCTCTAGTGCTACAGTCATAGAAATAATAAATACGAATAAAATAACCAATGTTAAACCCAAGCCAAAGTTTGTGTTCTCATATGTACAGTGCAAATGCAGTACAGTGTAGTGTATAGTGAAAATTTTAGGCCAGAAAGTGAATTTAGTGTCTTTTGAATGAGACATAAAAGCAAACACTTGTGGTCATTAGCCCCCTCTCCCCCCTATGGTGTATTTAAGAACTTTCCAGCTTAGGTAAGTGCATTCAGTCTTCCCAAACACCCCTTTCAATGTCAGTTGGATACAGTGTCCTTCACTTCCTGCCCTACACCATTGTGCAGTACTTTTGTATGGTAAGCCAAGTATGGCTGCATTTCCGTAGTGGGTGTGGTGAGGCCCCACCGTATCCCTTATCTACTCCCCAAGGGTGTTGTGAGACTTAATTAATGTTTGTAACAGAAGTGCAACATATTCATTTTTGTTAGATATCAGAGTACTCCCACTGTACTTTACACATATACCATTTTCAAGGAGTGGCTAGCAATTAAAATAATCACATTCCTCTCAGTGACATGCCAGGACTCTATATGCAAGTAATGTTGCATTTCTGGCCTGTGTTAGGTTTGGTATTTGCTGACCCAGCTGCCCACATATCTAAAGTGACATCTATTCGTTGTGCAAATTTTGCACCAGGGCCGCCCAGAGGATTCAGGGGGCCTGGAGCAAAGCAATTTCGGGGGCCCCTTCCATAAAAAAAGTTGCAATACTATAGAATACTATATTCTTATGGGGGCCCCTCCAGGGCCTGGGGTCTGGTGTAAATTGCCCCACTTGCCCCCCCCCCCGGGTCCGCCCTGTTTTGCACAACACTCCCTGTTATTTAACTTTTCATATTAGATTTGTCCTTGGGGGGGGCTTATAGAACACAAAAAACAAATGAAATTGAGGAAAGGAAAGGGTTCTTGTTGCTTGATTAGTCTTTTCTCCTTGTTCAATATGCCCATATTTGCTACAGTTCTGCACTCTCATTTACATGGAAAAATAAATGCCTGTTTATTAATGGGAAAATGGTGTTAATTGTAGACTGAAAAATCCTCCTGTTTCCAGGAATAGCAGAGGTTTTAAACTATCCCCTCCTGTTTGAAAGAAGTTATTACTACCTTCAAGAGCTATGTTGGCTGCTGTCATGAGCTGAGTTTGAATGTGAGATGTGTCAACAGGACAGGTATTTATTTGCTAGTTACTTATAATTTAAATATCTAACTTAAAAATATACACACACAGAATACTTGCCTACGCAATTTTGAAATGTGGCAAACCAGCTGAAACTCATAACGTAAAAGACCTTTAAGACTCAAGTTATTACTGTCGCATAAATGTAACTGTTCTTTTCAACTTTATTCTATAGCTCAACAGTGACATCCAATGGTTGGTCAAATTAACCCCAGGTGTTTCTCTCCCCGGAGAGAGATATTAAGCTGTAATTGTAATATTACTAGGTATCAAATACTTTGCATATTTAAGTACAATTGATTTGTGGTAAGTTTATTGAAATATGGTAGCTTTTCTATTTCAAATGTTATCTAGATCAAGCCAGGCTCCTGACTGCAGAGTACTAATTGCGGCTCTAAGGATTATGAATAGAAATAGACTGTGTGTGTGAAATCGTGGATCCATGTCAATGGGAGTTTTGCCGCTGACTTTAGTGTGCCAAGATTTTATCCTCTCTTCTTGGTTTCTGGGCAAGAAGAGGTTGTGAACTTCCACATACATATGGCACATTCAGACTCAATGTATTTCTAGCTGTTCAATAATCCTTCAACCAGTTGCCACGAAGACAAGTTTTGTTTCTTGGATCAGATGCTGGGGCGAAGATCTCTCAAAGCGGGGCTTAAGCACATAGGGCTTGTGGTGTGAAAGGTTTGTGAGTACACTGCTAAAGATCACGTTCAAGAAAATATTTATTTTTAAACTTGATCTCCAGGGACCAAAGAAATAGATACAAAATTGAGCAGACCAAAATAAAAGATATAAAACAAAAGGATCATCAGCATCAAGTACCTTCAACAAAGAACAGTCTCTGATTAGGCTGAAACTTCCTTTCAAAGGAGATCCAACAGTTTGGGTATTTTTATGCAATTGATTGCTGTCGGGTTGGTTGAGGGCTACCCTGCAGCCACATCATGTTGGAAAGGATAACGAAGAGATTTCAAGAGAAACTTTGTGGGAAATAGGGACTAATGAATAGTCCATCCACAGCTTGGAGAAAAGGCTGAAATCCTTTCTTTTGTGGGGGCGGGGAGGAGAATAATGTTTTTTAAAAATTACAGAAATCTAACAGATCAGGGAGAACCATTAGCTATGGACCCAGATTAATTCTATTTCCTCTAGTAGTTAATTTAAATATCCACAGTTTAAATAGATCAGGCCAAAGCTTGGGCCAGCAAATAAGGAAAAGGTCTCAACAAAACACAAAGATGAAATTCTGTGATAATCCACCGAATACTAAAGAAATCAAGAAAAATATGCCAAGCTGGTAACTTTGGCTCATATTTGCAGTGAAACTGACAAAGTTTAACCTAACTTACTAAAGTGATATATTGCATAAATCTGTAAAAACAGAAATGTTGAGGACTGCTGGGCGATAAAGTGCCTTGATCTACCATTTTCGTTCATTTTAATACTACAACTGCATTGTCTCAAGGGTTAAACCAGGAGCTCCATTTTGGGATTCTGGGGACAAGTTTAATTCCTTTGGTTTATGAGGTTACTAGAACCCATCAATGGAATTACAATTATGGACCCAAATCTTTCTATGAGACTCCTCTACATGTTCAAAGCTTGTTGCAGGATTGGGACCTTAGTGTTTAATAATGGGTCACATTCACAGATATAGTGACAAACATATGCCAGATATGTAAGAGCTTTAATGTGACTCGGATGACAAAACGTCTGAATATGTCCAAATATGGCCTCCTTTCCACCCTCCTGGAGATCACTCCATTTATGTAGTACATCTCCAAAACCAACACTACAAATGATACCTTCATCAAAGAAGCATTGAAATCAAGGGGCAAAGCACATGCTTAAATTTAAACTTAAGTATGTGCTTAAGTGCTCTCCTGAATAGGGAAGAATAACTTAAGTATGTGCTTAAGGGCTTTTGTGAATCACAGCTTCTATGGGCATGAAGTCTAGATAGTCATCTCACCACTCGAGGAGGCCCCTCTCCAGTCAGACTGAGACACATTTAGTCCAGAATATTCTAAAATGACCACCCATTTTAGATTCCTCAATTTTTTGTGTCCCGGTCTAAGAATTTAAGACCTAATTTTCAGAGATATGAAGCACCCACAGCTCCCACTGACTTCACATGTATTGTGGGTACTCAGCACTTCTAAAAAATCTGACACTGTGTGTTGCAAACTGGCACCCAGAAACAGAGGCACCCCAAATTAGAAGCCACTTTTGAAAATGTTGGCATCACTAGGAAACGTGGGGAAGTTTGCAATACACAACCCATACCGTACTTTTGTAGTTTAAAAGAAGGCTTATTTCTCTCCCCAGGAACTTTTAGCACTACAAAAATCAAGAAATACACCATAGAAATGTATGGTCAGTGAAGAAGAAGCAGTATTTCCTCAGACTGCTGTCCAGTGCACTTTCAGGAGGAGAGCAGCATGACTTGAAGACACATGCGTCTGTTTTAATTTCTGTTTCCTTAGTTTCTCTTATACTATGAGGCTTGATCTTTTCAAAGGAGCCTGAAAGGGCTAGGCACAATAGTATTTGGGTGCCTACCTTTCTCATCTTTCTTTGAAAACCCCTGCCTTTCTTTCTGCACCCCCATGTACTTAACATCTTTTATCTATGTATATATAGCAGGGATTCTCAAACTTCATTGCGCCGCGACCCCCCTCTGGCAACAAAAATTACTACAAGACCCCAGGAGGGGGGGGGGGGCAAAGCCTGAGCCCGCCCAAGGCCCTCCACCCAGGGCTGAAGCCAAAGCCTGAGTCCCGTCGTCCAGGGCTGAAGCCCTTGGGCTTGGGCTTTGGCCCCAGGCTCTAGAAAGTCTAACGCCAGCCCTGGTGACCCCATTAAAACGGGGTCACGACCCACTTTGGGGTCCCGACCTACAGTCTGATAACCACTGATATATAGTATTTGATATAGGCGCTCATATGTTTGTTTTATCATTCATACAGGAAAAAGGTAGCAGGGGAAAATAAATACAAACAATCCAAAAATCTATGCTCTGAACTTGGTGCCTTCTCTCTAAACTGAGAGGAACACTTGAAATAAAGAGAGTTTTTAAAAAGTATAAAAAAGGCAGACTTCCCCCCCACCCGTGCTCTATAAACAATCAAACAAAAGGTGCTGGAGGGCTCAAGGGGAGCTGGGGTACATTTAATGTAAACGTGTGATGATCTTTGTTCATGGGGAACATTGCCCAGTGGTCAGGGCTTAGGCCCTTCGACATTCACGGGAAGGTTTTGGTAGGGGAGCCTGGAACCTCCCACTCCGCCAGGTACTGACTCAGGGCCCTCTCAGGGTGACCCAAGGGTCTGACACCCAGGAGAGCCTTACGGCTGCCCCACTCTCACCACACTATTATTGTCCAAAGTTCACAGTCTATCACAGGAGGCTCTTCACAGCCGGGTGTAGCATGGTAGCTCTCTCTCTTGGAGTGACAACTGCCTCCACTCATGGCTTGGCCCTCCTGCCAGGTCAGTTCTGATTCTTTCCCCTTCAGGGGTAGACCATAAACAAAAAATGGGGAATCAACACAAACTGGGTTAGTAGGTGAGAGGGGTAAATGCCTCCCTCTCTGGGTCTATCAGAAGCAGGTCCTCCCTTCCCTTGTGGGGAGGGGAGGGAGAAATGGGACCTTCAGGATGGTTTTGAAGGAAAGAGCCTGCCTTCCCCTTGCCCTTTCCTCAGCAGCTGCAAGGTAAAAGTCCTTTCTCATCCCTGCCCTGCTCACCAATGAGCTGTTCTGGTCCATTTTAACTCTTCCTTCAGCCTGTGCATCTCTGCATGTGCAGGGGAATGAGACTGGGTGAGCCCAGAGCAGCTCCTTAACCCTTTGTTGCCCAGTCCGTGGTTTGTACACTCCATCACAAAGTGGTATTTGAAAAAAATCTTAGCTGCATAAGATGACATGCACTGCTGCCAAAAATGAATTGATTGCATTAAGCACGTTAAACAAGTAAATTAATCCTTAAACTGATTCACCTTGGACTGCTCAGGATTGTGCAACATTGCCTCCTGCAGAGAACTTATGCTGTAGAAGGTGCTGATCTATGGTGTATAGTACCAAAGACCCACAAATTGTCAGTAACAGGTGCCAGGGTGACCATTTTAAGTTCCCTTCCTTGTCTCATGCCTGATACAAGTGTGACAGAATTGGCTTATGGTATCCAGCATTCCGAAATATGAAACCAAAGAGCAGTCCTACCAGTCTATGTGATCTACCTGCAGTCAAAAATACATACATTTGCTAATTGCATGATTAGAACAGCTCTTCCCTTAGCGTGCTTGGGATTGATCCTGAGAAGCACTGAGCTCCCTGAATTCCCACAGACATCAATAAGAATAGCTCACTTCCCTCAGGAGGTGCTCAGCACCTTTCAGAATCAGGCTGTATGTGTCCTAGGCGGATTGATTAGTTACAATGAAATAATGGGATCATTCTGGTTCATTTGAGAGCAGCCATCAGGATTCTTTTTGATGGTCATGTGACCATCTGAGAGCTAATTAATGGAACATTGGATGTTTCATGCCTGAGAGGTTTATCTGACCCACCTAACAAAGAAAGAATAGAAATTATTTAAAAAACTCTAAATCAAAGTAAACATCAAACCATTAAAATGCTACACTGAATTAAGAAATAGTTCAGTAAACAATATTGCATCCTGTGGTTTACTAAATCAAGTGTTCCCATAGTCTCCATGCACAAGCAAGCTCCATTTGTCAACCATTTTATTTATGTGCAAAAATCTTGGAAAGTGACCACAACATTCTCTGATTGTAATTTAATTTTTCCTCATATTAAAGTTTTACAAATTAAGTTCATTACTGTGACATGTTAAGTATTTATATTTATTGGTAACTAGTAATCTCATAGGCAGTCACAAATCCAGAGTATATTCAGCATGATGGTGGGAGGGAAGAGTGTCTCATGGTTAGTGCGCAGGAATGGGAGACACGAATCCTGGGCCCTGATTTAGGAGAGAATCCCTGTTCAGCCCATGTCCCTGCATGTCTCTGCTTATGTCCCAGCAGATGGGAAAAGCATGTTCTGACCATCATATCATTCAGTCACCCTAATCATGCTCCCCTCCCTTGGCAGGGCGGTCCTTGGGGGGGTTGCTCTGACAAGCTGCATAAAACCCAGCAGAGGGGGAGGATGTTGATTCTTGGCACTGTCCAGTCTCTTCCGCAGCAGACTCTCCGTCATTGGGACCATAAGTGAATTTGGGCTGCTGTCTGGTATTAAATCACTCCATAGTGTTCACAAACGACTAGAGCTTTTTCTCCATTTTGTGCTGTTTGGTCTCTGTATGCCTGTTTGTCTTATCAAAGCGGGTACAGAGTGGCTCCTAAGGCAGGACCTAAGGCTATTCCTTAAAGCTGGAGTGTGAAACTGAAATAATGCGGAATGTTTGCTGATGCATTTGTGTATCAGTCTGCCCACAGTTATAGACTACTTGTGTGTTTCAAAACTTCCTCTGTTACAGCCGTAGACTAAGAGGGCAGTACTCCAGAGAAATAGAAGGGCATTGACTGCTTTTCTTGTAATTTACTACACAGAAAAAAAAATCTCTAATACAGAGAAGAAACGTGACCCAGACTTACTTTATATTTCAGTTTGCAATGTTCCTTCTTACACAGCTCTGGTCTCTGGAGGCTGCCTTTTTTGTATTTACTATGCAGGCACATGATTGTATTCAACACCAAGCACTAATGGCGTAGAAACTTAAACCTATATGAACTAGTGTACTTGCTGGGTAACTGAAGGGCAGTAAAGCTATTCTATTCCTACATAACAGAAGGTACTCTGTACATTAAGGCTTTATGTTTGGAGGCATTTTTTTCCCCTCTGGCAGGGAGAAGATGTTTACAAGCAGTATCAGCAGTTTGCTAACCAGCACAGGGGTCAAGCACTTTCTTTAAACTAATACAGATAAATGTTTTCTGCTTTTATAGTTTTGTAAGTCTTTTGCATAAGTGCTCACAATGCTGTAATATGTAATGAGTGTAGAAATTGCTAGTCCTGCTTATTGGTGAAAATACAGAACTGAAGGACACTTCAGTTTCAGTGTGGGTAAGGATTGTGCTTTTTATTTTATATGCGTGCAGTACCTTACGTAAATTAAGCTGTCATGGGATAAAAGGGAAGGTCCTTTCATGGACTGAGAACTGGTTAAAAGACAGGGAACAAAGGGTAGGAATTAATGGTAAATTCTCAGAATGGAGAGGGGTAACTAGTGGTGTTCCCCAAGGATCAGTCCTCGGACTAGTCCTATTCAACTTAGTCATAAATGATCTGGAGAAAGGGGTAAACAGCGAGGTGCAAAGTTTGCGGATGATACTAAACTGCTCAAGATAGTTAAGACCAAAGCAGACTGTGACAAACTTCAAAAAGATCTCAAAAACTAAGTGATTGGGCAACAAAATGGCAAATTAAATTTAATGTGGATAAATGTAAAGTAATGCACATTGGAAAAAATAACCCCAACTATACATACAATATGATGGGGGCTAATTTAGCTACAACAAGTCAGGAAAAAGATCTTGGAGTCATCGTGGATAGTTCTCTGAAGATGTCCACGCAGTGTGCAGAGGCGGTCAAAAAAGCAGATAGGATGTTAGGAATCATTAAAAAGGGAATAGAGAATAAGACAGAGAATATATTATTGCCCTTATATAAATCGATGGTATGCCCTCATCTCGAATACTGCGTACAGATGTGGTCTCCTCATCTCAAAAAAGATATACTGGCACTAGAAAAGATTCAGAAAAGGGCAACTAAAATGATTAGGGGTTTGGAACGGGTCCCATATGAGGAGAAATTAAAAAGGCTAGGACTCTTCAGCTTGGAAAAGAGGAGACTAAAGGGGGATATGATAGAGGTCTATAAAATCATGAGTGATGTGGAGAAAGTGGATAAGGAAAAGTTATTTACTTATTCCCATAATACAAGAACAGGGGTCACCAAATGAAATTAATACGCAGCAGGTTTAAAACAAATACAAGGAAGTTCTTCTTCACGCAGCGCACAGTCAACTTGTGGAACTCCTTACCTGAGGAGGTTGTGAAGGCGAGGACTATAACAGCATTTAAAAGAGCACTGGATAAATTCATGGTGGTTAAGTCCATTAATGGCTATTAGCCAGGATGGGTAAGAAATGGTGTCCCTAGCCTCTGTTTGTCAGAGGGTGGAGATGGATAGCAGGAGAGAGTTCACTTGATCATTGCCTGTTAGGTCCACTCCCTCTGGGGCACCTGGCATTGGCCACTGTCGGTAGACAGGATACTGGGCTAGATGGACCTTTGGTCTGACCCGGTACGGCTGTTCTTATGTTCTTAATGGGGCCCTAGTACCAGATCAGTGACTCTAGGTGCTACCATAATAGAAATAATAATGTACAATTTTGAATATTCCCAAATAAGAATATGTGAGGGAAGGGAAAAATGCATAGCTATTAGTCCATTGTTGAGTTTAATAATAAACATTTGTAAATCTGAAAATTTATATTTGAATTTCTAAGTTTATTCTCTGTTTTGGATAAAAGTTTTAATTTTAAAGTTAGACACCATTCCCTGCAAAGCACTTAAAAAAAAAAGTGGGTGAATATTACACTAGTTAAATGAAGATTCAGTGTAGAGTGGATGAACAATGGATTTGTGACTAATACTCAAGGGATATTTAAAGTAACCTGGATCCTGTGAACTCTTGGAATTATGACTCTTCTGGCTTGATTTTTGGTGGTTTATATTTGTCTGAGGTTCCCTGCCCCATCTTAAATTGGGAGGAAAAGTTCCAGCTGCAACGTCTACATTACATTAGGAGTCTCTGCAAGGATGTATTGGGCAATGTTATTTATTTCTGACAATTAATAATAGAAATGGGAATCCAAAAAGTACAGAAATGGCAGAAACTGCTTTGTCAGTGGGTGGTAACAGCCTCAACAGGATACTGCAGATGATAACAGACACCAAAGCCAACCAGAACCAAATGAAAAACCAAATTAAAATTATCTCTAAAATCAACTTGAAGGAATACAATAATGAATGCACTTTTGCCAAGAAAGTTTGATTCAGAAAGCAGAGACACATGAAAAACTGCTATAATATGGTTGAAATACAGCTTGCCAAGAATTCAGTACATTAGTGAAGCAACAGCTCAAAGAATGATGTGAAAAGGCTGAAAGACCAGGATAGGCTAAAAGAAAATAAAAACATAAATGGCCACACTAATACAATTAAAAACAAGTCACAGCTAAAGGAAATGACCTTATTCAGGGACTACTAGTTTTGCTTTCACAAAACTCAAAAATAATAGTATTAAAATCATGCATAGGCAATGTGGTAAAGAAGGCATGAATGTTATTCCCAACTAGGAGGGATACACAGTTTTTCCATCTCCAGACAGAGATGACTAGGACTTGATAATGGCAGAAAACTTAAGTGTTTTAAACAAACTTCCTTTAAGTACTTCTTTTAAGATTAGCCCCAAATTACATTATGAAAACCATTAAAGCTCCTGTACAAAGCTGTTGAAATTTGGACTACAGGACCACAGAAAGAGGTATAACTCAACTCAATGTGATAGTAAATCTTATAATGAAGCAAACTGTAGCCAGAGCAACACAGAGCTTGGAACAGATTGAAAGGAAATGGAAAATAACAAATCCATTATTTTAAAAGCTGTAACATAGCTTACCACTACCATATGATTTTTGTATCTATTTGATATAAGTAGACCTTCACACCCTTGCTTTGATATAAATAGAGAAACAAACAGAGAGAAAGCATTATATAATATTGGGAGATTTTATATAATATTTACAATAACACGTTTGAAAATAATAAAATGAAAACAATGTGGATTGTAAAACGTGCTACACACTACAAAGTATTCTGGATACAGATTCAGTCAGCGCTCTGGTTTGGCAAAGCATTAATATAATTTGTATTACCATTACAAGCAATGGGCAGTAATTGGTACAAAAAGATGCAGGTACTTAACACCAAATTTGTTTTGGTATTTAGGCAGAGTGACCAGATAACCCAAAGGAATTTGGGGACTACATATAGTTAAGAGTATTTTGTTCTGATGCCTGTTTACTAACAGCTGTTGAGAACTTGAATAAAGCATAAAAATCATTCATTTCAGTGTGACAGTGTTTTCATTTTATCTTTTGTGCTAGCAGTAGAACATTCTCATCACTACCAATGGGTAATTGGAACTTTGCATGGCAACGGTTCTTGTAACAGTAAGAAATTGAGAATGAAATTATTTTAAAAAAATACTTGAGAGGAAACACCACTAAACTTCTGCACTTTAAAGCCCAAATTTAGCAAAGCATTTAACCACACGCTTAACTTTAAGTATGTGCTGAGTTCTTTGTTGAATAGGGATGGACTGCTATATTGGAGGCTGCAAAGAAAGGATCAGATCCTCAGCTGGGGTAAATCAGTGTAACTTCATTGACTCCAGCTGAGCAATACCAGCTGAAGATCTGCCCAAAGGAACTTTTCAACAGCAAAACACCATGTGTAAAATTCTGACCCCACTGAAGTCAATAGCAAAATTCATAGTAACTTCAATGGGGCCAAGCTTTCTCCCCATAGGTCCTGAAGCCCCTTTTCAGTCCTTATAGAGGCAGTACTCCTAGTGAAATCAATGAGAGTTTTGCACAAGTCACGACCCATGGTAGTTTTCAGTGAAGCTCTTTTTTCATGCTAATAAATGCATAGAATAGACACAAGAGACTCCAGATCTCACCACATGAAGGCGAGAGGATGAGAATAATTTTCTTTCAGAGCTAGCGTTTTTGTGAGGAGTTCAAATGAGTTGAGGACAGTACCAAGTGCCATCTAAATGGAAAGCACAAAATACATGCTCATACCAGACTGCCAAGAGATTTGTCAGCTGCTTCATCGATTGGGAATTTTAAATCTTGATTTAAAACTCTAGACCATGAAGAAATGAGCTTTAGGGGCTCATATTAATGACCCTCCCAAATAGAAAGCATTTCAATTTACAGTAACTGTCAGCAGGAGCAAAGGTTTATTTGCTGCCATTTGAGATTTGCTGTGTTGTTTGTTTCTTCTTCTTCTTTTTTGTTAAATTGAGGACTAATGTTATAATCAATTTAAGGTTCATTGCTAGTGAGCCATTCAGAGTCTAAGGGCTCCACTGCTTTATTGACAAGAAACAAAACTGTGCTGGCAGCTGCATTGCAGACTTAGGTTTGCAAATGAATACCATGACCCAAAGAGACCACAGTTCTGGAAAAGGGACTAATTCCTCACCTACAGTTCCAAGGTTCATCTGCTCTTCACATTGACTCCTGAGGACCAGATTCTCCACTGTCTTTACAGACCTTTTGGGCTCATCCACCAGTGGATTTATTTAGCTGAGGACTCCCCCAGCACTGGGATATCCCCAACTATCATAGAGCCAATATAGCTACCAATTCTCCTACAGTGTCCAGTGTTAGAGGGTGTTTTGGGGACATGGCTAAGTAAAGGGAGGAATGGCTGGAGTGCAGCAATCTCTTGCTGCTGTCTTAGCTTTGAGGAGCCACAGCCATTTTAGAGCACTTCTAAAGCAGCTCTAAGCAACAACAGGGACCAAATGTGGGGGGAGGGGGGAGAGATCAGCCCCAGGATCAGGGAATCACAATTGACTCTCTTGCTACTCCCATTCTTCTCAGCTGGACCCTGAGGCTATGGGGCACAGCTGTGAATTTGAGCACACATTTTTAAATACAGTTTAAGATTCCAGTTTTTGTCTTTTCCTCTCACATACACATTTTCCAATGTAAGAGTTCTGTAGGAACACCTTATAAACTTGAAAAAGACATGGTGGGTGAGGCAATATCTTTTACTGGACCAACTTCAGTTGGTGAAAGAGATAAGACATCTACCAGAGAATATAATGGGTTGCTGGAAGAGCAGTGTCAGTGCAGGCAGGGATACAGTAACCAACAGTGGAAAGAGTAGCTAACTACCTAAAAATAAGGTACTAAGCATGATGGGTCAGGGAATTTGGACTATCCCTTGGAGACTAATACCAATAGAGGGTGAAGTCCTGGCCCCACTGAAGTCAATAGACGTTTTACCATTGAATTCTGGGGTGCCAGGATTTCACCCCACAGTGTTCTCACTAATCTAAATAAAGCTGCTGCTTCGAAAGGAATTCAGGACAATGTGACAAACAGGAATTATTTTGGGGAAGTTCTAAGGCCTCTGTTGTGCAGGAGGTCAGACTGGATGATCACGGGGGTCCTTCGGGCCTTAGAATCTATTAATCTAAATTGTTACTATGAAAAGTGCTGTATCACTGAATGCTTCTATGTAAATGTGGAATCCACCATGGGCTGACGGCAGGACCGCCCAGAGTGGGGGGCAAGTGGGGCAATTTGCCCCAGATCCCGGGCCCCACAGGGGCCCCCACAAGAGTTTTTCAGGGTCCCTGGAACGGGGTCCTTCACTCGCTCCGGGGGCCCCGGAAAACTCTCGTGGGTCCCGGGCCCCCGGAGCTTTTTCCGCTCCGGGTCTTCGGCGGCAATTCAGCAGCGGGGGGTCCTTCCGCTCCAGGACCTGCCGCCGAAGCGCCGGCAATTCGGCGGCCCTCCTGCCGCCGAAGACCCCAAACCCCCTGAATCCTCTGGGCGGCCCTGCTGACAGGACCTGTACCATATACCCCACCAGACTAGGGACAATGGAGAATAGTTAACCATAATGACTATACTCTGACCACAGAATGGATATACTAAGGAAGTTGGCTGAAGCTAGGAGAAGCAGCTTTCTCCAACCGCTCAATAGGGGTCTGGCATTTGGAGAATGGAAAATCCTCAAACAGGACAAAGAGACAAAGGTCACAAAACATGGGTTTAAAAAGGACTCGTGGGAGGGGGGAAGCTTTTGAAAGAGACAAAATAAGTTTTGGGGAAAAAAATATATGCTTTTATAGCAGGGGGCATCCAGTTTAGCTGTGGGACCTGTGACCAGGGCTTTGGAGCTGTGCTCCGGCTTCGCTCCAACTCCAGGCAAAAACCTGCAGCTCCACTGCTTCGGAGCTGCTCCGCGCTCCAGCTTTGGGCTCTGCTTCAAAGCCCTGCCTGTGACGCTGGCAGACTAGGTGTCAACTTATGTCAAGGCCCTGGGCCTTACTAAACACTGAAAAATGCATAGCTGGAAACCAACCTGGTTTCACCTGTGTGTTAGTACTGTTGAAATAGATATTAGAGTTGTAAGAATGTTTAGGGTTTAGGATGATGCATGTATTAATCCTACTTATAATATCTGTATCCCATGTTATAAGATGTTTAAATGTTTGCTTTGTAACTATAAAAATGTTTGCTAAGGGCTAGTCTACGCTGGCAACATTAAAGCACTGCCGTGGCTTGTGTAGTCGCGGCAGAGCGCTGACAGAGAGCTTTCCCAGCTCTCTAAAAAAACCCACCTCCACGAGGGGCGCAGCTACCAGCGCTGGTGCACTGTCTACACTGGCATGTTGCAGCGCTGAAACTTGCTGCACTCAGGGGATGGGGGGCGAGGTTCATACCCCTGAGCGAG
Organism: Terrapene triunguis; assembly: GCF_002925995.2. NCBI lineage: Eukaryota > Metazoa > Chordata > Testudines > Emydidae > Terrapene > Terrapene triunguis. The sequence goes on from NW_020664382.1 coordinate 9,735,092, forward strand.
AAAGTTGCAGCTCTGTAAAGTGCCAGTGTAGGCAAGCCATAAGACTGTAAATCCCCCAGAGTCAGGGGAGAAGCATTACCAAGTGTGAAATGCTAGTTTTCCACAAGAGGTATTAATTCCTTCCTAATAAAAGAAGATCTACAGACAGACAAGCCATTGTGGACAAATGACTTTGTTGATTGCTTCCCCCACACCCGTGAAGAGAGTACGTGGACAAGCCCTCATCCCATCACAGCTTGAACACTGGAGGAAAGGAATACAAATGCCTGTTAAGGAGAAGACTCTGGAAGCTTAAAGCACATGAGAATTCAGCATTTGGATCCTTTCACAGCATTTGGATCCTTTCCAGGTACGCATCCCATAGGGGGAGTTCAACTAGATCTGAGACAGCAAGAAGCAGATAATGATATTGGAGTCTCTTAATTTTTTGTGTTGTTAAATGGTGTTCTCAGACATTTTCATCTGTGTAAATTTCTTTAAAGATAGGAGTAAAAATAATACTCTATTTTAAAACTATCCCTTTGTTTTCGTTACTTACATTTTCTGCAGATTTGGCATATGTGTTCTTATATGAGTGGCATCTTTAAAACCTATTTTTAACTATTAGCAGGTTTTAAGTGTGATTTTAACAGGTGTGAGGACAGCTCTGCATTCCTTTAATATTCATCCCAAGTTTATACATGTACACATCTAAAATATTCACTAACTATAAAAGGGTAAACATTAGCAATGGACTCTGTGGCAGCACATAGCCAGTGGTGAGATGTGCCATGCACGTGTTAGAGATGGTGAGTAGGAGTCTGATTGGCTCAATGGATTTGCAATGCCATAGAGAACCTGGGAATCGTTAGGTTACTGCTTCGAATCTGGCCCATGTTGGTAGTGACTGTAAATCCTTACCACCTTATTACTGTTTGGTGAGCTCTATACATTTAGGGCCAGCCAGATCTGGCATTGGTGTAAATTAATGTAGTTCTACTGAAGCCAATGGCGCATTGCCAGTTTAGGATCTAGCTGAGGATCTAGCCCTTAGAAAGATGGTAGTGTTAGTCAAGGATATAAATCAGTGTTACAAATTGACATTACTTGGAAACTAAGTTGACACTCTCATCGAAGAGGCCAAGGATTGAATGGGCACAGGCACTAACATGCTCTCTAATCCCTAACAGCAGACCTTAGGGGAAAGGGCTGAGCAGAGCTCCAATGATGCCTGCTCATGAAACTTCATTCTTGGGCCCTAAAGTCAGAATGGGTTCATCTACAGAGAGAAAAAAAATACTCTCCTGAGACGACGACTTCTCCTCAGTGACTGCCCTCATCATATTGTCTTTTATTAAAAATTAACATGACATTTGCTTTTCTCCTTGACCTCTTAGCTAACATTAACTCATTTTTTGCTGGCCTTAGGCAAGTCTTAACTGATATCCTATTCTGGCACTGTGAACTCTCTGCTTTTCCATTTGTAGTACAAGGCTCTTTTAACCCTGATACTTGAGCTTTCCCTTGTGAAGCTACATATTTCATATTGCCAGCATTCTTCTTTTTCAGGGGAATAGTAATAACTGTGTTTTAAGTATTGCAACTTTTAGGATTCCCCAACCTTCCACTATCTGGGTGGACTTTAATACTTCCCCCCATAAAACATAACTCATTAGATTTCTTATTTCCTCAACATTTTCTTTCCTGAAATCTAATAACCTTTTATTGCTGTATTCTAGAAATATCACTGCATACAAGTAGCTTGAGGTGAATAGTTTTAAGTGTCCCTGCTATTCTGTTACCTACCACAGTGCCTACCATAATTGTCCCCCACCGTTGGTAGTATAATAGGAATATGTCTGTAGTCTTCACTGTACTGATAATTATAAGAAATTAAGACTTAGGTTTTTCTCAGTGATCAATCATTTCAAGCAGACACTTTTGCTTCAAATACTACAGGTATGCACATTAAACACCCAGAACAATACGATGCATCTAAAATAGGGTACATATTTTGGTGGTAGTTGTGTCTACTTGAGTAGTTTGAGTATATCAAGTCCACTTTTATCTGTAGTAAGTGTTTGACAACTCCATTTGGCAGCCAATTGTGAATATAGTACAATCTCAAATTGCTTGGTTCAATCATGCAAATTATATCTGTGGCAGCAGCAGTCAAAGGAGGAAGATTTACTCCAAGAGCATTTCTGCTTTGCTTAACTTAAGTTGCTACAAAAAGTATTCTATGCAGCTATTTATTTGTGATATGTGTTGATGACTTTGGCTATGTATTCTTTGCATAGTGGGAACCATCCTCAGGTCTATTGAGTGAACCAGGACCTAGAAGTTTAAAATCTTTCCATCCTTACTGAACAATCTTGAATTTGTTTTTATTTCCCAATGAAGACTGCATACTATTTAGTCTTTTTTTAAAAAAAGTACTGTCTGTAATTCCAAATCAAACCTAACCAAATTGATGCAACCAAGTAAAATAGTCAAGATAGGTTCAGTAAATTTAAAGGAATAATTGCAAAAACCAACTGTGTTTCGTAAGGGTTTTTAAATGCTTATTCCAGTGTATGCTGATTGTGCCTGAAAGCAAACAAAATGTAAATTGCACTAATACCCACATTTATAATTAGGAAACAAACTTTTTCTTCTCCAGAGTGGGAGGGGGGAAGCGAAATTAAGCCCAATGTGGGTTAGACCCACCATTATATAAACCACTAATCCACATGAAAACCCTTTTAAGTACCATATGGACCGTAATAATTTCCGGTGCTCTTTACTTCTTAAGAATAACAAGCTGTTAACAAGGGGGCTTGTATTTGCATTTGCAGTTACTAAAGAAATCAAAACTGGAATTTCCCCATGAATGTCACCAGATCTCATTTTTGAAAAATGAAGTCAGATTCCTGGTTAAAAAGAATTAGTTAAGAAAGACTGTTAATTCATTTGGAATAAGTACCCTCAATCCCATTCTCCAATTTAAATGCAACTAAAGAGGAATAGACTCAGAACAGGATGTTTCTGAGCCCACATAAAATGCACGTAGACTATACATGTATTAGCATCTGTCTAATGAGTTCAGTGATTAGAAGAGAAATAGTTGGTACATTTTGTTCTATTTGTTTTTATATAAGAAACATTATATAATGAAGATATTTTGATAGTATCTAATAGTGAGCTCACATTTTGTTTAAAAAATGCCACCCTTGTATTACAGCCAACTTTGTCTGAAAACTGCAGGTACTATATTTAAATGAGAATCTAGGAAAACAGAGCTAACCCTATCTTCAACTAATTATACTAATTCAGGATGGGAGTTTCAGGTGATGGACAGTTTTCACTTGTTCTGTTATTCTGGCTAACTATCCATTTATCCATCCCTTTTGTGCTTCTCAACCCATTTTCTACAGTCATGTTCTGTTCTCATTAAAAGATAACCCACCTTTTAAGAAAGATGAATGAAATCACCAACATGCCTAGCTAATTCCTTGATTTTGTTCTAAATCGCCCAATATTTGTAAGTTCTAACAAGTCATATATCTTTCAAGCCCCTCAGAGAAATCTGTCTGCTAACTGCTAGGAGACAAAACATACAGCTATGTGTCTCCAGAAAAGACATTGCATGATTCCCTCTCCACTTGCATGGGCTAGAGCCTTGTCTGAAAATGTAGGAATGGGACTGGTAAGCTCTATGGAGAAGGAGCTTGTTTTTTTGTATTTGTCTGCAAAGAGCCATGCACACCTATGGTGCTGTAGAAATAAACAACAACGCTTCAAAGATAGATAAGGGCCAACATTTTCAAAGTTGACCATTGATTCTGGGTGCCCAGGTTGAGACACACTGGACTTCATTTTCAGAGGTTCTGAGCACCCCCTGCTCCCATTAACTTTAATCGGTGTTATGGGTGCTCAGCACATTTGAAAATCAGGCCCTAATGTGTCTCAACGTGGACACCCCAGAGAAAAAGGCACCCAAAATCAAAGGCTATTTTTGAATTTTTTGGTCATAATGAATGGGTACAGTAGCTGTCACATGTTCCAGCACGGTCTTGGCATGTGGTAATGGGACCCTCTCTCTGGGGTCTTTAGGAAGAAAAAATATTTGTTTATGGTAGTGCCTACTGTGGGCTACTGTGAGTGCTTTCTACACTCACAAGAAGGAATAGTCCCTGCCCTGAGGAGCTTACCACTTAATGACCGACAGACAAGTAGACCGAGATGAGGGGAAATGGGAAACAACAAATACTTTGCTTTCTTTTTACTTAATGGACATATCAACAAGATTCATTGTAATCAGCACAGCAGAAGTGGGTCTTCAACAGGGACTTAAATGTGAAAATGGTAAAGGGCTTTTGGGATGAGCGCACGAAGGTCAAATCATCCATAATGGGGAAAACAGCAGGAGGCAAAGCCATTTATGGGGGATGGAGAATGCTAGCGGAGTGGATAGTGCAGGGGAGGGGAGAAACAACGTGCAGAATATGCATTTTAAGGAGGCCAAAAATGAAGATATTGCATTAGTTGAGGCAGGATATAATGAGGGTTTGAACAAGAGATTTAGTTGTGGGAATGAAAATAAAGGGATGGATCTTTGAGGTGTTGAGAAGGAAGACACAGCAGAATTTGGAAATGATCTTTATATGAGGAGCAAGGGAAATGGAGGAGTCAGAAATAATCCCCAAATTGAATGTCTGAGTCCCAAGGTCCTCCGCGGGTCTCCGGGTCCGTCGCCTCCCCTGGTTCCTCCTGCAGTAGGGATTCGTGCTGGCCTGTAGAAGCCTCTGTTCCCAGCAGCTTCAAGAGTGTTGGCTGGTCCTCTGCAGGAGCTTCCTGGTTAGGTCCTTCCCTTGCGGCCACCAGCCCAGACTGAGCTGAGTTCCCTCCTTTTATACTCCCTGAGCATTTGGAGTATGCCCAGTACGAACGGGGTGGGACTTCCTCCGTCAGAGCTACTGGTATGACGCCGCTGGGGCTAGTGCGGGGCGGCGCTGCCCCGTCAGAGGACAGAAGAAGAGGACCCACTAAAAAGCACTCAGAAAGGTAGGAGGAGAACCAGGAGAGGATAGTAACAAGAGAGCCCAGGAAGGATGAGATGTCAAAGATCAGTGCATGCAAACGCCCACAGTTTTAAAAACAAAGCATCTAGGGGGCAGGAATATTATTCATTTAATTGAAACTATTTGCGTTGTTGTTTTTTTCAGTAAAGTCCCCAAAGTTCATATTAAGATGGACCCAAGAAATAGTTTTTAAAGGATGCAGCAGAACAGCCCAGGATCTGCATATAGTTTAGGAATTGTCTTTGATCTACAGTAGACATCTCACTGATATCAGTTCCTATTGAGTGTGCAAATGAGGTCAAATATATGGCCCCTTCATAACACCTACAGTCTCTGTTGGTCTCTGGGGAAGGTATTCTATGATCATGGGTCAGAAGTCACATCTTGTGTATACATTGTTCAGTTTAATTTCAATCACCAGTGCCAACCCAATCAATTGGCTGTTCCGCCCCACACTAAGGTGGCAGGGATGACTACCTACATGTTAAGCTTCCCTTTGATCAAAGTATGTGTGTGCTCACCATAAACATGGATTTAATATATGCTGGAAATTGGGGTCTTTAAAATTAAATGGAATACTTCACATTATAAAGTCAATTTCACACATAGAGGAGCAACTCTGGTTTCACAAGTGGCAAGACAAAATTAAGAGTTCAGAAAATTAGAGTAAAAATGTGCATTATTTACAGGAGAAAAATGTCTCTGACATGGGCAAATCATACTCTACTTTGTGTTTCATTTCTCTGGACTGAAATATGGTGTTAACTAAACACAAGTATCTCAGCTATCACATTGTTTGTACAGTAACTCCTCACTTAATGTTGTAGTTATGTTCCTGAAAAATGCTACTTTAAGTGAAACGATGTAAGCAAATCCAATTTCCCCATAAGAAGTAATGTAAATAGGAGGGGTTAGGTTCCAGGGAAATTTTTTTCGCCAGACAAAAGACTATATTTTACACACATACACATATATAATATATACATACACACACACACATATACACAGTATAAGTTTTCAACAATTTAATACTGTACACACCAATGATGATTGTGAAGCCTGGTTGAGGTGATGGAGTCAGTGGGTGGAAGAGGGTGGGATATTTCCCAGGGAATGCCTTACTGCTAAATGATGAACTAGCATTCGGCTGAGCCCTCGAGGGTTAACACGTTGTTAATGTAGCCTCACATTCTACAAGGCAGCATGAATGGAGGGAGGGGAGACAGCATGGCAGAGAGAGACAGAGATACACACAGTGTGTGTGTGTGTGAGAGAGAGAGACTGCATTTCCCCTTTAAGTACACTGCCAGCAAGCTCCCTCTATCCTGAGCCCTGTCGTGTCCCCCGTTGCTCTGTGGAGATGGCCGGATGGGGTAAAGGAGCAGCAGGAGTTGGGAGGGGGACACCCTGACATTAGCACCCCTCTTATCCCCCGCCCCCGCACAGCAAGCAGGAGTCTCGGGGAGCAGCTCCAAGGCAGAGGGCAGGAGCAGCACATGGCAGTGGGGGGAGGGCCAGCTGAACTGCCTGGCAATTGATAGCCTGCTGAGAGGCTGCCGCACAGGGAACTTAGGGGAGGGGGAAACTAATAGGGGGGTTGCCGATCCACCCTGGTTCCAAGCCCCCCACCAGCTAGCTCCAAGGGGCAGCTCTTTCTGCAAGCAGTGGGCAAAGCAGGCGGCTGCCAAACAACGTTATTATGGAGCATTGCACAACTTTAAATGAGCATGTTCCCTGATTGATCAGCAACGTAACAATAAAACAATGTTAACCAGGATGACCAGGGGCGGCTCTATGTTCTTTGCCGCCCCAAGCACGGCAGGCAGGCAGCTTTTGGCGGCACGCCTGCGGGTGGTCCGCTGGTCACGCGGATTCGGCGGCATGCCTGCGGGAGGTCCGCCGGTGCCGCACCATTGGCGTCCTCGCCTCCGAATTGCCGCCGAAGCTGTGGGACTGGCGGACCTCCCGCAGGCATGCAGCCGAAAGCCACCTGCCTGCCTGCTGCCCTCACAGCGACCGGCAGGCCGCCCCCAGGCCAGGGCCAGCTCCAGCATTTCTGCCGCCCCAAGCAAAAAAAAAA
>NW_020664382.1:9742613-9766180 GCF_002925995.2 Terrapene triunguis
TGCAAAGGCAAAACCTTATCCTTCATTGCTATTTATTATGTATAACATGGTCCAAATAGTCAAACAATATTTATATTAAAAAGATGAGGTTCTCGTGTCCTTCTCTTTGCTGTAGAACTGTAGCAAGAACTTAGGAGGAGATGAGCTTGCAGCTATCCCTCTCCCCACGACTGCACAGAGAGGAAATGTTGAATTATGATTTTTTCTCTCTCTTTCTCACACATGCAGCAGAGATGCTGAGTCAGCCTCCTCTCTTTCCCCCAACAGAGTTGGGAAAAGGGTGAGAGCAGCAACTTTCATGAGGCATTATTACTCACATCCTCCAAAGACCCTGCCAACTTCCTCTAGCAAAGAGAGGGAAATGTGAAGCTTATATTCCTGCTCTGTGAAGTGTAAAAAAACAAAAACAAAGACAACTGATTCATATTTAAGGTTAGGCGGCTTTATCTATTCATCATAAAGGAACAGACATTTTTTGCTTCACAATTCACCTTCAATTAGGAGTAGCGCCTCTTTCCCTCACCTTCTTTTTGGCAGCTTATGATTCCCCTGCAGGAATAACAGCATTGTCTATACATTTATTTACGTAACACAACATAAAAGTTCAAAAGGAAAAGTTATCGTCTATCAAATAACAAACATTTTTAAAGCATTATTTAAACAGGTCAGTAAATTCATGTCAGACTGTTATGCTAGGTGCTGTCAGGGACCTTTTCACCAGTGCATATGCTTTGGGCTGTGACTGAAGCATTTACCCTCCAAGGTAGGGAGTCCATTGTTAAGGGCTCCTCTTTAACTCACTTCACAGAGTAGGCAACATCCTCCTCCAGGCAGAAATTAGTAATGTTGCTACCCTAATATAAGTAGTCCCCATAGATTTGGATTGGATTCCTTAGCAGAGCTGGGCAAATCACTGACTTTTTCGGTTTGCTGGCAGTTCTGAGACATCAAAGACAATTCATTATGGGTTTTGTCTCAAACCACATTTTTTTCAGAATTTTCAGCTGGAAAAAATGTCATTGAAATTAAAGCAAGTGAAATTTGAAAATGAAAGGCTAGATTCAAAATGAGGAGGAGGCGGAGGAGATGGTGGCAGTGGTGGTGATAGTGATTCCTTTAAACATAATAGCCCAATTGCTAGGACATTCATCTAGGATGTGGGAGACCCAGGTTCAAATCCTTGCTCTGGAATAGCGATTTGAGTCCAGGTCTCTCCCACAAGGTGCTATAGTCATTAGGCCAGAGAGAGAATGACTCTACAAGTCTGGTGGCTAGGGCACTTACCTGCGATGTGGGACACCTAGGTTCCAGTTCCCCACTCCAATTAACATTTAATTATTTATACAAACTGGAAAAGCTTCAACAGGAGAGACAGAGAGACCCACCCTAGAATAGCCCATAACCTGTGGGTTAGGGAACTCACCTGGGAGGTAGGAGACCAGGACTCATGTCCCTATTTAATAGTGGGGATTTGAACCTGGGTCTCCCATATCCCTGATGAGTGCCTTAACTACTGGGCTATTGGGCATAAGGTTTACTTTTGACCAAAACAATCTGCTGAAATTGACACAAATTCATGAAATGTTTCAGTTGACCTGCATCTGCATTTTTGAATGAAAAAATTGTTGACCAAATTGTTGACCACATGCTGTGCCACTGGGATTGGCCAATGCATATTTTAGAAAAATGTTGTGAAAAAAGGTGCTATGCCTGCAGGAGTTAGAGTCTGTATGGGTGAAATCTAGTGGTGTAAAGGGAATGTAAAGTACTTATAGTCTGATAAACTTTATAGTTTCATAAATGGGCCCTATCCGTTAAACAGATTACCTACATTGAGATGATTAAGATTAATTTAATGCAACAATCCACTGAAATTGGGAGCTGGACTCTTTTGAAGTGAAACACTTTGCTGGCCCTGGATGAACCAATGACCACTGACGGCAAAGGATTTTTTTAAATGGGTGCACAGCTGGTAGTGCTATTATCCCAACAGCTAACAGGAGAATGTTCTCTTGGCAATATACGTAGAGAATTAGAAGAACTCAGCATTTCATAGAGATTGAGTTGACAGAGATTTTGTTGGCTAAATACGGGGGACCTTTCAGTAACTCATGTACCACATCCTTCCCCCTAAAAAGAAAAATCTCATGAGAAACTGACCCAAGCACTTCAAAAACAAAGAAACAAAACTAACAAAATTTCTGCTTTTGGTCCTATATTTGGGGATTCTGACTTTTCCAGTTTCATCTCATATTTAAGTCTACATTTTCAAAGGTTTTCCTGTACTTCAGAAAATGTCCATTTCAAAGCACATGCACCCCACCAACAGATCATAGGACACTGCGGGCCTGGATCCAAAGTCTATTGAAGTCACTGGAACATCACCCATAGCACTCAATGGGCTTTGGCTCAGGCCCAAAGTGAACAAAGAATATGAAAGCACGTATTCAAGTTGACTTGTATTCTTATGCATATAAGACAATAGTAGAGAGTGAGCATATGTTTGAGAGAGGTACTGTCCATTCAAGCTAAGTTAACATAAAAAGAAAAAGTGTGTGCCTATTTGAGCTTGGAAGAATCACTGAAAGATAGAGAACTAAAGAGGACTACATTCTCATCTCCCTGTAGAGATTCATGTGAGCACAAACATTAACAATGTAGAGGTCACCATTTTGGGATACTACTACTTACTAACCGTACCTCCCAAGTTAATGTTCACAAAGTGCCTTGAAGGTAACTGTTCTACAAGCATTACACATTGTTACTGATATTTGGCCTCCTATGACCAATGGTAACAGACATTCATATTCGCAACATTTCTATCAGGACTTCAATTTTCTGTTCCAATTGGCTTAACCCATTTTTACATCAAATATCCCGCAGAAAAAAAGGGAATCAGTAAGGGCTAGACTGGCATACACAATCTGCCCCATAAAATGATGTGCTGCTCCAGGAGCAGCGTAGGCAAGGACTTGGACTTCAACGTCTTGATTACTTCCCTGCTCCCCCTTGCTCCAGGAGTAGTAATAGGATACTCGTCAGATTACTAGCCCCACTTCTACCCAGCTATGGTGCATTGTCCTTGGCCACCACACATCTTTCCTTTTTTGGTGGCATGGGAGTGGGGGAGCAGGTAATCAGGTGTGCAACACCTACACACCAGGACCCACAGTCCAAGGAGACTGTGCAGGAGTACAGGTGGGGAGGGACTTTACTCTCTCATGTCCCTGAACTGTTGCATAAGTTGGTTCATGATCTAGCCCTAAATATATACAGATAGATCCCTGTGTAATTCAAACCCCAAATGGAAGATTAAGGGGAAGACTTTCACTTTTTCCAGACAGCTATTTAAGGATTACATATTGATATGCTTTATGTTTATTGATGATATCTTTCTCATTTGGAAGAGTGATTGCATCAGCAAGTAACTAACGCAACTTAATTACATATCCCAAAATTATTCAGGAAATCCTGTATGATCGTCATGGTCTAGCAGCTACATTTAACTGTATCAGGTGCATAACACACAGCACAGTAGGAACTAGGAGGAAGTCAACAAACTCATTTCACTCCAAGTCCATTTGGGTTTAAGTCAAAGTCACAAGCATATAACAACACAGTGCACAGCTGCCATTTTATTAGATCCAAAGGACAATATTGAAATAAAAGCAAGTTATTATGTATGACATGCCAATAAAACACATTTTGATGTATGTGAACCCACCGATATTTGCTTTTAATGTATGATTTTGATTAAGATGAATTCTAGTGACAACTCCTGACTGGATACTGCTCACCTCCTCCCAATTTCAAATAAAAGGAACTGTAACGAGCAAGGACACCAAAGCACTATAACAGTATGGTTCAGCAGGAATTAAATATCCCATGGATTTTTCTGCATGTGTTGTAAGACTTGCAGCCTTCAAGAATTCTGATAATCCCTGTAGCAAACCTCGTTGCCTACTCTGTCCCCATATCTACTCTGGCGACATCAGAGGACCCAAACACATCAGCCACACCATAAAGGGCTCATTCACTTGCACGTCTACTAATGTGATATATGCCATCATGTGCCAGCAATGCTGCTCTGCCATGTACATGGGCCAAACCGGACAGTCCCTACGTAAAAGAATAAATGGACACCAGTCGGACATCAGGAATGGTAACATACAAAAACCAGTAGGTGAACACTTCAATCTCCCTGGACATTCTATAACAGATTTAAAAGTCACTATTCTTGAAGAAAAAAAACTTCAGAAACAGACTTCAAAGAGAAACAGCAGAACTAAAATTCATTTGCAAATTCAACACCATTAATCTGGGCTTGAATAGGGACTGGGAGTGGCTGGCTCATTACAGAAGCAGCTTTGCCTCTCCTGGAATTGACACCTCCTCATATATTATTGAGAGTGGACTACATCCACCCTGATTGAATTGGCCCTGTCAACACTGGTTCTCCAGGAGGTACTCCCTTCTCTTCATGTGTCATTATATAATGCCTGCATCTGTAACTTTCATTCCATACATCTGAAGAAGTGAGGTTTTTATCCACGAAAGCTTATGCCCAAATAAATCTGTTAGTCTTTAAGGTGCTACCGGATTCCTTATTGTTGTTTTTCAAGAATTCAGAGGAGCAGAAGAAACTATAACGAGAATGTTGTGAGCATGAGAGTCATTCAATGCAGCCACATCCTCATAATGAAATGATTTCATTCCCCTTATTTCACTATGATTTTTCAGCACAGCATTTAAATACTTTTAAGCATGTAAAGTTGTTTGAATCCATAGTGATGATGCTAATAATGATTTGTAGTTTTTACTACAGACAAATGTTTTCAATATACTTGATAAAGCTTAAATATTGTTGAAACATGTTTTAAAGATGCATTTGAAAGGACTATTGTTTTAAGTCACATACTTTAATAATACAAAATACAAAAAAAAGTGTACATCCAGACTACCCGCCCTATCGGCGGGTAGCGATCGATTTATCAGGGATCGATATATCGCATCTCGTTAAGACGCGATATATCGATCCCCGAACGCGCTCCCTGTCGACTCCGGAACTCCACCGGAGTGAGCGGCGGTAGCGGAGTCGAAGGGGAGCCGCGGCCGTCGATCCTTCACCATGTGGACCCCAGGTAAATCGATCTAAGGTACTTCGACTTCAGCTATGCTATTCACGTAGCTGAAGTTGCGTATCTTAGATCGATCCCCCCCCAGTGTAGACCAGCCCAAAGTTACAAATGGGATCCAGAAGCCAGAAGTTTTTTCCTATTATCCAAAATAAAATAAAATAAAATAAAAAAACACATTTAAATAACATCAGTGTTATGACACAAGCCAGAAAATTGAGAAAGGGTGGTTAGGAACTAGAATTGAGACGTAGAAAATCTGGGGGTTCAACTCCTGGCTCTGCTACAGGCTCCCTTCTTATGTAAAGATGGGCAAGTCTTTAATATTCTGTGCCTCAGTTTCCAACATATAAAACTGACTGAATACTTCCTTTCTCCCTTATTTTGTCTCTTATTTATTTAGATTGAAACTCTTCTGGGCAGTGATTGTCTTTTACTATGTGTTTGTACATAGGAAAACAGGACCCCAATCTTGCCTGGAGCCTCTTGGGGCTAATAATAATATCTATCTATTTAAACATTTATACAGTGTTCCTCACCATAGTATCTGAACACTTGTCAATCCACCCTTAATTCACACCATTCTGCTAAAGTATTGCAGTACCACCATGCACTGGCTTTAAATAAGGGGCTTACATTTTCATAGGTATTATGGTGCATGCACATTATGACTTTACACTAACACAGACAAAGACTGATAAGCATCATTGTGACCAAATGCACCCCTGTGGTCAGACCCTACCGGCATAGTCAATTATTTTTTGTTAAGGTCCACATTTCTTGGTCAAGGTATAGTCAAGGTCCAGACTCCAGAGAAAATCATAAAATAAAAAAAAAGGATTTGGGGATTCATTCAAAAGCATCCGGCAGTCTGGATGTGGCCCATGGTCCATCTATTGACTACCCCTGCCCTACACAATAGTGTAATAATCTTTATACAAAATATGACTGGTAGGGTATCATTTGAAAACTAATAACTCACTGGTCAATAATGTCATGGTGAAATGTATGTAGTGACATTGTGTGTAAAGATCTGGAAATTGACTTTGTATAATGCTAAAAGCACATGTTCAAACTCACATAGCCCAGATTAGGCTCAACAGGTTAAGCACGTCTTAAACAAAGGGATATGTGGTTACCACAGTTTGCATATAAGCTGTAAACAGAGTCCTCATACAGTGAGGGAAAAGAAAGGAGATGAAGAAAATCTGCATCTCAGCACACATAAGTGAAAGAACACAGCACGAAGCACCTTTCCTGCTAGCCTACATGTCTCCTTCTGCTCAGCTGAACAGAACTTTATGAGGGGGGGGGGGGCTGAACTACAAAAGTGAGGGGCAAACACTCCAGAATATCTCTCTCCCATCCCCCCCTTTGTACCTAAGATGATAAAAGAAGCAGCCGTTGGACGTTGGGGGAGGGGTCCTCACCTGAAAAGTTTGGTCAGTAACGCTCTTGGAATTTAAGGACTTTACTCGGAATCAAGTATAGTCTGTTAAAATGCTTCCTAGTGACTAACTTTTATATTTTTTTCTGTAACCATGTCTAACCTTTGTGCCTCATTACTTGCACTCACTTAAAATCTCTTTGTAGTTTTGTTCTTTAATTAAAACTAATCCAGTGTGTTTAAGTCAAATTGTCTGGGTAATTCCTTTTAAATTGTTGTGCACTGTTCTCTTAAAGGCACAACAGACCTAATATCTCTGGACTGTCCAGGAGAGGGCGGACAGTACAAAACATACATTTTGGGGGGAAATCCAGGACTGGGGGCGTGTTGGGGTCACCCTGCAGGAGCAATCAAGGCTGGTAAAAGCCAGCGTGTAACTCAAGTGTGGCTGGCAGGTTACAGATACGCACAGACACTCAGGGTGTGTGACTTGCATGCTGAAAGACTGTGAGCAGCCCAGGTGGGAGCAACTGCAGCATGGCATTGTAAGGCACCCAAAGTTTCAGGCCAGGGGTAATACAGCCCCTCACTGGTCTGGACTGCAATCTGCAATGTCACAATCATGTTTGCACATTGAGAGGAAAATGCAAACTTCATTTACAATCTTAATTTTTGGATGAAAATCAGAATGTAAGATTGTTGGTTCACGCTTCTGAAGATCTCCTGCACCAAGAATGCACAGTTACCTGTACATTATGCAATAGTTATTCTGTAGAGCAGTGGTTCTCAACCAGGGGTCCACGGCTCCCTGGGGGTCCACGAGCCCTTTCAAGGGGACTGCGGGGCCCCGTGGCTGAAACCCAGAGTCCAAGCCCTCCCTGCACCCTGAGCTACCCCCATGCTTGGACACAGCCCCAGCTACCCCCTCCCTGCACTTTGAGCTATCCCCTGCCCGCACACAGCCCCTAGCTACCCCCTCCCTGCACCCTAAGCTGTTTTCAAACTTTTTGAGCTAAGCCCCCCACCTCTGAGTTATAATTTTTAGTTGCGCGCCCCCCCAACCCAGACAGGCTGGGTGGCCTGCTGCAGTGAGTCAGGGGGTGGAGGTGGCGTTCCCTTCCTGGACCCTGCCGTGTGGAGGTGGTTTGAGCCCTGCTGGCCCCTGCCCCCCCAAATAGAAGTCAAACTACATCTACGCCCAAGGCCCTTGCCCTGAGACGCCCTGGAGTTTTTATAGCATGTCAAGGGGGGCCTCAGAGAGAAAAAGGTTGAGAACCCCTGCTGTAGAGCATAATTTTGGTTATAGGGCATGGAAAGTATCAGTGACTTAAAGGAGTTCAATATATTTTCATTATTGACAACATGTTACTTCACAAATTTTTCTATATTGATCCAAAATAATAGTCCATTCTCAGCAAAACCTAACCTCAATAATGGTAAATCAATGGATCAGGCATTTGAATGTGGAGTATAGGATTGTTTATTGAAAAGCTCAAATACACAGAGGCTGGAAATGAGTTTTTGAAATTAAAACAAGGGCCAGATTCTCTATTGTGCTGCAGTTACTTTGAGCTATGCTGGTGGCATAAAATGGCAATTAAATCCAGAACACAAACACAGGAGGAGCGCCCCAGCACAGGGGTCCCCCACCTTCAAGTGAAGAAGGACACAGTGGCTAAAAAGGGGCATGACTTGCTGCATTTGGGCAATCCCTAGGTGCTGTATCACTCCTTTGGGGCCTCTGGCAGCTGCACAAGTAGAGCAGCCTTCAGGTTGTTCTAACTTAAACAAGGGGGTGACTGGAGCAGTCCACAGCTGGCTTAAGTTCAGAGGAGCACACATATGCTTTAAAGCTACCTTTGCACTCCCTGAGCTTGGGTTATGCAGTGTGTTCTTTACCCACAACTCAGCTTCTGGACCCAAGTTTGTGAGACCCGATTTATTAAACTAATTATGCAACCACTACCACTGCTACTTCTTCACAATTACCTTTGCTTTTGTAGTTGAAATGCCTTAAGGCCAGATTCTGACCCCCTTCATCAGAGTGCCACCCTACTTCACTGGTATTCCTGTTGACTTCAATGAAGTTACTCAAAGACTAAAGCACTGTTTGACATGAGTGAGGATGTCAGAATCTGGCCATTACTGATAGTTATTTTCCTGTATCTGTTTAAAAAACAGATTTTTATTCATTTGACTAAAGAACTCCAATTCTAGAAATATTTTAACAAAACAATATGTATTCCCTTCCTTCCTGGAAGTGTTTACCAGAAGAAGCTAATATAAACTGAAACAGAATAATTCACTAATGTAAAATAAATACACATACAACTTCAAGCAAGGAAAATAGATGCAGAAAACTACAACTTCTTAACATGGCTAACTGGTAAATGATAAAGATTCTTAGAATAATGCCAGCTGCCACATCTACTTGCATAAAGCTTTAAAATAACAGTTAGAACCGTTTCCCCAGCAGTAGGAATTAATTTTAGCTGACAAAATAGAAGTCGTCTCTAATCTCTAGTACTCACACTGTGTGCAGTTACAACAAGGAGTCTGGTGGCACCTTAAAGACTAACAGATTTATTTGGGCATAAGCTTTCGTGGGTAAAAACCTCACTTCTTCGGATGCAAGTTAGTGCAAGTTGTGTGCAGTTAGTGACCTTCCTTCCCCGGCCCCCCCAAGAAATAAAATGTTTCTCCGGTGTTCTTTTTGACACTATAAGGAAAATTAATGAATTCTGTGTTGCTTTATGTGTAGGGTACCTTTATAGCCATGAAAAGACAGCTACTTTATTGTAATAGCATCCCGATTTAAAGGGAAAGATCTTAGTGCCCTGTACAAGGTTTAGTGAACTTTTGTCTACCAGGCAAACTTCACTTACATATACAGCTTTGGATTATGATAGACTTATTTATTAAAAATCAGACATTATTTTTGAAGGTAAGTTATTAAAATAGAAATATGTAATTTCCTGAAGTATTTTCTCTGGATGCAGGGAAAAGGTAGTTTTTAAGTAAAGAACAGAGAGTGCACATGCTGCTTCTAACTTCCCTTGGAGTGGGCCAATAGAGAAAAAAATGGGATTTGTAAATTAATTGTACTAGGAGTTTCCAACCTCCATGCCAATAAAATTAGCTCTGCGATGCTGCTTGTGAGTCTAATGAATCTGACATGAGTAGTAAAATTCAGGGCGTGCTTAGCTTTCTTGCATTAAAAAGTCACACTGCAGACAATGTTTGACTAGTCATAAGGCCATGTCAAAAATAATATCAGCCTCAGGGATAAATATGAACATACTGTGTGGGTGGTTCCTGAACAATTCATGAGAAGAAAATATGGGTTCTGGGGCATGCAGTCTCATGTTACTTTTTTTGAAAATATATATTTTGTTGCCAGACTGTTAGGTAGGAAGTAGATAAATATACCCAAATGGTCTCCTTTCTTACATTTGGAGTAAAGAATAATAGCAATCTGTTACTAATCTGTCAAGGAAAGGCATGAGGTAAATAACCTATATAGTCCTGGAGCCAAACAGTTTCCCACCAGAACAATTTTGAAGGGCTGATGTTTGTGAGCAGCAGTAAATTGTGACAGAAAATGGGAAAGTGGTAAATCCAATAAATGCTCTTATTGGTTGTGAAAAGTGTTGTTGCACAGGATACATCACACAGTATTTCCCAAGCAGTTCCAGGCCAAACTCCCAGAACTGGGGCAAATAAGATGGACAAACAAGAACACACTCTTCATAAAGACGACTGCACACATAACAATTGATTGGAGAGGACATTTTGTTAAAATGGAGTCCAACAGAGTCAACCCACGCTCTTGGCTCATACATGAAACAGTGTGCATTGTTCCATATATGATGGGGAAATATACAGCAGCTCCCTGAACATCCCTGACAGGGAGACAATTGCATGAGCCAGAGAAATCTCTGCATCATGTACATACCTGTATATGCAATTAGTGGAGTGACTGTGACAAGTAAAAATTAAATTCTGCTTGACCGCCAATGAATCTGGATTAAATCTTTCTCTATTCCTCAATCAGGAATGAAACCAGCTATGTAAAAATCTGTTGACCATGTACATAGTCAAATACAATACATTTTTCTTGTGTGAAAGAGGGCGGAAATGCCCTGTAATTTCCAAGATCCATTTGTGTCCTGTTATGTTCAAGAAAGATGTGGAGAAATTGGAGAGGGTCCAGAGAAGAGCAACAAGAATGATTAAAGGTCTTGAGAACATGACCTATGAAGGAAGGCTGAAAGAACTGGGTTTGTTTAGTTTGGAAAAGAGAAGACTGAGAGGGGACATGTTAGCAGTTTTCAGGTATCTAAAAGGGTGTCATAAGGAGGAGGGAGAAAACTTGTTCACCTTAGCCTCTAAGGATAGAACAAGAAGCAATGGGCTTAAACTGCAGCAAGGGAGGTCTAGGTTGGACATTAGGAAAAAGTTCCTAACTGTCAGGGTGGTTAAACACTGGAATAAATTGCCTAGGGAGGTTGTGGAATCTCCATCTCTGGAGATATTTAAGAGTAGGTTAGATAAATGTCTATCAGGGATGGTCTAGACAGTATTTGGTCCTGCCATGCGGGCAGGGGACTGGACTTGATGACCTCTCGAGGTCCCTTCCAGTCCTAGAATCTATGAATCTATGACTCTTTACCATGGCCCCCACTCTCTCCTTTGAGATTCAACACCCAAAGACTTCCTTCATATAAAACTTAGGTCATCCTCACAATTAAATGCTAGATATTAGAGAAATACTGGGAGTTGAGATTCCTGGGTTCTATTTCTGACTATGTGCAGGTGTGGCTCTGGATATTTCATATAGGGTACATCTACACAGCAATTAAATACCTGTGGCTGGCCCGGGTCAGCTGACTCGGGTTTGTGAAGCTCAGGCTCACGAGGCTGTAAAATTGCGGGGTAGACGTTTGGGCTCAGGCTACAGCCCAAGCTCTGGGACCCCAGCGGTGAGAGTCCCAGACCCTGGGCTCCAGCCTGAGACCAAACATCTACACCACAATTTTTAGCCGCACAGCCCAAGCCCACTGACCTGGGCCAGCTGTGTCGTGGGTCTTTTATATGTGTATGTGTAGACATACTGTAATGGTCCGGTGCGGGGGTCGTGCCCTATCAGGGGCCGTCGGGAGCCAGGCCGCCTCACTACACGGCCTGGATCAGTCTTCGGGTCCCGTAGGTCTTGGGGTTCCGCCCCTCAGGCAGGGCTAAACAAAAGGCACCCTGCCGCTGCAAGGAGCTCCAGCCCTGCCAGGGCTGGGGCAGCAAACCAGTCCTAAGCTCTGGTTCTTGCAGCCGGAACTGAGCACTTAGCAAAGTCCAATAAGCCCAGCCGCTAGCTCAAGGCGGGGCAATACACAAGGGTCCTGGGGCTCAGATCCTTCTCACAGGCTGAGCGCCAATAATGCTAATAGCTAAGCCCCGGCCCTCAATCAGGGCGGGGCACCTAACACTTAGGGTTAGTGTTTAGGGCGCCAGTCCTTGCCTCAGGAGTTGGGCAAGAACACTAGTCTCTGAGCTCAGGTCCTTACCTCAGGAGCTGAGCGGTAATAACGCAATCAGGGGAGCCCAGGCCCTTAGCCCGGGCGGCAATAAACCAGGGTCAAGGGGCTCAGGTCCTTGCAGCAGGAGCTGAGCACTTAGCAAAGTCAAGACGCCCAAGCCCTTAGTCAGGGCGGGGCGACAAACAACAGTTCGAGGGGGCTCAGGTCCTTGTAGCGGGAGCTGAGCACAAACAAAGTCAGGTGGCCCAGGCCCTTAGTCAGGGCGGGGCAACAAACAATAGTTCCAGCGGGCTCAGGTCCTTGCAGCAGGAGCTGAGCAATACCAAAGTCAGGGAGCCCAGGCCCTTAGGCAGGGCGGGGCAACAATCAATAGCTCCAGGGGAGGTTCAGGTCCTTGCAGCAGGAGCTGAGCAATAACAAAGTTAGGACGCCCAAGCCCTTAGTCAGGGCGGGGCAGCAAACAATAGTTCAAGGGGCTCAGGCCCTTGTGGCAGGGAGGAAGAGAGACTGCCACCCGACGTGGGGGTGGCAGGGGGGAACACAGGCCCACCCACTCCACTGTGTTCCAGCCCAGGGCCCTATCCGCAGCAGTCCGTCTGCCACGGGGTCAGTGGGGATCCTGCCCGCAACACACTGACATAGGTTCGGGGTCTGCGATCCCCGGGCCACTTCCCATCTCCTCCTCCTCCATGGGTACCTGCTCATCGCTGGGCTCGGCAGCGGGGTCCCACACCATGGGCTCCTCGGCTTGTTGAGGGCTGTCTAGGTCGGGCCGCTCCTCCGGTCTCGGGTCAGGGGGACGCTCGGGCCCCTCCTCGGGGTACTGCGCTCGGGGCAGGCTCGGCCAGTCCGCCTCGGGGTACCGCGCTCGGGGCAGGCTCGGCCAGTCTACCTCGGGGTACCTGGCTCTGGGGAGGCTCGGGCCGTCCACGTCCGGATACCTGGCTCTGGGGAGGCTCGGTCCGTCTACGTCAGGATACCTGGCTCTGGGGAGGCTCGATCCGTCCACGTCAGGATACCTGGCTCGGGGCAGGCGCGGTCTAGCAGGAGCCCGAGCAGGAGCGTCTGGCCTCTCCGGCCGCTGGGCTCCAACTGAGTGCTGGGGCCTGGCTTTTATACTTCCTGTCCCGCCCCTTGACTTCCAGGGGGCGGGAACAGGTGGCGCTGGCGCCGCCCACTTGGGTGGCTGTTCTGGTTCCTCTCTCTCTGGGGCCGTCGGGAGCCAGGCCACCTCACTACACATACCCACAGTGGTCACAGACAGCACACCGATTTGTCACATTCATTCTCAAAGGCAGTGTGGATAAGTGGATGAGGCTCATGTTTGCCAGCAAATATGGTTCTGCTCTTAGGTCTGCCAAATTTCTGCTCCAAACCATGGAAGAGCTCTTCAAACAAATGGTAGGAACATCTTTTTTTTTTTTAAATCATTAGTAAAACATTTTGTTGACCTTTCCAGAAAACTCCAACCTGATGCAGATGCCAAGCATGGAAAATTTCAGAGCAAATGATTATAAAGTACAGTAAAGTTATAAGAAACCATAAACAGAGAATGATAATGGAAAGAGTTAGGCAACCTTAACTTTAGGTGCTGCTGCTAGTTCTACTGATAATAAGAGCCACAGACTGTCAACATACACTGACCTCCCACTGAAGTCACTGGGAATTTGGGGTAAAACCTGATGGCAGGATTTTGCCTGAATATTTAATAAATTCACAGAAACAAGTATTGTAAAAGGACACTGCTGAGTGAGTAACTCAGACCTCGAGATATAGTTTTACAAAACACTAAATTAAAGCAACATAACTTGCAGATCACTCTTCTGTTTGGAAAAAAAAAGTCACCTACCATTGTTACACATATTACCTTGTAATTATAACTAGACAAGATTAGAAAATATAAATTCTCCCTATTTTTCTTTTTCAGATTGCTTATTTTGTGTATTCCACAGCATTATGCATACAGTCATTTTCACTGTTTTGCCTGCCAGTTTTGCTTTGTTTGTCCGCTTTCCTTCTTTACATGGAGCCTTTCATGTGGCAACATGGGGAGGGTGGGAGAGCTCAAATTTGCTGCCCTTGCTCACCTTGAGCAGTACCTTAATTCTCAAGTTGTTCCACTAAAATCTGTTCTCTTACATACCTAAAATGAAAGCATCCTCTAAGTTTGCTAGGAATATACTGTATTTATTTGGAACACATATTTCTGGAGATTAGCAGTTCTTGAAACAGAAATTTTCTCTTTAGCCACCATAGGCGTATTACAGTTAAAAGCTGACCGATTTGCATAAAGAACAGGGCCGATGATGTGCTGGGAGGACCTATGGTTGTATCTCATAACTTTTTTCCAGCATTAAATATACTAAAAGGACAAAGTTCACAAGTTTAAATACAACATCCAGAACAATCCCTTCAAGGCACAAAAGGTTCTTTTTCTATGCCTACATTTTGTCTAAAAATATATGATGACCCCTCAAACCCTGTTTGTCCTGTTTGGTTTACAGTACTTGCATTTTAGATTGTGAAGCATATGCATGCCCTGGTTTACATGGATTTAAGTACAGGCCAGATCTTCAGCTTGTACCAATCAGTGTAGTTGCACTGAACTCAGCATAGCTATGCCAATTTACATAAAATGAGAATCTGGTAATAACAATCATTTGCACTTCTATAGTAACTTCCATTAGAGCATCGGAAAGTCTTTTACAAACACTAATGAATTGGGACGATAACACTACAGTGAGGTCGGGAATCATTGTTCCTTCTATTTTTTGTTTATCCTCATTTTACAATAGGAGAAACTGAGACCTCAAGAAGTAAAGTTTTCACAGGAAGCCTGTAGCCAGGAGTAGAACCCACATCTCCCAAGGTCTAGTCTTTTAATGTAGATACTTCCTACTGCAATTTCCAACAGAACAGCAGCAACAACAAACGTGTACTGGTTAAGTCTAATGATACACAAAATATTAGGGAGTAAATAATTTACACAGACAGAAATAATGTTATGAATCCTGACAAAGTAACAAGAATACTATGGGCCAAATGCTACCCTAACCTAAACCTCTTGTATTAAAGGGGTATCAGGCTCACAGATATCAAGGCATTACTAAAACACTTGCTGATGCTCCAAACATTCCTGTTCCAAGGAGTTCCTGGTCCATTGTCATGCCGCCTTGTGACCTCATAAGAGTCCCTGTACTGTCACTATTACATTTCACCCTGAATAAACTCAGTTCATGAAATTCCTTTCACTCAGGGCTGGCCTTACCATGAGGTGAACTGAGGTGCCTGCCTCAGGTGCCAGACTCTGTGTGTGTGGGGGGGGAAAGGGGCGCCACTAGGACCCAGAGTGTAGAAAATTGTGTCTGATGCTGGTGCGTATGTATTCTCTCTGCTCTAGATGCACAGAGATGGTGGAATGCTGTGCTGGAGGAAGGAGGTCACAAGAGACATAACAGGCAGGCAGGAGAAAAGGTGAGAGGGAATAACAGAAAGCAGCAGGAGCTGCAGGGAGAGAGAGGAGGAGGAGCCTCTTATGTACCTCTCTAGCACCCCCAGGAGCCTGGACTGATTAACACCAGCTTCTCAGGGAACTTCCTGTTTCCTGCTGCTTCCCTGAACCCACTTGAGGAGAACAGGCAGTCAACTGAAGTAGTAGGAGCCAGTTAGGCCCTTAAGACGCCAATATCTTCCCTCACTCAGGCCCTGCTACCAGCCTGCTTATTTGTCCCCTTCAACTGAGTGTTGAGAGCCACTATAGCTGGCACAGAACAGCAGTCATGAGTGAAAGAAGAAAACGCCCCTCTGGGGCAGCATTCAGAAAAAGAAAGAAAGCAAAGGAAGCTTTTCTATCTAAGCAGGAAGGAGCTCTTCTGAGATACATAGACACAAATGTTCACGGTGAGCCTTCTGGCTCTAGTGAGGATGTGAGTGGTGAGGAGATGCCTGATCTTCCAGTTAGAGTGCAGGTGACCTGGCAGCTACTGCAGCATCCATATCTCCATCTCAAATGGATGTAACCATGCACATTCCTGAAGAAAAGTGTAGATTGGAGAAGAGTGTGGTGGAGGCGCAAGAAACAGCTGCTTCTGAGTTTAGTTCCTTACGTCTAGATGATCCAGGACTGTGGACCCGCTTGAGCAGTAGCCTGAGGGACTTCCTTGTACTGCATGGGCCACAGCAAGTGAAAAACTTCATGTTCCCCAAAGACAATGACAACAGAAGTTTCCATCCGACACATTACTAGCGTGAAATCCTCAATGGTGACAAAGTGGAGAAGCCATGGCTTATGTCCTCAAAAACCCAGAATGCTGCACACTGTTTTTGTTGCAAACTCTTCCAGTCTAATGTTCCAGCCACATTGGGTTCTACAGGATAGCTCAGTGGTTGGAGCATTAGCCTGCTAAACCCAGGGTTGTGAGTTCAATCCTTGAGGGGGCCATTTAGGGATCTGGGGCAAAAAAAAAGGATGAGTTAGTTGGGGATTGGTCCTGCTTTGAGCAGGGGGTTGGACTAGATGACCACCGGAGGTCCCTTCCAACCCTGATATTCTATGAAAGGACGGGAAAAATCTGGCTAGAAATCTGGCATGCCATGAGACGGCAGCAAGTCACCAGAGAGCATTCCATAGGTGGAAAGAGCTTGAGATGAGACTAAGGTTAAAGGCCACCATAGATGATCAGCATCAAGAGAAGATTGCATCAGAGTCTCTTTACTGGCAAAATGTGCTGAAAAGGCTCATTGCCATTGTGAGAATGCTTGCTACCCAAAACCTAGCACTGCGTGGCACTTCAGATCAGCTGTATGTGCTAAACAATAGAAATTTCCTTAAAATTGTGGAGCTGATGTATGAGTTTGATGCTGTACCCCAGGAGCATCTAAGAAGAGTCACCACCCAAGAAACGTACACACACCACTACCTTGGAAAAACAATTCAAAATGAGATCATACATGATGACATGTGCCATATTGATGCGAGTGACTTAGGTGATGAACTGAAAGCCCTTTCAAGATACATTTCAGCAGGATCAACTCCAAAGGCTGTTCTGGAATATATGTGCACAAATAAGATGACCACCCTCTTTCCAAATGCTTTTGTTGCTCTGTGCATACTTCTAACACTTTCTGTAACAGTTGCCAGTGGAGAACGCAGCTTCTCCAAGCTGAAGTTAATAAAAACACATCTATGTTCCACAATGACACAGGAGAGGCTGGTCGGCCTTGCAACCATCTCAATGGAGCATGAGCTGGCCCAGACTGTGGACCTTCAGGAAGCAGTTCAAATCTTTGCAACCAAGAATGCATGGAAAGCATCACTTTGATTATTCAAACAGATAAAAATGCCAGTGTTTACTATGCGGACAAGAAAAGTTACATTTGCTGTTCAGGCGTTTGAAAGTTAAGTGTTACATAAAATTTTTGAACAAGGCATTTTAAGTTATTAGTTCTCCTTTTTTGGGGTAGGTAGCAGAGCAGTACCATGAAAGGAGTAGAACAGGAAGAAGGCAGAATTGAGACCTTTCAAAGATTTGGCCCAAGCGAGGCATGGGGGTGTCACGAGCTCCCCGCCTCAGGTGCCAAAATGTTGTGGGCCAGCCCTGCTTTCACTCCAACTTGTGCTTGTTTTTAATCACTAATTTTATATAACATGTTTAGAGGTCAAGAAGAACCGCTATGGCTCAGCAAGGTTTTCATAAAATTATTGATAACCCCAACATTAGAGGCTTTAACAGAACAGAGCACTCTCAGTGAAGTCTAGGGGCCAGATCCTCAGCTACTGTTAATTGGCATAGTTCAACTGCAATCAGCTATACTGAATGGAGCTATGCCAGTTTGCACTAGCTGAAGATCCTGACCATAAATATCAATAGGGTTGCATCAGGGCAGACTTTGGACTCTCAGGTACTCCCTGCACTATATCTACACTGTTAGTAAATAAGATTTTTGGATCCCATTGCATTCAATTTAGTTCCAAAACACCAAAGGCAGCAAATACTGCAAGAAGATTGGTGCAACGTGAATTTACTCAGGCTATTCCATTACCAGATTAGTCCACAGCTACTGATGCTAAACTTTGTTATAAATGAGCTAGTCTTGGAACTTATAAATCTCATCTATCCTGCAAGAAGAAGATGTCTCAATAGGAACACAATGTTCTTGAATGGAATTCATCCGGTAGGACATGTAGAATTTTCAGGCATCAGAAAATTGCAGCAGAGTTTGAGATATGTATTAGATATTTATAGATGGATTTCAAGTAGATTTTGGTCAATAACTCTGGAGGTAAAAGTAATTTCACTCTCATTTTAATGGGGAACCCCCCTTCATTTTTAAAGATTTACTATTCCCATGTCTCATTGATACAATTCAATTTATATTTCATTTTGAAGTGCAATAGGGTCTAGCCCCAGAACAGGCTAGCTCCTCAGTTGGTGTTAATTGGCATAGGTCCATTTAAGTCATATGAAGCTACACAAACTGCTGAGGATCTGGCCTAGTATGTTTAATACCATCGGCAAGGAGGCTTACAAAATAATCACTTCTGGGCTTGGGATAATGAACCTTTTTCTGGTATTTTCTGAAACATTTTGTTTATAATGGTCAAGGCTCTTTCTCCCCCTCCCCCCTATCTCCCCATTTCCTAGGTCAAAAGGGAAATGCCAGAATTAACTGACAAGATTCTCTTATACATGATGAGAGAATCAGCACATTAAACATCAGTATTTAGGTTATGTTAGTAGGAAGACTAGGTATTAGTGTTATGAAGGAAGTCTGTAGTGATCCAAAGGATTAAAAATAATTGTGCTGATTAATTTCTCAGCTTGCAAAGGCATTTTATTATTGCCAAAAACACTGCATTATGCATCTCAGTCACAGTTATGGAGGTTGCCCTATATCAATTTGATTGTTTCAATTATCTACACTTCAGAGTAATTAAGAATCATAACAACTCAGAGATCTGTGGGAGGCTGGCAGTGGATTTATCAATGACAACATCACTGGTACATATATGTTCTGCTTCTCCTGATCCTGATTTTGATTCACCTCGCCAGCAATAAGCATGATTGCTAGAGAGAGAGAGAGAAAGGCCATGGTTAGAGCCATTTAGAGTCTCGTTACATGTCGTGGTCTTAGTATTTTCTCCAGCTGGTTATTTCAGCAGCTGGTGATGCTAATTTTCAGACATATTCAGCATAGAAAAATGGGGTATTTTGGCTGATATATATGATCCTATCCTATTTTGTACAGAAAAGGCAGTAACATGTTTCTGCTGGGTCAAATGATTGGATAGTCATCAGCTAGTTGCAGAGAAAGTATTCATGCAGCAACACAATGGAGTGGACGGAATGCAAATTAGGCAGAAGTAAAAGGATAAAATAAAAATGCAGACAGTGCTGGAGAACATGTGGACTGTTATCAGCTCACATTACTTGCACCTCTACTAAGGTTTGCAGTGTCATTAGCTATATGAGAAAGACAGCAAAATTTACAAAGAAATTGATTTACAGATACAGTTTTGGTTTCATTTGTGTACTGCAGAGGAGAACTACATTAAAATTACATCTAAATTACTTATAAAATGTAATTTGTGAAGGATTTGGGTTATTAAGAGGTCTACGAGAGCATCATATCAGGGTTAGATTGTGTATAATATAATGTCATATATATAGGAACTTCAAGCTAATTCTGAAGGAATTATTTCCTTAATTTGGTTATATTTTAATGATAATTTATTTTCCTGTGTAATTTCATTGCTTGTGATAGGAAATATATGATAGCATTTTAGGGAAATATTTCAGACATGAAAATATCAAATGCTTGATCCAAAGCCCATCAAAGTCTATAGAAGAACCAGGCCCCCAAAGCAGAAAATATCTGGATATGAAGATCTCAATATCAAACCCCCAAGACCAAAATGATGCTGGTTGTAAGGGGAGGAACATTAAGTACTATGTCAGGACACTGACTGTCCCTTTTTGCCCCAAGTGATGAGAAGCCTCATCATACTCTTCAACCCCTCACTGACACTAGCTGACAAAGTAGCAACAGCAGTGAGTCCTGCTTTCTTCCCCCATTCAGCTTGCTAGGAGGCTTTGCCCACTCAAAGATCTGACCATGCAACCCATCACCTGTCATCTGTCACTTACAGATCAAATTGCTACAATTCATCGTATCTGGAGCCGAGGGTGGAAGCGATGGAGAAACTCCAGCTCGTAAAGAATATGGCAGCCTGGCTCATTCATGGGACCACTCGCTATGAACACATCACCTCTATTCTCCACATGCTCCTCTGGCTCCTAATTCACTTCTGTTGCCAGTTCAAAGCCCCGAACAGGTCAAGATTGAATTCCAGTCAGCACCAATGTCTCTATTCATGATCTGCCAAGGCATACGCTCTCGTCTGGAGCAATGGAGCTGACAAAGCCCAGAATAAAATATGTGAGAGCAAGACACAGCACATTTTCAGTCAGTTGGGCCCAGCTATAGAACAAGCTACCTAGAGAGTGGGAAGGGCAAAAACTAGAATACTGCATGAAGTTCACCATGGACTCAAGTGTGAATCTAATCTACCTGTGCAGCCTTTAGACACTATACCAGTATGATGATGGATGCTATAGAAAACCCTAAGAGAGACAAACTTCTATATGAGGCTATTTTAAATAAACTACATTATTGCCCACCGGCAGTAGGATAAGCAGAGACTCTCAGCCACATCCTCATGCCTAGACCACATGGGCTGGGGAAACCACAGCAGGACCTTTTTAGAGTTAGGAGAGCAGCAGCAATGAAGGGCCTAGCTGGGTCTCCCTGCCCCTACCCCATAGACCTGCAGAACCCCCTGGATACCAGTGAAAGCAACAAACTGTTTTGTTTTACTATCTGAACCCTGGATATTATTTTTTGTCTGCTCATTATTCCTGCCACTGCCAGTCTCACTCTGTCTGCACCTCTCCATCCTTCCGTCCCTCCTTAATGCCTCATTTCACCTTCTTTCCTTTTCCTACTCCCGCACCTCTAGCTATTCACCTGCTCCTTCCATTCCTCTTCTTTCCACCCCTGCCTCCAAAATAATATGAAACAGATAAAAAAATGAAGAAATGGAACCAACCAGCCATGTGACCTCCCACCCCCTCTCTCTTCCCCAGCCATATTGCTGGTGCGAAGTACCTCTTTTGCCCACCCTCTGTTATTGATCTTTATAGATTGTAAGCTGTTTGGGGCAGGGACTATACCCGCCTGTGTGTGTACAGCATCTGGCACAATGGAGCTCTGATCCTGACTGCAGCTGTCATGTTACCAGCAGAGAAAAAGATAAAAATAGTAATTTAGAGGATTTTTTATAAACATACGCTTATGCACATTTCACATGCCAAAGATGGAAAGGTCAAGAGAACGTAGCGCACTTCCATTAATCTTTGCACGTTGAGATTTAGAAGCCAAAGCTATTGTGTTCTTTGTAGTTTTTATTGAGTCAATTGCTATATGGACATTATTATATGCTATCAAAATGTAAGTCAATAACTCTTTAAACCAACACTGTCAGGGTTATTAGGCCTTAAGTGAATTTACAGTACTTTGCAAGCTGCAGACTAGATCCTCCATTAGAGCCTTATTCTTAAAGCTAGGCTGGTGGTAAAAGACCCCTTATGCCAGTCTCAGAGCTGCTGCTTTCAGCTCTTTGCTACTACTGCAACAGCTTTGTGCATTGGAGGCATTCCAGGTGGGGGCAGAGTAGGGGTAGGCCTCAGATTATGGGCTGTCAGTGCTGTCAATGTAGACCTGTGCCACCAGTGATTCTGCAGTTCTGCAATAGCTCATAGGACACACGGAAGCAGAAGTTTAACTAAAAAGGCTCATAGCTGCCATAACCAATGTCAAGAACTGAACTGGCTACTGAAAGCCCCGAAGAAGGGAAGAGGAACTTGTTCCCATCTGTCCCCATGTCATGCATGCACCAAAGCAAGGATGAACCTGGTCCTTAATACTTCTTCCCCTTTCTATGTCAATTCTACATGAGGCCAGAAAAATCTCAGGATGATAATATGCTTTCTCCTAGAAATTTTCAGTACTACCCAATTTCAGACATGGTGGAATACTGCAATAGCCTCCACACTCACTGGGCATTTAAGCCAAAACCAGGACAATAGAGGAAAACAAAAAGGTACAAAAATGGAGAGGGGAAAAGTTAGTTAAGACAATTCTTATTTTAATCTGGGTGGAGGTTTGGTATAATTTTTAGTTTGCCCAAACCAATTTACCTTTAATGCATACTGGTAAAATGGTCTATGTAGTGTTCAGTACAATTTAGTAACAATATACTTTTAAAAAACATATGTGTTACTGAAAAATTCACCACAGGAAGTATAAATGTGGGAAATTTGAAGAGCCTGTTTTCAGGAGTCAGTCAACATTCTGTCTTTCAATGGGGCAAGTTCTGCTCTGCTCTGTGCAAATTCAGATTAACTCCACTAACTTCAAATGAATTTTCTGGTTTCCCATCAATGTAACAGTAACAACGTAATAATGAAGCAGATTTGTCCCGAAGTCTCTACTTCTGTATATGAGGCACCAATAACATTCTGTATCGTAGAAGTTTCTTCTTTCAGAATATTTCTTATACATCATACCTTTGCGTGGGAGGGGTCTTTGGTGGACCTAGGTTGCATTTTAGATTGTAGTTTATGTCCTATAGCTAATACTATGGTGGGGAAAAGTAGCTGCTGCTGGGGTGGGGGGAAATTTGCAGATTCAATTTAGACTAGTTCAATGGAGTGCATTGATGTTAGTTTCTTGAGGATTTCTCAGCAGATGTTTCAGTGAAGAGTTTGCTAGAGTTAGGAAGGAGAGTACTGTACTAATGGATTTAAAAATATGAATGAGGAGAGCAACTGGATAAGTCAGCAGAGTTCTTCTCATGTGACATTTAAAAGCTTCTAAGTATTATACTATGTTCATTGGGAATAATTTCTATTTATCTTATTGTGTGATATGATGTTTTAATAAAAAGAATATTTTATTTTATTGCTTTTCATCTAAGAATTAATTAAATCTCAACCCCCAAGTGAGATGGGTAAGGGTTAGTATATTCAGTTTACAGATGGGTCAGTGATGCACTGCTAAAATAGAAACAGTAAAGGCTCACTTGAAGTTTCTACCACACTTGGTGGCACATGTGACATAATAATAATAATAATATTTAATAATAATACCTATTTGTATTACAGTAGCCCAGATGCCCATTTCTGAATCAGAGCCCCATTGTGTTGAGTGCTGTAAAAATTTTCAGAAGTGCTCAGCATTGGCCTAATTCTGTTCTGACTGGAGTCAATGCAAGCATTACCATAGCTGGAACTGAGTGCTTTTGAAAATCCCACCTCAAAATACTCCTTCCTACTTCTCCACCTAACCTCCCCTGCAAAATCCATCAATTCCATACTTTTCCCCCCAAACCCACCAATTCTTTCACACACACACACACACACACACACACACACACACACACACACACAC
>NW_020664382.1:9766190-9769708 GCF_002925995.2 Terrapene triunguis
CACACACACACACACACACACACACACACACACACACACACACACACACGCACCAACCTTCTTGCCCCACCATGCTTACTCAGACCCAGAACCTTACTAATACTCCTCTAGGTGGTTCCCCTATTTGGAGGTAGTTCCTCACAGCCACAGTGGTGGCAGAGGCAGGCAAGTGTTCCATGTCTTCTGCTGGCAGTAGTGATGGCAGGAGGGTTGTTCCTTTGACTCTGTCTGTGGAGGATAATTTGTCAGGTGGGGTGAAAAACCTCCTGGTGATGGGATAGGTTTTCTGTTTGGGAATGGGTCTCCTTAGGAGCGATCTAGGCACCCTAAACACAAGATTGCTGGCCAGTGTCCCTTGTCTGGTGTATGTGTAGTGGTCAAACAGTAGAACAGTACTGCCCTGTGCTGGTGATAGTGGTGGTGGTGAGAAGGAGGGATTATAGTAGAAAATCAAAGGTGACTAACAGGTGGCTGCACATGCAGGTGTGGGAGTCACTGACAGTGGAGAAGTAGTGTTATTTGACCAGGAGCAGAGGGCAAGTTTTGGGTGGAGGAAGGCTATATGGGACTTTCTCCAAAGCCATTCAGCAGCATGTGATCAGGAGTAGAGGAAGCAGATGTTGGGGATGACCCAGGGTTGAGGGTTGTGGTGAGACAAAGAGGCAAAGGATTTGAGCAAAGTGAATCCACAGTTGATGATAGGGAGGAGATAATTAGCTGCAGAAAGTGGCAGAGAAGTTGTGTATATTGATGGACTGGAGATTACAGAAGTGTTAGGTGGGTCAGCAGGTAAATTGGTCACTTTTAAGGAGATTAGGAGATGGTCAGAAAGAGGTAACTCAGGTATACTGGGCACCCTTAAAAAGTTTCACCAGTTAGACAGAGTCCACCCTTGCCAGTGGAATCCCTCATTTTAAAGAGAGGGAATCTCTCTGGAAATTGTAGCATTTTTCAAACCTGGGGAACCTCTCAGTGTGATTACAATCAGGGCCGGCTCCAGGCACCACCCGAGCAAGCTCGTGCTTGGGGCGGCAGATTGTACGAGGAGGCATTCCACCCAATCCTAGGGCGGCACGGCCGCTTTTTTTTTTTTTTTTGTTCCGCTCCAGCCGCCCTGTAGAGGGCGGCAGCGCGGAGGAGGGGACTGCCCTGCAGCAAGTCCGGCAGGGCAGCCCGCATCCTTCCCTCCCAGCCGACCGCGGCGCGGAGCCCTCCCCACAGGCGGCGCGGCGGTTGGGGCCGCGTGGCAGCACCCCACTGAAGCCCTGGCCGCACCCCGCTGAAGCCCTGGCCGCCCCCCTTCCCCCCCCCCCCCCCCGCCCCCCCCCCCCCCCCCCCGCCCGCCGCCCCACCCCCGCCGCGCCCCCCCCCCCCCCCCCCCCCCCGCCCCCCCGCCCCTTTTTTTTTTTTTTTGGCTTGGGGCGGCAAAAAAGCCAGAAACGGCCTGATTACAATACAGTGAGTAGTGAATTATTTGAACTATCAAGTTCTCTCTCACCTAGATCCATCTACTGTTTGCAGATGATATAGAAAGGGCATATTTTAGTAAGAAAAAGGACAATAAAGAAATTATTAACTACTTCCTTTGTTTTTACATTTCTGGTAGTTTTTTTCTATGGTATATTCATAGTAGAA
This sequence comes from Terrapene triunguis, assembly GCF_002925995.2. Classification (NCBI taxonomy): domain Eukaryota; kingdom Metazoa; phylum Chordata; order Testudines; family Emydidae; genus Terrapene; species Terrapene triunguis. Next base: position 9,767,826 of record NW_020664382.1, read on the forward strand.
GATTTTGTGAACACAAGAGATTTTTGTTTGTTTCAAAAGCAGAATGCTGATTTGGTGTGGCTATTTTTAAATGATCATATCAATTTCCGTGTTATGAGGTGTTGCCTGCAGGTTATGAAAGAACTCGTGGAGTGTGATTTAGTAAGTTTCCATTTGGAGTTTTTATTGCCTCTGTTTTCTAACTTGCAATGTTGACTATTATACTGCATGATGTTAGAGGTGTAGTGAAATGGTCAATGTGAATGTGGAAGAAATGTTCTTACTATAATTAGCATTAAATGACTTTTAAGACCTGAATCCACAAAGGAGATACTGTTTAGATCAGACAATGTTTAAGTTAAAGTTTGGTATCAAGGATGAACCAGGTATCAGATTTGGATTCAGTGGTGCCAAAATTTCACAAAATTTGAGAACAAATTGGAAGAAATTGTATGAGCCATTCTCATGAGATTTTCTTTATATTGGGTAGAAATTTCATGAGAATAACTGTCTTGACATTTTGGCCACATCCAAACACGAAAATAGAGCTGTTCTAATTTTGACACTAACCTGGGACAAAAACCTTAGGGGAAGGATTTAAATCCTGGGATTCAAATAAGAATGCACCTGAAATATTAAGAGGTTCCAATTTATAGCAATATTAATATGGCAAATTACACATTTCAACCAGCTAAAACTAAGTATTGTGAAAGGCAAGGAAACACCAGCCTTTGATTTTTGTTAAAGAGACAGTATTAATATTTCTAATACTAATGTGTTTTACAGTTAATCCAGGGTTTAGTTAGTGCCTTTCATTCTCAAGGTATTCCAAAGTATTTTACTAATGCATTGAACTAAATACTGGCAATGCCATGAATGAGTAAGCAAATGTGCCAGCCAGTATGAGCTGAACAATAGCTCAAATGCAAAAGTTCTGGGCATCGGAACCTGTTCATTTGAGAGGAGGAATGTTGGCCAGGACACCTAGGTTTTCCTCTACATTTTCCAAAATATGCCCAGGTGGACACTAAAGATCCTATGACATCCACCAGAGACAGGCAAGAGCCATTGTAGTTTAGACACCTTGATTTACAACCTCAACTCAAAACGTGCAGCTCTCCCCATTGCAGTGAATTGCAGTGTCAGCATTTCATATTAACCCACATCTTGGTGTACAACTTGAACTGTTAACTTTCTGACCCACACAGGCAAGAATACCATAAAAAAACATACTGAGATCATCTGAATGAAAAATGAGGGCGGCAGGGATTCCAAGGAAATTTCAACACATTCAAAACATTTCCTGTCCTTGTGTGTTTTAAAATGGTCCAGTTTTCATTTTTTTAACTGTCAAAAACAGATAATTCCTAAAGAAGATTTTCAATTTGGAAAATGGAACATCCCAATTGTGAAAAAAATCCCACAATGTGACTAACCTGATCAACAACAAAAAATACAGAAAAAGAAAAAAAAATCTGACAGAAGAGCAAACATTATTTTTTCCTCGTTTAAACTTTTAATGGAAAATGAGGAATGGAAAACTGTAAAAATTGAAGAAGTCTTTGGCAACAATTCAGTTTTTTAAGAGGGACCATTTTTCAATTTAAAGTGGTTTCATTAGAAAAATTGCAACCAGCTCTAATATTAATATTTATTAAAGAACACTCTGCATGTATTAAACGCTTGAAAACACTTAAAATACAGAAAGAAATGGGCTACAATGGGAAGTAAACACATGCTTAAGTGCTCTGCTGAAGAGAGATTCTTTCCAGAATTGGGGCAATGGTGTATTTTTCAATCATTAATACTCTATTTAAAAAGGAAAGCCGTCTGTATATCAGTACTAAACTGTAGAGTTGTCATAACTATGAAGGGAAGGGTAACAGCTCTCTGTGTACAGAGAC
>NW_020664382.1:9769718-9783019 GCF_002925995.2 Terrapene triunguis
CCCTACATTTGAACCCTAAAGTTCAAAGTGGGGAATCAGCCTTGACAAGAGTGTATTATGTATATCTCTTTACCAGTTTGCATTTTCAGAAGGAAACAAATTTCTTCCTGAAGCAAGGTGTGTGGCAGAGCAGAGACACCCAGACAGGACTCTGCTGTGCCAGTCAGGAGAGCACCTTGTGCCTACAGGGATTGGAAGTCACGCAATGCAGGGAGCCCTCTACAGCTCCTCTGTCATAGCCCTGCTCACTCACTCCTGTGAGGAGCCATTCAGCAGCAGGGTGGCTTCCCCTGCAGCCAGGGGCCTGTCCTCTCCCTCCTCCTTGCAGTCTTGGCCAGGGGGTTCTGCTCTACTACCTGAACCTTCACTTTATTTGAATCCCTTCCTTGTTCCCCAGCATGAGATACATGGGGGACAAGGAAGGGATTACGATTACACGGCAGTTCAGATAGTAGGGTTTCAGATAAACGGGAGTGTGTCTTCTCTGACCTCCTCCAGAACACAGACCACTGACTTCTTTGAATTAATTCCTCTTTGAATTCGAGCAGCTCTTTTAGAAAAACATCCAATCTTGATTTTTAAAAAAAAACCAATGATGGAGAATCTGCCAAGATCCCTGGTAGATTGTTCAGGTGGTTGATTAACCTCACTGTTAAAAACATGTAACTTATTTCTAGTCTGAATTTGTCTAGATTCAGCTTCCAGCCATAAGATCTCGTTATACCTTTGTCTGCTAGATAGAAGAGCCCATTAGTGAATTTTTGGTAGGGACTTACAGATTGTGATCAAGTCACCCCTTAACTTTCTCTTTGATAAACTAAATACACTGAACTACTCGACTCTTTCAATATAAGGCATGTTTTCCAATTCTTTAATCATTCTTATGGCTCTTCTCAGAACCTTCTCTAATTTATCAATATTCTTCTTGAATTGTAGACACCAGAAGTAGATGTATTCCAGTAGTGGATGCACCAGGGCCAAATATGAAAGTAATATAATCTCTCTGTTCCTACTTAATACTCCCATTTGCATATCCAAGGATCACATTAGCTCTGGGAGTTCATGTTCAGCTGATTATCTACCATGACCCCAAGTCTTTTTCCAGCATTACTGCTTCCCAGGATAGAGTCCCCCATTCTGTAACTATGGCATGCATGGTTTGATCCTAGATGTATGACTTTACATGTGGCCATATTGAAACACATATTGTTTGCTTCTACCCAGCTTGCCAAGCGAGCCAGATCATTCAATATCCATGACCTGTCCTCTTCATTATTTACCACGTCCCCAATCTTTGGATCATCTGCAAACTTTATCAGTAATGAATTTATGTTTTTTCCAGTGCATTGATAAAAATGTTTAATAGGGTGGGGCCAGAGGTGAAAGTGAGCCGGTACGGGCTGGTACGGCATACCGGTAAGAAGCCGGTACTGGCCCGCACACAGCCAACATTAAAGCGCTGTGTGACGTTGTGCAGTCTATATGGTTTTATAAAAACATAATAAGAAGTGAATATAATGTAACTGGAATAGTTTTATAAAAATATGATAAGTGAATATAATGTAACTGGAATATGCTTCATGCAAAAGGTCTCTTGTAAGATATCATTACAAAGCTTATAATCTACTGAGTGTGATCATCCTATCTGTATAAATGTACCACCCTTGTATCTGAAACTAGAAATATGAAACATAACTCTGAGGGCCTATTGTAATTATGTAAAGTGTGGGCCATTAATGATCGTTTGGAATCTTGATGACTCCCATTAACAAGGACCATTGTCTGCAGATGGCTGTGTTTACCTGTTAGTCTTCCTGTATATGTGTGTGCTGGCAAGTGGGCAATGAAGTCTTGTAGTGACATGTGATCATGTCACCTGCACTGGAATCCATCTTTAACCTGGTGCTTTTCCAGTGAGGGGGGTCCAGAGGGACAAAGGGTTCCCGCCTTATGCAAAAGATATATAAAGGGGTGGAAGAGAACAGAGAGAGACAGAGGAGCCATCATGAAGAATCCCCTAGCTATCACCTGAGCTGGAACAAGAGCTGTACCAGGGGAAAGAATTGTGCCCAGGCCTGGAAGGTGTCCAGTCTGAGAAAAACTTACTGAAGCATCTCTGAGGGTGAGATTATCTGTATTTAGTTTGATTAGACATAGATTTGCGCATTTTATTTTATTTTACTTGGTGACTTACTTTGTTCTGTCTGTTACTACTTGGAACCACTTAAATCCTATTTTCTGTATTTAATAAAATCACTTTTTATTTAGTAATTTACTCAGAGTATGTATTAATACCTGGGGAAGCAAACAACTGTGCATATCTCTCTATCAGTGTTATAGAGGGCGAACAATTTATGAGTTTACTCTGCATAAGCTTTATACAGGGTAAAACGGATTTATCTGGGTTTAGACCCCACTGGGAGTTGGGCATCTGAGTGATAAAGACAAGCACACTTCTGTGAGCTGTTTTCAGGTAAACTTGCAGCTTTGGGACAAGTGATTCAGACCCTGGGTCTGTGTTGGAGCAGACTGGAGTGTCTGGCTCAGCAAGACAGGGTGCTGGAGTCCTGAGCTGGCAGGGAAAACAGGAGCAGGGGTAGTCTTTGCACATCGGGTGACCGCTCTCGAGGGGGTTTCTGTGATCCAACCCGTCACACGCTGCTACGGCAGTGCTTTAACGTCGCTGCCCCTTTTGCCCCTCCCTGTCGGTGGGGTCCTATGGGCAGGGCCGCTGAGGGGGGGAAAAGGAGCAGCTGCCCTGGGGCTGGCGATTTAAAAGGGCCAAAAACCAAACTCTGTAGGACCCTACCAGAAATGCACCCATTTGATGATTTCCCATTTGCAATTAAATTTTGAGAGGTATCAGTTCCCTATTTTTTTAATCCAGTTGACATGCATAATGTTTAATTTGTATCATTCTAATTTCTTAATCAAAACGTTGTGCAGTACCACGTCAAAAGCCTTATAGAAGTCTAAGTATATTACATAAACACTATTACCTTTATCATCCAAACTTCTGATTTCATAAAAAAAAAAGAAGATATCAAGCTGGTTTGACAAAATCTATTTTCCATAAACCATGTTGATTGGCTACATGAGATCTCCAGCATATGCCACTCAGTTTGAAGTCCCCCCATGATAGCACAGGTTTTTCTTCCTCAACATTATAGACAGGTGCTTAAGAAGCTGGTCAACCTGTTCCTAAATGTGATTTGGCGGTTTATTGCAGACACCAACTAGTACTCCCAATAAAGGGTAGAAGGAGAGGGTTCAGAGCAGAGCTCTTATGAAGAACCACACAACCTGTGCCCTATCTCACCCCACCAGAAGCAGGAGAAGGCGTGCTGGGTGACAGCCTATTTCTGCCTCTCTAGGAGCCTGGGACAGACTAGCCAGGCTAGGAAGCAGATGGTACTCCCTGCACAGTCACTCCATTGCCCATCTCTCTTGATGGAGCCAGGTGAGCTTGGAATACAGGAAGGGGGCTTGCCCCTGCATCCTCTGTATTCTCTGCCAAATTGGGCATGGGATTAGGTGCCAAGAAGGGTGTAGGAGGGGGACCCCACTCCCTCTAGCTTCTTTGCAGGATTAGCAGCAGACTGGCAGTCAAGCTGAAGGAAAAGCAGCCAGAAATGGGGGCTGGGAGGTGGAGAGAGGACCCCCCACCGCACCCCCAAAAGCTCCTCTGTGGAGCTTGACAGGAGATAGCAGGGTTTGGCACTTAGCTTCAGTTGCTCCCAGAAATGTGTGCACAGCAAGGAGAACTGAAGTCTCATACTCCAAAAGACCCCTGCTGTGTCACACCCACTCACATGCTGGGTGTGTGAGTCTCTCACACAGTAACAGGGGGAAGGAAAAACATGTAAAACAGAACAGGACAAGGTGGTCCAAAAAACCAGAGTATTTTGCAAGGCAGAATTCAGGGGCAGGTGGATGCCAGAAAAGAGATTTTATTTCACTTTGGTGAAATTGACCAGTTTCAAGTTGACAGTGCCGCTTTAATCATATCCAGGAACAGCATCAGTGCCAGCCAATACGGAGATTAGATTTGCTTGTATCATCAGGATGCAAGCAAAGATTCAATCAGCTCTAGAGCAGCAGCATAAAGTACTTCTGTGCGTGTGAGAGTGAGGGAGAGAAGTGGCTGAGATCCCAGTTAATCTGCTGGAGATCAGTGCTGGAACCTCTGCAACAACTCCCTTCTCCCCCTCTCTCCCTGCCCTTCCTTTCTTTTCTTTTCTTTTCTACCTTTGTACTTGACTATAGGACGAATGAGCAAGACATTCCAGCCATTTCGAGCGGCAACTTTCCACCCCCTGGAGCTCAACACAGAACAGAAGCATCGATCCATAATCTCTGGGAAGACCCTTTTGCAACGTGCGACTAACTGATGGAGGGGGAATGATGGGCTAAGAGAAAGAGACAGAGAGAGAGAAGTGTAACGGGACCCAAAAAAGCAGCAACAGCTATTCATGTCGAAATACCTCAGAGGAAACATACACTTCTAACACTCTGCACAACGAACAAGAAACACAGAGAGAATGAGGTGGAAATACAGCCTACCTCGGAGCAGCTTGTGAGTGCATGGAACTGGCAGAGGCTCAGCATGAATTAAAAAGGAGTGGAGAAGATGGAGAGCACCCTTTGCTGTGAGCCCAGGCTCTCTGCTATGGATACCAGCAGGGGACTCTTATTTCTCCTTCTCTACGTTTTAATAGGCATCCCTCAGACTTTCCAGCAAGTGCTAAGGATCGGTAAGTGCAAAGGAGAGGGCGGGGAGAGGGTAAAGAAGGGCTCAGTGTTTCCCTCCTGCTGGTAACTCTGGGGGTGAGGGGTGGTGAGAAATGTGTATGCGGTTTATTGATTGTATAGATATTAACACACACATTCGGATCGTGCATATGGACTGTACATTCAAATGACAATATGGCCTTAACTCCCTTCAAATATTATGTGTACGAGAAACAGATAAATTTATTTTATATATATGCACATCAATTTTCCAAAAAAACCCCATAAATCACATTGATTTCTCACACACAGTAATTGAAAGGACTTCTGATTATCATGCTGTCACTTGAACTAATTAACAAGCATCATTCTTAGGTGACCGGTCACACACTGCTCGGAGCTGAAGGCTGGCTGCAGTGCACACACTGGGGCTTGTGCCCTGCCTTGCTGGTGCATTTGTTTGGAGTGCCCCACGGTGCTTCTCACGCAGTCTCTCTCCTTCTACCTGTCTTTTGCCTTGGATCAGCACTTGCCACCCTCTCCCTCCTCCCTGCCACAGCTTCTGTCATACCAGGAGCTCTCTAATGCCAGTGAGGTGCCCCAGAAAGAGGGAGGCGGCTGTACTGGGGGTGGGGGATGGAGGTGAGTTTCACCGCTAAAGTTCCACTTAGAAAGTCTCAAAGCCTGTCAAGTTTGCTTTCAAATTCAGTTCCTGGTCAGAGGCTTTAATAGGCAGACTAGCTTCCCTACACAGTTTTGTAGTTAACCTTTGAATTGGCGTTTCCATTTATAAATCACTTGGAAGACAGATACTCAAGTGCTGTAGAATTAACTGAAGTCCTAAAAGACTTAAACCAAAGTGGCTAAAGTGAGGCCCTGTGGGCTGTAAGTTTCCCCCCTCCTCCTACTGAGATCTCGAGCCATGGGGACAAGAAGACAAAACCTACCAAACAACCGTGTAGAACTAACAGGCGTCAGGGTGTTTAAAATGGTAAAATACACAATGACAGAGGATTTAATATGAACATAAAAACAATCAAATGCAATGGTTTTTAAGTCTAGTCAGTCATTACAATGCCAAGGAGACAACAAAAAATGATTCATTGACCTTACAATGCATGCCAAAAAGTAATGAGATTTTCTTGCTCAGAATCAAAGAGTTGAAAGCTAAAACATGCAGAATGTAAATGTTATGGGGTGTGTGTATGTGAGAAAGAGTAGGGAGGGGGAGAGAAATCCTTATCTTCCTCTGCCCCCATGTAACCTTTGCTTGGCGTGAATACACCACAAGCACTGTACATACATGTAGCCCCAGAAAACAGGAATTTATTTTTAAATAGAAAACTCTGCACCATGGAAACAAGGCTTAGTTCACAGGAAGCTTCTCTTCCTACAGTGGATTTCTTGTGTCACTCAAGTCAGCCAGTGAATACAAAGTATCAAAAGAGTTAGGGCCTGGCAGAAACTGTGGGGAAAAAATAAAGGCGGAATCCCCCACCTCCATTTCCTTGCACTCTCTCTCTTCTATTTGATATATGCCTAGCATGAAGAGGGGGGAAGGTGCGTGGAACAAGGGACAGACACATTCCCAAAAGAATATTCCTGCCCTTAGTCAGCTGTCTGAGGGCTTAATCCTGCAAACACTTAACCTGTTTCATACTACTCACATGAGTAGTTACATTAAAGTCAAGGGGACTACTCTTACACTTATAGAGAAAAGGAGTTTAACTTTGATAAACTTGAATAAAACAAAAACGGCAAAATACACACACATGCCCTGTGGGGTCCAATCTGGCAAAGTGCTGAGCAGTTCCTACAAGGCAAACGGGAGTTGAGCTTCATGTCCAAAGAGTGCAACTCTTTGTATTCAATACATACTCAGTTATTTTGTGCATGAGCCAAAAGTGAAATGGACTATTTTCGCTGTATAAACACTAACCATTGTAATGCAATGAAGCTGTGTAATACTGGCATAACAAACTGCAGTGTATGAAAGAAAATATTTGTGCAGAATTTAGAAGAAATAACAATCATCACACTTCCATATGCTGGTAAATTCAAGGCATGGTTCTGCAGTCTTCAATTGGAAATGGGCCTGAATAAAGAGAGAAAGATATTTTAACGTGTTAAATTAATATACTAAACAGCATCATTATGCTTCAGAAGTACATTAACTTGGGCCCTGATCCTGTGCGTGCTTAATTTCCTTACTTTAAAATGAATAGCAATTGAAGTAAATAGGACTACTCGCAAGCTTAAAGTTAAGCGTATGCTCAAGTGCTTTGCTGGATCAAGGCCACAGTGTTCAGCTCCTTGCAAGATCAAGCGCTGGACTGTAAACTCTTTGGAGTAGGGACAATGTTTCCTATGCATTTGTACAATAGCCAGAACAATGGGATCCTAATCCTGACTAGGCCCTTTGAATGCTACCACCATATAAATAAATAACAAGTAGACACTTAGTAAGCTTTAAATCACAGCAACAAGTACACATACAAATACACACTATAGGAGAAAAACTATTCTTATATTGTTTTTAAAAGCAGATATTTAATTTTATAAAAACGTACATTTTGATTAGTATAGTTAGTCTGCCTATACAGAAATGGCATAATAAATATTAATCCTTCACATCCATATGCCATAACACGTTTCTCTGTAGAATGTATCACTTTTACACGTGACAAATGGAAATTATGTGGATGATTCCTCAATCCCATTTTGAGACAACAAAATACTTTCTAACAGTGAAAAACATGCTATTAAGCCATCATGCTTTCTTATTCATGTTCTAGTTAATGAAGGAAAGGACGACAGTGGTATACCATGGTGCAGTATTTTGTATCTGAATGAATACATTGGTGGTTTAATTGCATTTTTCACTGCTGGAGTGCTTTTGGATTATTTGATTTTGTTGGCTTATATAACAAATTAGTGTACTTTACTGCTTACATTTAATTACTAGAGAAAGGAGCTCATGGAGGAACATGTGACATTTAGAAATTCTAGATATTACTATCTAGGTAATTATTGCTTTTCAAATGTTGCCTAACACTTTGAACAAGAAAAGACAAATAAGGGATTTCAATACAACCAATAAAACTAAATCATTAGCATACAAATAATGTAATAATGACTCTCTCTCCATAAACAAGAGATTTTGAAAGACAGTACTGCACTCAGTTTCAGACAATTCAGTATTTAGATTCTAGTGCCTTACTGGGCTATTCCTGTCAAGTACATTTTTAAAAGCTTTTTCTTTTGTGCAAGTTCATACGTCAAAGTCCCAGGCAATAACATCTATATCTACACACATACACTGAACTGAATTATATAAAGGTATAGTTAAACTTAATGAACTCAATACTTCTGATTTAAAAGCAAAGGATTTTTACTTTTTGCACTGTCAACCTAACCGTTGTACCCCTTTCAGTCTATCCTATGCTACTTGTATAAAATAAATGAGCATGCCCAATGTAAAGCTCAAATGAGAAAAGGACGAAATAACAAAATTAAAAAACAAGCATGCACTAAACTTTGTCGGAATAGCTCCCAAAACAGTGGAATCCAAGACTGAAACAGAATTATTTGTTCATTATGAGTGGACTCACAGCTTTATCATTTCATAGCAATACTTAATTGATACCATTCATAAATCCAAGTTATAAGAATATGCTTTAATGCTATGTTGAACTATCGCATGACAAATTACAAAAATATATTAATTTAACCCATTTTCCCGATTAAAATTAAACAATGGCTGAGAAAGTTCACAAGTTACTAATATATCAATGAAGTTCATTAAAAAGGAAGTATGTCAAATTTTCAACAAATACTTTAAAACTATATACTTGGCTGAAGAATGGAATTAGTCTCTAAAATTAATACATCTTAAGAAGTAAATGAATAATATTTTAGGTTTCATATGAAACATTTTAGGTGCTGAAACAGATAAATTGCAATTTTCATGTAACTTTTTGTATGGACTATTGTAGTGGAATCATAATTTCTGAAACATAGGGCTAAATCCCACATTAACTTGTTAACTAACTGGGCAAAACACCTATTGATTCAATGAGTAAGAAGAGCAGGTTTTGTTCCATTCTATTTAACTCAGCGAGAGAGAGAGAGAGAGAGAGAGAGAGATTTAATCTCGCACATACACACAAATCAACCTAATTTACTAAATACATTTTAAATAAAAAGTTAAAATTTTAAATGTAGATTTGAAAACATCTTCCTTCTTGATGGTTATTTTCTTACTTAGTGCCACAGATATAAGGTCTTTCTAATGTGATACTACTGCACCGGCACCATGGAAGGTGTAAAGGGAACTTGGCAAGAGTCTAGCATCACAAATATGCCCTTATTGTAAATTGCTCGATTAGAGGCTTTGCTTGTAACATCAAGGAGATGAATATAACATTAAGATTCTTCAATAGGACTGTGTCTTCCTGTGTATTTTGAAAGTCCCTATCATATTTTTGGGCACTGCTGCAACATAAATATTAAATAATATCTACTACTAGATATCTGCTTTGAGATGGACTTTAGTATCAAAATTACGAAACTTGATAAAGTAGTATAAATTCGTAGGATTGTATTGTACATCTAAACACAAATCAGACATCTGCTGCTTTTTTGGTCATCAGAATCCAGATGCTCAACAGTTCAGCATTTAACCTGACCATAATTCCCTGAAATCTATTGCACCACACTTAACAGCAAACTCTTTGTAACAAATCATTTCTTAAGGATTATTGCTTGAAAACACAAGGCTGAATTATGTGGCAACTAAACCCATGTCCCCCAACTGAAATCGGTGGAGTTCCACAACATGTAAGACAGTGGAACGTTTGGCCTACAAGCTCTGAAGGGATACTGTTTGTTAAAAATACATTTAAAAGATAAATGAGAGACGGTTAAGGAAATCTAACATCTGAGGAACACAGTCCTGCAAACCTTTACTAACACAAATAAAGGCAATGAGGTCCACTGAGGTTAATGCATGCGCTGACCTCAGTGAAAACATTTGTAATGAGTAAAGTTTGCATGATTGGACCCTAAGTAATTAAAGCTGAAATATGTTAAAGCTCATAGGCCGTTCACTTTTTGTTCTTTATTTACATTGGACAATGAAAACAGACCAGCCAGTTTTACTCTGATTTCTAGACTTTCATTTTCTGGTTCTTATGTCTTAGAAGAATCTTGCAATATTGGGTAGCAGATGTTGCAGGGGAATATTTAAAAACCCTGTGCCAGAGCCTTCGCTGATGTAAATCAGCATCACTGTATTGAAATCAATGGAGCTATGCTGATTTAACCAGCTAAAGATCTGACCATAAGTATTTAATGTATGAAAACAAGGGAAACCTTTCATAATTCCAGTAATCTGCCACCCTTACTCAGACTGAATAGTACCTGGCAAAAATCAAGCCCTACATTTATTTTTGCCTTAGTTTTACATCAGTTACTTGGAAATACTGTATTTCTGGAAGTCATTGCTAAGGTTGAGCAACGGTGATCACTAAGCACACTAAGTCTATATTTGTGTGATGACTGATATCTCAATAAATATGCTGAATGACTGTGTGCAGTTGCTAGAATTTCATTATGGCTGAAAATGTGTAAACAGCAGCTTGACATTTGAAGAAAATGTAAAGAGGGGAAATGTGTGTCTTTGTTGTAGTAAGAATACACTTAGGCTTTAAATGTCTGCTCCAGCATAAAAGAAATTAGCCATAGAGTAAAGACACAGGATAGTTCTCAAATGGTCTATAGCACTGTGGCATTTAGGCATTTCTGAGCTTGTCAGATTATGCAACAAGCAGCCAACCACTTAGGACCCAATTAACAGCATAAGATTGATGATAAATTGCTCTTGTACTGGAGCAGTTGTCAAAAAAGTCAGTGGAGAACAAGAAAGGGAAGGTGCTGAGAACAGAACTTGGCAACTAAATTACTAGAGGTTACAAATTAATTTGCCTAAATTACACCAAAGCTAGAACTTCTCCAGCATGTAGAACCCTACATGTTTTGTTTAAACAAAATAATTATACCAACTTGTGGCAGAGAGAAGATTTGCATCCCTAGTTCTTGCCAATTATTATCTGGAATGCACAGTGGTAAGGCTATTGCATAAGGAATAACTCATATGAATAAATGTTAGGTTTCTCTGAATGAGCCTTTTATGCTTATAGCCCTATTTATACCCTTTTAATGTAGTCATTTTTTCCTACTTTCTGCATATATCTCATAACAAATTTACAGTTCCTAATTTCACATACTTAGAGGACATTTGCCTCATCATCAGTCCTTGCTGTTAACTATAAGCTGCTCCATATGGCCCTGTCTTCAGTTAAAATTTTCTATTCACTCAACGAGTACAACCCCACTACTGTTTTTTCATTACAAACTATTTTTTATATCCTGGTCAGTAATAAAGCTTAAATCTTCCCCCCCTCCAAGTATTTTAAACAACTGCCTCTAATCTTCTTTTCTCAGAAAGGCTTGATTTGACTGACTGGACCATAGATTGTGCTGCAGTAAAAAAAAAAAAAAAATCCTATCCAAGAACTGATTAGTTTTACTTCAGAGCTTTGGATCTGTGACCTGCAAGCCCAGTTTGTCCTAGTTTTCTGTTGACTTTAGGTTTCAGATTACAATAATGAGTTTATGATTTTGGGAGAGGTTTAAAATGGGAATGTTGCTATTACCACTCTCTGTGCTGAAGCTAATAAAACTTTACATTCAAAAACTTATTTTTAAAACTATATTATATGCTTTTATTGAATCAAGTCACAATTCAGAGTTAAAATCACACTGTTCCACTTGTGCACATTTGTCATCAGAATCACAGACTTCTTACCTGCCAACCAATGCACAGTTGTTCTCAACAGTATCTTTAAGGCACCTCCTGCACCTAGATATTAAATTAGTGTGTCAAAACAGTGAGAAAACCTGGATCACTTATGTCCAACTGCAATACAGGCAGGTGAGTTAATAACAGAGTGAGAACCTTAATTCTGAGTTTCCTTCCTTGTTGCTTTACATCAGGATTTAAACATTATTTGTACAAGTTAAGTTCGCGTTAAAATTACCCCCAAAATCAAAACAATAGGTATTAAACATTCTTTTTACATTGTAATGGTGTCCAAATTCTGCTGTCAGATAGGCACAGGCAAATTCTGTTTACTTCAAGGGGAGCAGCTGTGTGTATGTCACAGCGCCTGGGTTCTGAACATGGAAGTCGTGATCAACCTGTCCTTCCCACATTTATAAATGGGATGGTAGTCCCAGTTAGATCCTGACTAGAGAGAGTGGTGGTCCCAAAATGGAACAGATCGAAAAACACTGGAGCAGAATTTGGCCCTAGTTTATAGATGGGTGTGTGAGGATGTGCATGAAACTCACAATTCCACTGAAGTAAACCTAAATGACAGGAAAATTCCACACATCCATCACGCTCAAGGAGCTGTTCTGATACAAATATTACTATTTATGTTAGGGGCTCTGCTCCTACTCCCATTCAAATCAGTATCACTGACTTCAGTGGTGCACTGTAAAGCCCTTAAAAGCAATGTAACTTGCCAGCCTTCCATATACAACATACTATTTGGTTTTTGAAACCAAAAACATTTTTTGTCCATTTTTCCAATTTGTTTTTCTCCCTTGACAGCCCTCCCTTAACACCCCCCCCCCCCCACATGACACATTAGCTCAGCTATATTGGGTCCTTTTTCTGATAGTGTCTGCAGTGCATGTGTAAGCGGGGGAATGGTCCCGCTATTGTGGGGAACTTTCCGGGCTTCTGCACTACCCCGGTGAAGTGGGCTAGCGAAAGGATCTGAGTCCTCGCTCCCACTTCCTTTACCCAGAGGCCTCCCTGCCCTTGAGGACTCCCCTTCCACTCTCCTGTCTGGCAGAGTCCTTGTAACCCCAACAAGGCTGGGCCCAGGATTCCTGGGGGGCTTGACCCCCAACCCTGCTGTGGTCACCTAGGACAGGGGCTAGGGTGTCCCCACTCCGGGGTACTCTCTCTGTACTGGGCACCTCCCTGACCCACTGATTATTCCATACAATTTAAAACAAATGCAAGTTGTTTAATTAACAATCAATCTAAAGAAAAGAATAAGGAAAAATGGGAAAGGTTAAAGGAAAACACATCATCCCGCTTTGTGGCAGGGAACATCACAAACAGTGTCTCTGGACATCAGGGCACTTCACAGTCTGTTCCTTGTTAGTCCCAGATTTCCGTCTCAGGCCCTGGCTGTGCTGCAGGGATGCTGCGGGTTGGACACTTGCAATGGTGGTGGCCACACACCTCCGGGCTTTGAGTGGTGGGACCCTTCTTCCCAGCGTCAGCCCCCCGTAGGGTTAAGGTCCCCCTCCTGGTCTGGCCTGCAAGGGCCCTTGTCTGGGGGTGTCTTTCTGTGCTGGGCCCTTTGCCCAAGGTCCCCCCTTGGCTGGTCCCACTTGCTCACCACACCTGGCTCTGTGGCTGCAGCTCTGCTCCCAGCACAGGATCTGCTCTCCCTGGGCTGCGTCTCTGGCTCTGTGGCTGCGCCTCT
>NW_020664382.1:9783029-9807614 GCF_002925995.2 Terrapene triunguis
CACACGATCTGCTCTCCCTGGGCTGCGTCTCTGGCTCTGTGGCTGCGTCTCTGGCCCCTCTGGATCTGGCACGGTTCTGCTCTCCAGCTCAGCCTGGGCCCCTGCTTTCTCCTTAGCTCGGCCCCACTCAGTCTGACCCAGGCAATTCCAGCTCACACGGAGGACGGGACCTCCCTGGCCTCCTGACCCTCTGATTAGCCTGCCCGCCCTGTCAATCAGGCTGATCTGGAGCATTGGCCTCTTGCCATTGTTCCTGGGGACTGTCAGTCTCAGGCTCCTGATTTGCCATCGACCCTTTTAGTGCTGGGAGCAGCCAGCCAAACCCCCCCACTGAATGTTAGTAAGGGGGCAACAGTCCCCTTACACATGGTTAGCAGTGACTTGGGGCATTTACAGTCTTTTCAGCTGCAACTGATATCTCCTCACTTCATTAATGCTTACTTATCTCATGTCTGAGCTTTGACCCTCATCATCAGGAACAGAGGTACACAGAGGCCAGGAAATAGTCTCATTGTGGACATCGAAGGGGAAATCAGTATCACTGGTGTTAAAAATTTGTAGACAGAGAAATCAGCCCAAATTCTTTGCCGGTTTGCACCCTGTGCAGTTGTGTTGACTTCACACCAATGAAGGGTTCCAATAATGTGGGTTAGGAGTAGGGACTAGTAAAATCTCAGCCACTGCAAAGTGAAACACAGAATACCAGGGATGGATGAGGGTAATTTGTCACTGCAGAGACAGGTTTGGATTTTTATTCAAAATCGTCACCCAGCATCTCCAATGAAAATATTAACAAAATGTTAACTACAGTGTAATGTGGTGTCACTGCTAAAGGCCTGCATATTGTAAAACAGAAACTTTAGGCAGTGAACAGCATAATATGAATCATGATAACCTTGGAAGAAGGTAGATTCTCTGAAATCCAGGTTTGGTATAACAGCACAAGGCTCTATTAAGTAGATAGCCCTGCATACCTTATGCTCATAACTTGTCGTAAGAAGTAGAAGTCCATGGAATATGGTGATTAAGGAAGAACTGTGATTAATAATAGTAATACCTAGCTCTCATGTAGCACTTTACATCAGTGCATCTCAAATCATAGGCGCCAATTCTGTGGGTGCTCTGGGGCTGGAGCTCCCATGGAAAAAAAATAGTGGGTGCTCAGCACCCACTGGTGGCCCCACCAATCAGCTCATCCCCCTCCACCCCAGCACCTACTGCCCGCCAGCAACCCCACCAATCAGCTTCTCCCCCTCCCTCCCAGCACCTCCTGCCCGCCACGGATCAGCTGTTCAGTGGTGTGCAGGAGGCCCTGGGGGTAGGGGGCAGAGCAAGGGCAGGGCGCGCTCAGGGGAGGGGGCGAAAAAGAGTGGGAAGAGGCAGTGCAGGGGTGGGGCCTTGGGGGAAGGGGTGGACTGAGGGCAAGGTCTGGAGCGGAGCAGGGTTCGAGCACCCCCAGGGAAATGAGGAAGTCAGCACTTATGTCTCAAAGCACTTTACAAAGGAAGTACCATTATCCCCATTTTAGAGATGGGGATACTGAGGCACAGAGCAGTAAATCGACTCGCCAAGGTCATTCAGCAGGCCAGCAACAGAGCTGGGAATAGAAGTCATGTCTCCAGGTCCGAATCCAGCGCTCTATCCACTATGTCACAACTTTGACACTTTATTGAACTATTTATACAGCTCCCTAAAACCTGTGAAAGTGCTAAGTGTTAATTATCATTGGTACAAGAGGTCAGACATATTATTTGTCTAATGAAACAATATAAAGGCAGAAATATGAGCTTTTGTTTTAGAACCAAAATTACTCCCAGATCCTGGTGCTAAATCGGCTGAAGATCTGGATTACTAACAGTGGGCTCAGTCCTCAGCCCCCAATGTTAACAGCACAAAAGCACTGAAAAAAAACTACCTTACAGTGGCAGTTGAGGATTCCCCCTAACACTACGGAGCCTAGGGAGGTGGAGAGCCAATATACTTTCAAGATGAAGAAAAAAAAAAAAAAGACGCAAAAGTAATTTTTTTATCCCCAACCACCCTCCACTACACTAAAAAGTCTTGAGGGCTTCAAGCCAAATCGGTCATTTCTATAAAAGTTATGAATGGAAATCTCAGATTTGATGGAACACTGAAAGTAGTTTACATGAAGTAGTCACTTTATATTTGTGGAAGTGCAAATTAATCTGTATTCTTCTGGAATGATCCCAAGAGATACATCTAAAGACATTCTTCATTTGAGTACGTCATGCCAAGAAACTTCGTAGTAGCAGGTCATGGGGAGCAGGCAAGGATGCTGCAGCAACTGTGTAACTCTATTTGATGTTGATGTCAAATAGGAGCTTATTTAAAAGATAGGTCAGCTTTTTTTAAAGATTACAATACTATTCTCTAGATTGACAACCATGGTCAGGCTGACCCAGGAATGAAAACACATCATGAACAAATTTAGACATCTTACATGTACAGCAAGTTAGCACTTTCTTAAAAAAAAAAAAGTTTGCAGCAATAAACCACTGGGGAATTCTTCCCTGTAATCTGGAGGGGGGCGGGGGGGAAAGGTATATAATTATATTGTATGAATAAAATAGTTTTGCTTTTTTGCTGGTGAATTCTAGCCTACATTTTGGAAGACTTCAGATAAGCATAACAAATTATAAAAAAAAAACCCAAAAAATCATCTTAGATAGCTGATTAGAACTCAGGTACAGAATATCTAACACGTGACACACAAAAGAAACACTAAATGACTAAATCACAGCTGCACTATTTTCTCTTGCTATTGTATAGGATGCATAGTGTTTAAAAATCAGTGATCACGCTAAGCAGGCTTACTTTGTTCATACAATTCTATAACACCACATTACTCATTTTAATATTAAATGGCCCCCAAACACACGCCCACACTTTATATTATACAGACAAAACTATGTTAAAAGAATGTGCTCACTAAGGCAGAAATGTCCTATGGAAAAAGTAGTATGTGATCATGTAATTAAAGACTGTATCATAACGCATATGCACTAGGGGGCTGAATTAAGGTTGCAGATGCAACCTTAACTCTGGCACTTCCTAACTTTTGAGTGCTTGACTTTCCAAACATAACATTATTTTAATGTAGAAGGTTTGACATATAATTTTCTAGGTTTTTAAAAAAGCAAATTGAAAAAACCCAGAAATCCCATCATAGGGCATCATGTTGACACCTAGATGGATCATCAGCAAGGTTCAAACCATTAGGTCCACTGCATAGACCTTTGCCACTTGAGCTGTTAGCAATAGTAGGCTGTCATCCCCTGTGTGGGCTAACCTGGGGAAGGGAGAGACATTTTGCCAGTGGATTTCATAGATATTTGCTGACAGTAGAGGAATGATGAGACTCAGGAAACTTGGGTTTCATTACAGGTTCTGAAGAGGAGTGTCGCTAGTGGTCACAGACCCTTCTGCCTCCCTCCCACAGCTTGATCCCTTCTTCTGCCTTATCCCGTCCAGCCTGTCCTTGTCTCAGTCCTGTCTCTTCCACACTCCTGGCTTCTCATCCCAGTTCCTCATCACTGATTTACTGGCCCAGTCTTACTCACCCACTCTGCCAGCTCCTATTCCCAGTCTCCACCCCAGGTCTAGTTCTTGTCCCTTGTGTATTTAAGTTTGGCTGTTTCCTCTATCACATTGCCTGGACACCAGCTGGTGGAGCATTGAGAGCACAGAAGAAATAGTCTCCCTGCTCTCAATGCTACAGCAGCCAGGAGTAGTAGTTGCAGGGAACATCCTGCTCAGCTCTTTCAACCCTGAGCTGGAGCATGCTCAGTGTGAATGGAATCATGAGAGAATTTAGCTGCCAAACACTAACAAGTGAGCATATACAAACTATGATTTTTAAAGGCTTATAACTTGGCTAAACTTGAGCAGATATTCAGAGAGACAGCAAAAGGTGCATCCATGACATAAAGGCCACCACCCTGCCTAAAAACAAGCTTCTGCTCCAAAGCACGAGGTGTTAGAGTTCCTTAACAAAAAAGTTCATAGAATATCAGGGTTGGAAGGGACCTCAGAAGGTCATCTAGTCCAACGCCCTGCTCAAAGCAGGACCAATCCCCAGACAGATTTTTACCCCAGATCCCCAAGTAGCCCCCTCAAGGATTAAACTCACAACCCTGGGTTTAGCAACCTGATGCTCAAACCACTGAGTTATCCCTCCCCACGAGAGCAAGGACATTTTTTTTTGTGAACATGGGAAAAACCTGATTCTTGGTAATGGCTGGAGTGTTTTGGGTCTGTCTTAAAAAAAAAAAAAAAAACCACCCAGCAGGGAAAATTTCAGCCCAATGGTTAAAGTTTGACAAAGTTCTGAGGAACTGAAAACAGGATCTTGGAATGGGAAATGTTGGGCAACCTTACTTATAAGTAGCCCTACCTTTGCTAGTGCAAAGCATTTGCAGATCATATATGATCAGCCAGCATGGACTTTTTTTGAGTGAGGCCATAAAAATTTGCATTAGTTTTTTCTTGTACAAGTTCCAGCTGTTTGGCTGCTAATGGCCAAGAAGCAATGGAAGGAAAAGTAGAAGTTTTTTTTTATTTTAACTTTATCCTCCATTTGGAAATACTTCAACGCCCATCTCTCTCAGGATGAAATTCACCTGGGGTGCGGAGAGCCCAGGTAATGCTCTCCACAGCTGTTAAACTCCCTGGTTCAGGAGTGATCAAATAAGCAGCATGCTGCAAAGGAGAGGTTGTTGTGGGTTCCATACTAGCCAGCATTGGGGGGGTGGGAAGTTTTAGGAAGGGAGCATTGGATTTATGACTATGCTGGAAGATTTGAAACAGGCTAGAGTAGCAATTGAAGAGAGGCTGAGTTGCAGTCCTCTGACTGCCTATGAGTTGGGAATGGTGGTGGTTAATTCCATCCCTTCCCTCCACCACACACAGTGCCCCATGTGAAGCTCAGTGACACTGGCTTTGAGCAGGAATGTGAATTACACTCTTTGTACTCATCTGACTAAGGCCCTGGGCTGAGATTTTCCTAGGAGCCAAAGGGAGTTAGTAACCCAAATCCCAATAGAATTCAATGCGAGTTGCACACCTAAATGCCTCAGACTCATTTGCAAATCCCGTGCTTGGCTCCTCTGCTCCACTCTCTCTTCTACTCTGAACACAGAGTTGTTCAACTCAACCTACCTACACTCACTGGCACCCAACTCAATCCCCCAGGCAAGCCCACTTCCCAAAACGTCCCTTTAAAATGATGTCTTTCTTCTCACGATCTCTGCTCCAACAACTGGTTTTCATTCTTCCACAGCTGCTTCCTTTTTTCTGTGCCAAACAACCCAAAAAACACACCAGTGGGGCAATGCAGCTAACATTAAATGTGAGCTGATGCCTTTCCAACCAGAGCTATCTTTAAAACGTCCATTTCAAGTCCAGATGGTTTACTTATCTGCTACACACATATGTGAAGGGAAGTTAAGGCTCTGTTGCTCAAGAACTGCTTCAGCTATTTCATATTATATCTTCTAGCTTTATCTGGTGCTGTAAATTATACAGCTGCTCCATTGAACTGACTGAAGATTATATTTTTGAATACTAGTTCCTAAAGAATGCAGATTTTTCACTTTGAAATGGACAATCTGTCCTGCACCAGAATGGCTCATTGCATCCTTTGCTGCCCAAACACTTCTTCCTAATTTAAGGTGCTAGATTACTCATGTGGGGCCATGACCGGCTGCCATTGATCCATGCACTGTCATCAGTGGGAGCTCCAAACGCAGCATGAAAGTGTGACATGCCCTAGCATCTATGTGCAGAAACAACTCCAATGAAGGAATATCAGCACAGATCTCCTGTATACATTGCATTATTACTAAATTATGCTGTTCCTATACGCAAACATACATTAAAACTGATTGCCATGCCATTTAACAAGTGAAATGTTGGTGTGTTGCTATTCTACACAAACATTACGAACACACACACACACACACACACAAATATACATTGGAGATCATTCCACACACATTAACTAGTGGCTGAAATTTGGTTCTAATTCCCCATGCCATGTTTACAAAAAGAGCTTCTGAAAAAAGGTGTGACTAAAGTACAAACCCCGTACAAGAACATCCTGACACAAGCTTATCTATGGTCTTGCTACTGCAAGACCATTATCGAAGCTAAGCCTAGCACACTTCAGGTTGGGTGTCCATTGACCTGGTCTCAGGTGCCTTTTTTAGCACTGTCTGGGAAGGAAATACCAACTCCGTTGCCTGTGGCCAGGGGCTGAAGCCCATTCCCTCCACTCTTGACTTACTTAGGCTCTTGTGAGCATGATGTACAGGTTTGTTCTTTTCAAAGCACGCCCAAAGCAAGTACCCCAGTGTATTTGTTTCCATCTCTTGTCCCAGAGGTCTGAAAGCACCATTCACTGCAAATAGCAGCACTGCCTTCAGTGGTTTAAGCATTGGCCTGCTAAACCCAGGGTTGTGAGTTCAATCCTTGAGGGGGCCACTTAGGGATCTGGGGCAAAATCAGTACTTGGTCTTGTTAGTGAAGGCAGGGGGCTGGACTTGATGGCCTTTTGAGGTCCCTTCCAGTTCTAGGAGATAAGAAATCTCTATATTTTTTTATTATTATAAAGGAAGGAATTTAGCCTTTTCCCCTGGTTTATGAACTGTCTGCAAAAAGATTATGGATTACTACACGTATTGTTTGTTTGAAATGATAGACTGGATATTTTATGTTGATACATTTTAGCAAGGGCCAGATTTAGGACAATTTGAGATCCAAGGCATGCCATGACACATGCCCCTGCCCCCATGGCTACACACTTATACCATGGCCCCACG
Source organism: Terrapene triunguis (assembly GCF_002925995.2). NCBI lineage: Eukaryota > Metazoa > Chordata > Testudines > Emydidae > Terrapene > Terrapene triunguis. The sequence continues at coordinate 9,789,869 of NW_020664382.1, forward strand.
CCCACATGGAGTGGCAGCAGAGCCCCCCTTCTCTCTCGAATAGGCAGGAGAAGTGGCCCTTTCTTATCCCCAATGGCAGCAGAGCTCTCTTCTCTCAGGAGAAGCATGGGGAGCAGCAGCAGTCTCCCCTCTACCTCCAAGAGAAAGGAGTGGCTGCCAGGCCACCTCCCACCCCCACTGGTACACCCTGGTTGCTGGAGAAGTGTCTGCTCAGATTGGTGGGCTGAGCCCACTGCACTCTTCTACTGCCACACACAGAGTCCTTTGCTGGAATGGTGTTGGTGGGGCCCTAAAAGCAGTGCGTCGTGGCGCTGGTACCCCACTGAGATGCATGGGGCATTTCACACCTCAGAGCTATTGCTCCAGACTCTGAGGATTCAGCCAGGCATCATTGCATCAGTTATACTCAGGTCACATTTTCAATATTTTTTTCCCCAACATGAGGGCTAAAAACTTACTTAAAAAAACAACAACTGAGAATCTGTTAGAATCACATGATTCCTGGAGCTGGGGCTACAACTTAATCCAACCTGATTTCCAGCACACGGCCCTCCTCCCCACTAAAATTCCACACAGGGGCAATGAAAGGAATCAGCCAGATGAGCAGTTATGCAGGGATGTCCACATCCTCCTTCACGCCGTGGCATTGGGCTTACATAGGCCAGCATGGAAGGTCGCAGTGCAGATTGGCCGGGGACAGGCCAGAGGAAGGACCAGGAAGCTGTAATTGCATGAAGCCAGGCAACCTGCCAGAGGGGCAGTGGCTGCTATTCAGACCCAGAGATACCCTGGTCATAAGTCTGGGCTGGTGAACTTCACTTATTCAACATCTTTGCACTCCACCTCCATAAAGTAGGGATACTGAAGGCCTGATTCTCCTTTCACTTACACTGGTGTAAATCAGGAACAACTCCACTGAAGCCAATGACATTTCACCCGTGCAAAACTGCTGTAAACAATAGGAGAGGCAGGCCCTCAGGCTTTTATCTAGGAGTTATTAACTCAAGTATTCAAAATTCACCATTTGAAATTCAAGCTGTGCTGACTGAACACGTAGGGAACAGAAGCAGAGCAAGTGACCAGGTGAGGTGAGTGCAACTCTCTGAATAATGTTTCTTGTCTGAATACTTGTGATGTGAATTTGAAACTGGCTTTTGAAAATCTGGCCGCTTAACTGGGGGACTAACCGGGAGCTGAACTCTTTTGAAAATCTGGCCCATCGTAACTAAGGCACCTGGAAACAATACAATTGTTTAGATAGCTCAAAAGCAACATTTCTAAAATACTTTTTGTCACATGTGGTATGTACAGAACACATGATCATAAAATCTCAAGGTTGGAAGGGACCTCAGGAGGTCATCTAGTCCAAGCCCCTGCTCAAAGCAGGACTAATCCCCAGACAGATTTTTACCCCAGTTCCCTACATGGCCCTCTCAAGGATTGAACTCACAACTCTGGGTTTAACAGGCCAATGCTCAAACCACTGAGCTGTACAGCATTCAGGTCTTACTGGTATCTCCTTGGGATGGCCTGCATGGCTCACCCACAAGTGCTACCCCATACTAATAAAACCTTTATACCCCTCCATCAGTTTCTCTATCTATACCTGCAGTCACTCACATTCCAAGAGCTTTTCAAGAATATCCCCTTTAAAAAGGTTGAAATTAGCATGAAATAAGATGAGAAAGGAAACATGAATTTGTTAATAATATCACTGAACCACTGCATGCGTTATGCCATGTAGTTCTGTTCTTTAAATGGGAATGTTCCATGTATTACTTAATTAAAGAAGATTACTTCTTTAGTACTGTTCAGGGCATTTCATAGAATTTTTTATATAGGCAGAAATGAATCCAATTTTTCTTATTTCATTGAGACTCCTTTCACAGGGAGATAAATGTGGGGAGAGAAAAAAAGGAAAATTGTTCTTTACATTTTAAAATATTTAATATGACAACCACCTATTTGAGGTCATTTCTATGCCTAATTTAGTGCTAAAATTCAATAACCAAAGATCACAGGGCTCCTGTTTTCCTCCTATTTTTTTCTACAAAGCATCTTAGAGTAATTGAAGAAATCCATCAGTCAAGCCTTTATTTTACATGACTGTATTTTTCTATGCTGCCACTAGAGTTCTTCTTATGCACTGTAAAACATGCATACCTGATTTTTGGGCAGCTAGATTTTGTGTCCAACCTTTCTCCCATTGTTGTCAATGGTCGTCCCACTGATGCAATCTTGCTCAGATTTCTCTGTTGCAGACTCAACAAGAGTAAAATATAACTACTATTCATTAATGATTTAAAACAGCCCATGGAAACATTCATTTTGTGTTATCATCCCCACCCTGGTTACAAAAACGTGATCTAGACAAAGGGTAAGAAAACAATCAGGTAAATATTCTTTTCTTTAAAAATTACATTGGGATTTCTAGTTTTTAGGGATTTCTATGACAATTGTGAGGAGCTATTTCTCTCCTCTGGTTTTTAATTGCTGTTGTTAAGGTTGGAGATTTTTAGGTGGAAGATTGAGCTGAGGCACGGTTCATGTGCTACCACACAGTTGCACAGCAAAAAGGAGGATTTTTTCTAGTCAGAGCGGTGGCATTCTTTAAAGGAATATTTATTTTGGGCTAATGTTTTTACAGAGAATTTCAATCCATTTTGTGGCCAAAGAGGCCCTAGGGTTGCTACAAAGTTGAAGACAGACTCTTCTATAGTACCAGAAGATCCTGGTAATGATCCCTAATGACTAGACATACCAAATTCTGTTATCATTAAGGCCCTACTTAATTCACGATATTGTAGAAACTGTGGATCCCGCAATATTAGGCTTCCACCACAATTTTGACAGTGGAAGCCCTGCTGGGCACGGGGCTGACAGTGGAAGCCCCAACCACCCCGGCAGCTGTCAATGCGACCCCACACTGTTAGCCCTGGGCTCCCGTTGTCAGCCTCGGGCAACCACCAGTGGGACCCCACCACTGTCAGTCACATGCAGAGTGGGGCTCCCACTGTCAGCCCATTATTACTTTTCCATGATTTTCCACGTCTTGTCCGCAACTCAGCCGCAATTATTTGACAATCATCCCACGATTCAAGTAGGGCTTTAGTTATCATGTATTGGCCAAACCCTGCAGTCCCTATTCATTGACATCACTGGAGACATATACGGGATGAATGTGGCCCCTTGGTTTTGCTAATGCTAGAATTCCTTGCTTTTGTGGTTTTGAGATAGATATTTACAACGAGAGTACTGTTTTTATTGCAGTCAATAAAGAATGAACCCATGAAGACTGATGACATTTCATGTTGAAATACTGTATGTATTTAAAATAACATCTGCTCATTGTAAATTTGACCCATAATTGTAAGAGCACAGAAGAAAGTCTAATGAAAAGTGCTCATGCAAAGTTGCTGCTTTTTTATATTGTAGCATCTCATTTGAGCTAGCCCATACTATAAAATTAATGAGCAACAAAATTTCATTTTAAAAAATATCCAACATGTTTTTAAGTTGCCAAACTGTAAAATGTCCATAACCACAACTGTCTATTTCTGTTCTGTACTCCTGGATGTTAAAAGGAGCCAAAATGTAAAAAAGATGACTCTCAGTCTTGCATGCCATGAAGCTCCCTAAAAACAGAGGCTTATATTTGACTCATTGACAGGTTTTAAGTGCAGAAATGCTGACAAGCACCTCCATACTACATCATATCTAAAATCACTTTTGTCATTTTGGGCATGGGCTAGCTTGGAGATAAGCAGGCTTATCATCATGGAAAGGTTTAGAACCCGATTCTGCTCCACTGAAGTCAAATGGAAATTTGTCATTGACTTCATTGGGAGCACATTCAGTCCAATAAAGAGCATGCAGTTACTTAAAGCACATTACATCCTTTACTACCTACAACATTCAAAACCAAATCAAACCTGCCTAACTTATAAACAATGCAATAATAAAATGAGATGCAGTTCTTATGTTTGTTATCGGTAATTTAAGAGAGCACTACCGGTCAGTCACAATTTGGGCATATCCGTCATTACCAGAGAGGATGGCAAGATACCTTCTGAGCACTGGAAAAAAAGGAAAACAGAAACATCATGTACTTAACTCTTGCCCTTTAACCTCTAGCATGCATCCCCAGTAAGGCTGTTCTGACACTAGACTTCACTAGCTCTTCACACCATGTATAACTGCAGAAATCATTCTTTGAAATGAGGTCTTCAGTCATTTGTGTAAGGTCTCACAGTAAGTGAGTATAGAACCAGAACTTCTGATTCTCCATCTTTCTCTTTTCCCTCAGGAAAAGTCATGCCAAAGCTGTTCTAATGCTGTCAAAGTGGCCATGTACGTATTGCCTCACATATCAGAACACTTGCAATGGTGAACACCCATCTCTGAAAATCTGTCCCTTAAGCCTCTCTATGGCCACATGATCCATCCTCCATCTATAAATTAGGGAAAATATTTAATCATCTTGCAGGCATGTTGTGACAATGAATTAACCATTGTAAAGTGCTTTGAGATCTTTGGATAATAAGGGCTATAGGAACGGAAAAGGCCAGATCCACTGCTGGTGTAATCTGGCACAGCCCTGTTAACTTTAATGGAACGATGCAGATTTACACCAGCGGAGGATCTGGCCAGTGTATTATTCTGACTGAAGACAACAGCCAGTTAATTTACTACCATTCATCCAAATGATTAAATACCATTAAAATTCTGGACTTGTTAGCTGGAGGAAATTAATGAGGAAAGCTTCCCTCCTAGCTCCCCCTTTCTCAGGCTGCTGATTTTCTAAAAATACAATGAGATTGCTACGTTTTTTTTTAAAAAAAACAAGCTATATGCATAAAAACACTGCCATAAATTCCCTGGTTTATAATAAGAACAGATGTTGACAGATTCAAATCACTTCAGCTACTGATGCGGCTGCAAACAGACTTTCATAATAAAAAGGATGGGATTTCTCCCTCCACCGACAAGTTCTAAAAATAGCATTATTGTATACTTATGTACGCATTACTAATGCTATCATGCAAAATAGCAGCACAGGCTGGTAATGATATAGGAAGAATATCTTGTTAGGAAAGATCTTCTTTTTCCTCCTTTTGTGGGGCTTAGCACTGACCCGTAGATTCAGCAAGGGAATTCCTTAAATTAAGTTAAATATAATACAGTTAAATGTCATTTTAAATTCTTCTTATCCTGTTATGACTGGCATAAACCTATAACATTTTCAATAGGATGATTCATGAAAGATATAAAAGAATCAATAGGGATAAAAATAGGGCACGTAATAACACTGTCTATCTTATCATAACTTTGCTTTTATTATATTGAATAACATGAAAAGGAGATAGTGGTTAAACATATTCTGTCATGATACCTTTAAACTGTAAAATGAAAGTCAAACAAAAGGAACCCAAATAAGGCAAGCTTTTGGGATACCATACTACCTTCTACCAGTACACAAACTCCTGCTGCCATCAATGGATGCATAGCTTGCCAAATATATATGACCCCAGATTTCTGTGGGACTGAACTGCCAGCATCTGTACAGGTGTAGGAGAATTGTGTGCCAGCTTTTTATCCTATTTGTGGCATTTAGATTGTGTGCCTGCTAAATCCACTATTCATTGGAGAGATACAGACAACCTGAAAACTTCCTACTCTTTGAACTGAAAGCCCAAGAGGAGGTCATTCTTTGCAAGGACATGTATATTAAAAAGTTAAAATTATCTACTGTGGCCATAACTAAGATCTCTTGTTAGCTCCAAGTGCTGTGGGTCCTGATTATACAGGACTTAGGATACTGCATGTTTGAACATGTAATGGGATAGGAGTTCAGTCCATCACTTCCCTGCCTGATATAGGGAAGGGATTGCAATGGAGGCAGTATCCTCAGCACCAATTCTGGAGTAAGCACCTCTGGCTGACATAGTGGAGTGGCGTTGATGGGCTACAGCACGAAGCGCTCTCAGCCCTGCTAAAATGGGAATGCGTGTGAAATAGGGAGACTTTGAGAATGGTATATATTGGAGGAGGTGAAGGAAGTATAAGAGAAAAAGAATTGGAGGGAGCCATAGAAGAAGAAGAATGGAAGTAAAGAGTTCAAATATATTTCTCCATCTTAATGACGACTTTTAAAAAACTTAACTGGATTGTTGATCTTTAAATACAGATAGCTACTGTAAATCAGCACAGCTTCTCTGACTTCAATAGAACTACTCTGACTTACTCCAGCAGAAGATCTGGTCCCCTATGTTTTGTTTTATTCAGTATGGAAAACCTACACAATTAATTGAACCTGCTAGATCCCTTTTGCTGGATAAACTGATCCTGAATGTATTCTGTGAGATACTGGAATTTACTGTAAAAAAAAATTAAGGTGCAAAGAGAGAAAAGGTCAATGCAAAAAGCGACTTGAGAATTTTAGTTTATGAAAGTCAATGTGTCTGAAGTGACAATGAATATGTCTGTCCATCCATAAGCTGGCTTGCATTAGAGGTAGACAAAATGCAAGGTTCTCCCCAATGCTCAATGAAGATGTGTAATCAAAATCGAACTGTAGCTGCCCTCACAGTACAGCACCTGCTTTCTGGAGAGATTGGATCTGAAGAGATATATGTTTCTTGTGGGGCAAGAGAGGATTAAGACTTCATGCTAATTCTCTTCTAGTCATTTCTCACTGTGCCATCAATATCTTTCTGCCTGTCCAGCCTAGGAGAGAGTATAATCAGGACACAGGCAAATATCAATGGAAAAAGCTTTGATACCAATTTCTGGAATGTTAGGTCCATTGCTGTAACAGTTTTTGCTCCATTTTACAGGCAAATGTTCTAAGATTTCAAGCAGCACAGGAAGTTTTGAAGCAAAATGGTAAATTATTATAAAAATAGTGTAATCTGTATCTTGCACTCCTATTTCAAAATGTACCATGTCATATTGCTGATAATGAGCAAAGCCCCAAAATCAAAGAGGCCCATTTTCACCCTATTAAAAGAGATTCTTTGAATATTCCACATTTATCTTCATAAATATCCAGCTTTTGAATCTGAAAAAAGACTGGAAGGAAAAACAGAAAGAATTGTAAGGGAGACTGTGTGATTAATTATAGGGCTTGGAAGGATTAGATTTTTACCTGTAAATGTTGGTAAACATTGATTTCATTGTACACACACAAACTGGTGAAAAATATTTCCACTAATAAAACTCAAAATTTACAGATAGGCAAAGTAAAGAAAATGCTGCTTGAGAACTTAAGAGTTTTATTTATGGCTATTTACTTCGTGTATTTTGAGACATAGATGTTGACAAATTGTGTTTTAATGGTTACAAAGCTTTCGCTTTTTGAAATCGACATCTACTGTCATTAAATAATTATTGTCTGACTTGCTCTGTTGTCTGACACCCCCGCATAATTTTGTGCAACTGTGAAAATTTAACTAGATAAAAAAAGAAAAAAAAATGCTTATAAAGAAACATTATCCATTGAAATTATAAAAAATAAAAATGGAATGTTGCCAAGTCTATCTACTATTTAAAGCAGGAGACTAGGAGTCAGGACGTGTGTGTATTTTTCTCAGCTCTGCTCTGACTCTGTGAACTTGAAGTCAGTCATCTAGAAAATGGGTATAACAACGCTTACCCACCTCACCAATGTTGTAAGGCTTAATGAAGTAATATTTGCAAAGTACTTTGATCTTGTTAGATTGATCGGTGCTATACATTACGTAGTCATTAGCTGTGATGCTGTATAATTGCAAAGCATTATCATTGAAAGTTCCTTATATTTTTTTGTCTTTTTTGAGGGAGAGGGGGTTGCAGGGACTCCCATCCTCAGCGTCTCAAGAATTCCTGCCCTTGCCCGTTTCACATTTACTTGCCTCCCTCTCACTCTCAAAACTCGCCTTGTCATAATGTTCATCCTTTTGGGGCTGGATGTTGTACCTGAAGCAGGCAGCCTTGCCTATAAAGCTGATCATTGTGAGATGATTCGGTGAGAAGGGTTCTGCTCCTGGATCTGTTTGCTACAGTCTTCCCCTGTCATTGTGCTTACATGCACTGGTACACAAAGAGGATCAAGAGAGGGAAACGGGATAAAAGAGTAAAAATGTAATGCTCCTCCTGCCCCCCATCTAGATAAGAGTGAATTGGCCGGTTGATGTTGATCTGTGAACTGTATTTATGCATGTTTTCTGTACATGCTGAAGTACTTTTCACTACGCAATATGTTTAACTGCTTACAGAATTCATTGTGAAAACTGTAATGAAAGTCAAAAATATATTTCCCACATCTTGGTATATTAATGCATGACCTCAAACTGCAGGTCACACTAGCATGTTGATAAAGCTATTGAAACAACATTTCATAAGAGAGTGTATTAGCAGCTAATAGGGGATTTATCATTGATCTTTCACTGTAGTTTGCTTTTGAATTTAGTTAAAATTGTAAGATGGTCAATAGTTCTGACAGGAAAAAAAGACCAAGTGAAAGAAAGGCAGCAGATTTCCTTTTTATAAGTTTAAAAATTCAAGTAACTGGCAGTGATATAACAAATGACAGCTCTGACTGCTACTGACAGTCTGTTACTTTTGCAGTCACCTTCTAGAGCTTTATTATTTAGCACCAGATAGCACAGTTGGCCCCAATGGAAAAGACAGGTTGCTTCGGATGACAGGATCTTTACAATGGGCAATCACGATGGCCATTAGTGTTTACCCACTGCAATAAGTGTATAAATCACAGTAAATGGCTTTCCCTAGGAGTCAGGATCCGTTGTTTTATTCCTTCCCAGGAGCAAGTATTTATCCACCAAATCATCAAAGTGCCAGACACGCTTTATGCCTAGTCCAGTGAGCCGTTACGTCTCACTGCTGAATCTCTGCAGACCACTGATAATATTTGTATTCCACACAGAAAATTGATCATCAAATGAGATATAATAGTCTGTGTGTTTAAAAAATAAGTCTTCCTTACTGTCTATGAGCTGGCGGTTAGGATTATGATTGATCATTTATCAATGGGTACGAATTGAAGGTTTTTAATATTTGCTGATTCACCTGTTATGCATCATTTTGGTGGGGGAAAGGGAGATATTATATAGTTAGGATTAGGGGCTATATAGTAGCCTTGATCCTTGCATGAAACTCCCACTGATGTCGGTGGGAATTCAGATACAAACTAAAAATAATTAGTCTTGTAGAAGCAAATCCACAGATGGAGTTTTGCCTCAAGAGTCACAGCAGGTATTACCATGTAACTGGGGGCTCCCCCAAAAGTGAAGTAAGGGAGTCATTAAAATCATTTACACTTCATTGGCACATAGGAATTGCCAATGGATTGGTCTAGTGGCCCACTAAGTCCAGTCTCCTATTTCTGATAGTGGCCAGGATCAGAAGCTTCACAGGAATGTGCAAGAAACACCACAGAAGTTAATTATGGAAAGACTACTTATATGGGAAGTTACTTCCTAACCTCTTATCAGCTAGTGATTAACTTTTCCCTGAAGCATGAGGGTTTGTAGCCCTTAGAACATATTTATTCTTATCCAATGTAATTGTAGATGTTCTCATTATCTATATAAATGTTTCATCCTTTTTTCAGAGCTCTTATATCACAGAGCTCTTATATCACGGCAATGAGTCCCACAGGTTAATTATTCCTTGTATTAAACAGTATTTGCTTACATAAGTTTCAAGTTTGGTTCCTTTCAATTTCACTGAATATCCCCTTGTTCCTGTATGATGAGAAAGGATAAACAGGACTGCACAACCTGCTCTACTCCATTCATTTTCTTTATCTCCATTATGCCTTGGTTAAATTCTACCTCTTAGCAATTGCTTCCCCAATGGGAGAGCCTGGGCAGCAAGTCAGTCAGATTCAGATTTTGTTGCAGTTAAACAATATGTCATTTTCCTTCAAGGAAGACAGGAGAGAAACAACTAAATTAAAGTGAATTTATTCCCTTTTGTGTGGACTACACAGTTGGAAGCTATTGTTCTATGGCTCATGAAAAATGAATTACAAAGGTTAAACAATGCAGAAATTTTGCAGGCCGGAGTTCATGTCTGTGCTTCACTCTTTGCTTTCTCTCTCCCCAGCTCAATTCATAACAGGCTCCCTGAGAAGAGCATCATTTTCTGATCTCTCAAAAATCCTGTCTCTCCTTTCTAACCTAGGGACTGCTCCACAGAGCAAAGCTCTTTTCCTTGACACCCTGCTGCGGTATTCTGTTATTTGTAGCCAGTGTTCTGGAGCCAATTCCAAATATATTCTTTCTAGCACCCTTCTCCATTTCCCTTGGTGAACCTTCTCGTAGAGAATACAGCATAGCATTTCTCATATAATAAGCCAGTAATGTCTTCCTACAGTAGTAAATATCGGCTACCATGAGGATAAAAATATAACATATTCAGCTATAGCCGTCCATCTTACTTGGGCTATGTCCCCAAGTATATCAGTTACACTGAAAACTCCAACTCCCCCTTGTATCCAAAACCCTGTTTATCTGAGCAAATTTTACATCCTTTGTTCCATCCAATAGAAAGGTTTCAGTCATATAATCAGAAATACAAGTTATAAGCCAAAGAAAGATGTTTAACAATTTAAAGCAAGGGCTCAATTAAGGATGTTAGAGGATTAAAAAATAAAGATTGAAGAGTGGCCAAGGGTAAAGTGAAGGTGTTGAAACAACATTAGAAAGACAGAAAGGAAGATCAGGTGTAGGATTTTCTCATGGAATCTCTTATTTTGTTTCCCCCCTCCTTGTTTTAAAACTGCCTTACTTTATTAAGTTTAATAGTTTCACAAAATGGCACTTTTATAAAACCATTCATGTTCCACCGTCTATTCTGCACAAAGTCATAATAGTCACAGGGATGTGCTCTCTGACCTTATGTGGAAAAGCTTTTTCCCCGTGGCCATATTTGGGGTTTGAAGTAAAACATGCAGTGATTTAAACCATCCTACGGGGGTTTAGAGAGAGGCACAAAGAGGGAGAATGTAGAATTACTTAAGTGCTCTTTGAGTTCACGGAGTGGTTATGCGCTTAAGTCAGAGATACTCGTGTGTAATTAATTACACAGGAGTAGAATCTGGCCCTGTGCATGAAATGAGGAATAGGGCTATCTCTGGAATGTAGAGTGGTCAGATCCACACTTAAAAATTAGATTGACTCAGCTACATCGCCCAGGACTGTGAAAAATGTCCTGATCTAGACTAGGGACTCTGGGCACTATTGTAAAAAACAAATAATACCCCCAATTTGTAGGACAATCAGGTAGTCACATATTTAGGGTGGGATTTTCAAAGAAGTCTTCACTGTTGATGTAACTGCTCCTACTGAAGTCAATGGGAAAATCTCCCACTGACTTCAATGGGGGCAGAGTTAGGCCTATGTTAAGCACTTCTGAAAATTGTGGATCTAGTTTAGCATTTGAATCTACATGTTTTGTGCACTCAATACACGGAATAGATACAAAGGTGGAGTCTGTTTTTGAAAATATGGCAAGGTGTATTTTATTGCAGGGGAAGGAAATATTCATAACAACCTGTGCCAATTCACTGATTAAAGTAAGTTGCCACTGGCACTGAAATTGCATCTGTGGGCTTTACAGGTGGCCAAGAGGTTCCATCCCTATATATGGATCCAGCAACACTGGCAATTGTCGCATGGTTCTTCCTCACCAATGAAGCGTTCAGGGCAACTGCAGCATTGTTGAGAACACAGTTTGCTGGGAGAGAAGAGCAGTTATTTAAAAAACAATTCTGAAAGCTGCTTCAGGAAAAGCTAATTGGATTTGCTTTTTTTGTTCAGTAAGGGGGTGGGAGGAATGGTTTATACCAGGGGTGGGCAAACTACGGCCCGCAGGCCACATCCAGCCCGTGGGACCGTCCTGCCCGGCCTCCGAGCTCCTGACCCGGGAGGCTAGCTCCCGGCTCCTCCCCTGCTGCCCCCCTCCCCAGCAGCCTCAGCTCGCTCGCTCCGCCGCCGGCAGAATGCTCTGGGCGACGGGGCTGTGAGCTCCTGGGGCAGCGCAGCTGCAGAGCCCGGCCTGACCTGGTGCTCTGAGCTGCATGGTGGTGGTGGCGGCAGCATGGCCCAGCTCCAGCTGGGCAGTGCAGCTGTAGCACCACCAGCCACCGGTGCTCCAGGCAGCACGATAAGGGGGCAGGGAGCAGAGGGGGTTGGATAGAGGGCAGGGGAATTCGGGGTGGTGGTCGGGGGGAAACAGGGGGTTGAATGGGGGTAGAGGTCCCGGGGGGCAGTCAGGAAGGGGGGGGGTTGGATGGGGTGGCAGGGGGCAGTCAGGGGCAGGGGTTCCAGGGGCAGTCAGGGGACAGGGAGAAGGGGTAGTTGGATGGGTCAGGGGTCCCGGGGGGACCGTCAGGAATGAGAGGAGGGGTTGGATGGGGTGGCAGGGGTCCAGCGGCAGTCAGGGGACAGGGAACGGGGGGGTGTCGATGGGGAAGGGGTCCCAGAGGGGCTGTCAGGGAACAGGGGGGGTTGGATGGGGCAGGAGTCCCGGGGGGGCAGATAAGAGGTGGGGGCTGGGCCACGACCCCCTCCCCAACCAGCCCTCCATACAATTTACAAAACCTGATGCGGCCCTCAGGCCAAAAAGTTTGCCCGCCTCTGGTTTATACTGATGAACAACAGGTTTCCTGGGATCTTGACAATGGATTACATCCCTACTCCCAAAGGAGAGAGCAGCCCCACCAGAGAGGAAGAGCCTTTTTAAAAGTTCTTTATTTTACAGACTCAATGAATTGGCTACGTCGCCTTTGGTTTTTTTGGTTTTTTGTTTTAAATCATAGTTCAGTACTGGGAGTTGAGCAGCTGATAATTTCCTTTTCTCCCCAGAGTAAGACTTGCACATCTCACTGAAGAAGCAACCTTGAGGAATATAAACATACTGGAAAAAATCCACTACTGCATATCCATTAAAATAAGCCATGTAATTCATTTTTACCTTTTCCAGGCAGGGGGTGGCGGGAGTCAGCTTTTAAGAAATCAGGAGCAGAAGAAAGTGAACTCTAACAAAAAATAATAATTATTTAATATTTACATTGCTGTTGCACCAAAAGGGGTCTTACAGGATCTGGGCCCCACTATGCTAGGTGTGGCACAAACTGGTGTTTCCCAAACAGCTTATAATCACAGCTGACATGAGGAGAGATATAGCATCAACTCTATACATTTTCATTTTTTGTATTATAAGCAGGTAAAATGCCCACTATCCCAATCTGTTCTTTCCCCTAGCCATCATCAACTGGCTAATTTCTTATAATCCCATCACCATGAAGTTAATTATAATATTTAATACATAAAATGGCCTCTGACTAACTAGGACATATTTCATTTTGCATGGAAAATAACCAACTCCTCACTGTACTGAGCATCTTCTCTGTCTTGTTATTAACAAAATCATGCGAAAAAGCTACAGACTTGAGAACACCATTTTCGGTTCTAAGCTGCTTTTCCATTCTGTAGTCATTCAGCAACATCCCAGAATGAGAGACTTTTTACTCCATGGGTAACAGAAATTGTAATGCCCTTGTTGTCAAACAACCTACAATTCAGCAGAGCCCTAGGAAATTCCGGAAGAAGCCCCCATAGGACTGCATGCTTCACCATTCCCTTTCCTTCCACCACAGTGGATTTTTTGCTCTCAGTATGTTTGCATACCAAATGCTTCATTTGGCATTTACCCTTCTGTGAAAGCCCAATAAATACCAGCTGTACCAATACTAAAACAAGAAAAACTGAATTATGACATTTTACAATATGCAGCCTCATTCATGACTTTCATGTCTTTACACAATGTCCCATAAATGAACGTGTTATATAACAAAAAAGGGAAAAACTTTGTTTTCTGTACTTTTAAAAACAGATTTAGTTGTAAATCTATATTTATTTAGATATGAACACACATCCACAGAAGACAGGGCACCTTGGGGGATATTATGAAGGTTTTATTGGCATGAGCATGGAATGATTGCATTACTCACAAATGAGAGAGGTACGTCATCCAAAACAAATGACTGATCAATTAAGTTAGAATCATACATATGCATGGTGTGTATGTCACATATCTATCTATGGAGAGACACACCACAATGGTACCATTGGCTGGAGTGCTCAGCTCTGAATGTACAGCCTACAAAAACCATTAGTTTAAAAATATGTGTGAGAAGGAAATAAAATAGTTTAAAAAGGAATCTTTCCATTGACTTTAATTGGCACTGAATCAGACCCTGGAAAGTTTAAATTTCCTTAAGGACTCATTTATTATTGTCAAGCTGCATGGCAGCACAGGATGGCCTGTCGACATTTATTTATTTATTTATTTATTTTTAAAGGAAAACGCATTGAAATGTTCGGATCACTAAAAGTCAAATACAAAGCATTAAAACAGATTTTGCATATAAGATATTAAGGGGGGAAAGTCAGGTCATACCAGTCTTGAGTGTGTTTGTTACAACAGTTTTAGAAACAAATAAAATGATTTGGCAACTCTGTCCTCCTGTGAACAGGGCTATAAAGATTAAGGAGTGCAAAGCAAACTATTCTTGCATTACACCATTTGTTAAATATTTTAATAGAGCACCATACAGTAGCCGTAAATAAGTATTTAGGCCTGTTTTAGAGAGTGCGTGGGGGTGGGAAGTGGTGATTTTTGCTGAAAAATGGCAACCGAGGTGAATCAATAATTGACACATTGCCAAGCTGCCTAAATGTTAAAGACTGTGTGGTTATAAACATTCACCTGCTATGTGAATATTTTTCATTTTTATGTGCTTGGGAGTAGATCATAAAACCCATGCCATTCTCACATATTGGACAGTTTTTTCATAAATTCAAAAGACCTGCCTCAGGGGAATTTATCTGATCTTCATACAAGAGCAGGGAGTTTGTTAAATGCTTGATTTACACAAGAATGAATTGTACTTTGAATAGTTATGTTGTCATAACACAAAAACTATCTTCTTCTTCTTGAACCAAAGAAACTAAGAAAATAAACCCCAGTATCTGTGGGAAGCCCTGATCTGAGCAAGTGTTTTCATAGAGACTAAATCAACTCCAGGAGTTGAAGTGATACCAAAGGAAGTTTGTGGGAAAACCCAATTTGACAGGGTTCATTTGTCAAGCTCAATGGTGTGGAACTCTTATGAAGGAGTAGTTACCGCATATCCTCAGTGAGGATTTTAGTCATTATTCCCCTATTCTCATAAGAATATAAAAATGCCACAAGCACCAGGCCAGACTGAGAGCTACTATAGTGGCAATTACAGGATAATTCTTTGAAAGCACGTGTGTTATTTGCTTGTATTTGTCTTAATGACAGAACAAAATGGGAAATTAACAAAAATTGTATTATGTATTTAATTCCCCCTTCCTGTCCCCCCTCCCCCCCCGCCCCCTTTTAAACAGACACAGAGCTCAAGCAGCTTGGAACAAAGGTTAGTTTTTAAAAAAAGTCATTCTCCTCCTCTCTGGGGATGAAATTGGAAGCCCACCAATTCTGCTGGCATGAGGAGATAGGAATCATTGGCTACATCCTCAGGGGCTGTAACTCAATGTCACATCACTGAAGACAATGGAGTTGCACCAAGTTGCACTAGCTAAGGATTTGACCCCATTTCTTCCTGGAACATACCAAGGGAGAAATTTGGGGGCAGACAAAGGGGAGCATATAGCATGTGTATCCAGATCCCTTCCCCCACAAGAAACCCAATGGCACCTCAATCCCCTATGTAAGAGCTTTCAGCACTTTTCCAGCTCAGTGACGGGAACAGCAGTTGCACAGCACTCTTCCTACAGATCACAACCCGTGCAAAATCTCCACACACACAAAATCTTTTTATTAGGAGCTCATTATTAGCCCATTCAGTCAGTTTCCCCATCTGTAAAATGGGGATAATGATACTTAACTCCTTTGTAAAGCACTTCAAAAATCGATGCATGAAAATATAGGGTTTTAAATGCTAGGTATTAATTATTACTACTATTACTGGCTTCATGTAAGGAGTAGGGGAAAGTGAATGTTATCCATTGAGGGAACCAGCATGTTAAAATTCAGCCTGGATTTATTTTCCAATATTCTCCTTACAAAAAACAACTATATATGTTCAATTTAAATTACCTTTATTTTCGATACGGGAAAACAAAAACAAAAATCCAAGAAAGAACGAAAGTAAAGTCTCAGAGAGAACACAATGTGCTTCTCCTATGTAACAAACTTCATATGGCCAGAACAGAAAATGGCTGCTACCTCCTGTAGATGGCAGATTACTAGTCATTAAATTGGTGCAGTGCACAGAAAATAACCACCTATATTGTCACTAACACCACAATTTTGCTTGTTTTTGTCGTTTGATAAAAGACTTTATCATGAAAATGCTGAGAATTCTACAACTGTTGTTTTTTTCACCCTAATTATATCCAAATACTATAAAACTAAGCTTTTCCTTTCTGCGCCCGGCTATGAGACTAAGTAGCATTATTCATCACTAAAAGCTCACAGTAATGTATTACTGTGCTTTCCCTCTCTTCCTTACACACCAAACCTGTATCACCATTTCATGAGAGTCTGGAGTGTTTTTGAGCAGATGTAACTTCTTTTCAGACACAGAATGAACTAGAGCGATTCACCAAATAAACTTCACAATGGACTCAACCAGGTGAGAAACTCTCCTGTCATGAGGTCTTCCCTACGCTTTTTGAGCAAGGTGAATTTCCCATAAGAAGGAGTGAGGAGAATTAGCTATTTTCTGAGACTTCTAAAGTCAAAATGGCCAAATCCTGGGCATAGGCATGAATTTAGTTCTGATGGGTCCCATCATCCCCAGCTGACAGCACTGATTCAAAGCTGTCAGCTGGATCACATGCATTTCTGTAGGTTGCTGTGCTCCATCACCCGTTCCAGAGAGGCTACCTACCAAGACATGAAAGAAGGAATGATTCCTTAAAATTATTCTCCAGCAAAAGCACCAGAGTAATCACCCAGCACACTGCTAAACTGTGTCAGGGAGATCTCAGGAACTGGCCCCAGTCCATGGACCAGTGGTTGAGAAACACTGCTGTAGACCATGGTGTACTGCTATTTGTCTCAAAGAACAAGGTACTAAGTTTGGCAATTTTTTCATTGTCCTAGCTCTTTATCAGTCACAAAATCAGAAGGAGCTCTCAGAAACTGACAGCTTACTCAGCTAGAAACAAGGAAAATGGCATAGCTGGCACATCCTATATTTTAGGTGACAATGTGTCCAGTTTTGTTCTAAAGGTACAGCCCATTTTAAGGAATTAATTTTCCTTTGGGACATCCAGCCACTTTTACAACATAATTACACTCATTCACCCATTACCCTGCACTCCCTCATGATATAAGGCTGTCCTTTCATGGCAAGAAGTTTTGTGGAAGAGTTTGACAGGAAGAGTTTACATCTCTTTCCTTCCTCCTATTTTGTATTCTGCTCCCCTTTCATCCTATTTTTGTTGTCCCTCTCTCCTTTCCCTACCTAAGCATATTCTTATACGTTATGCAGACTCTCTCTTGCTCTGATATCTATTTGCCCATCTCTCATATTTTGGCCCTATCTCACACATCTGCCTGATATTTGTGTTACTTTCCCCTTCACCATGTTGCTATCCATTCCACTGTGTTCAGTCTGTTGGTATCCAAGTGACATTTAATAAAGTTCTAATCACAGAACTAAGTACTCAAGATATTAATA
>NW_020664382.1:9807624-9882818 GCF_002925995.2 Terrapene triunguis
ATTTAATAAAGTTCTAATCACAGAACTAAGTACTCAAGATATTAATACATTTCCTTTAGCTGACGGAATAGTGCATGAAAAGCAGATTGGTGTGCATGAAACAAAAGACACTGGGACCTGTTCTCCACTGTCTTGCATCTTATGTATAGTCACCTGGGCAAAATGGATCCAAACCACTACTACTATGTCCTACACTCCCTCCTCAGTCCTCTGTATTGCATGGACTTTTCAGAACAGGCTCTTCCATCTCCCATTCCTGACCCCCTTTAAAGCCCCAATTCAGGAAAGGATCTTTATTTCAGAAAGCACCTAAGCGTGTATTTAAATCCCATTGAAACCAATGAGGCTTAAGTGCTGTCCAGAATTGGGGTCTTAGGGTGTAACTCAGACTACTTACTTGGCCTGAGTCAGTAATGCAGTTCCATCTTCAGACTAGCTAGAGGAAACAGCTCCCCACTCACCATCCATCTCTCAGGAGTTCAAGTTCCAGGGATACACAAGACCCTTATAGATTCTAGATAAGGAACCTTTTTTAAATGCTCTAGTTCATTTTTGCTCTGGTGTTGAAATGATGATTTCAATGAGGATCCCCCCTTTACTCCCATTTGTAAAGGTGCCTTTACACTGCCAGAGAGCAGCTCAGACAGCATAAAGAATCAATCCCTTAATGTTCAGTATAGTCAGTGTATTACCCCTTCCCATCAAGTTCATTCTTGTACACATACTATCATGTTTTCTGATTTGGTTCAGGTCACTACCATGACTCTTGGTAAATACTAGACTGCAGTGCGGTTGGACATCTCTGCTTTGGATTGTAGTTATCATGGAACCTCTCTCTTTGTTGCATTACAGCAAGAGAGGTTGGTGGGAGCAAAGATAAACTGGGCTGGGTTCAGTACAGTTTGAGCAGGAGTAACTGATGGACCAGAATAATTTAATAAATCAGTTGTAGCATGTAAGTTTAAAGATACACATGTAAATAGAGCTGAGTGGGAACCAAAATTGCTGATTTGTCAGAAATTCCACAATTTTGAAATTTGTTTTGTTCCAGATAAGAAGAAAACCAAATAATTTTGAAATTTCCCACAAAACAAAACTTCAAAATGTTGTTGTTTTGTTTCAATAGACCTGAAACATTTATTTTCAAATTTTGACATTTAACATTATTATAATTATAATTTATAATATTACTTTCACAAAGTCATTTCAAAATAAAACATCAAAAATTTGACATTCTGAAAATGTCAAAACAGAACATTTCATCCTTATCTAAATGCTCCTTTTAATTTTTTCTTATATGAGATTTCATCAAAATTGACACATTGCAATGGGAAATTTGCCATTCAAGCTGTTCCAAAAACCTACTGAAGTCTTTCCATCTTTATAACTCAAAAATGGTTTTGACCATCTTGAAAAAAAACCTACTCCTGTCCAGAGACTAAGCATGACAATTGTTAGATGAAAAGTAGCTATTTTGATATAGAAGGGGAACCAAAAAGGGCATGGGTATTAGTGTAAGTCATTACCATGATTCCATTAAAAATACTCCCAGCAATACAATTTAATCTTTCTTTTTCTCGTATTTGTTCTCTGTGGCAATGAACACCCCTACAGACAGATATACAGAATATTATTAATTCCTTCTCAAGAGTCAGTTTGTTTCCTCCCAGCAACAGAATGAATGGGCAAAAATAAGGATCACAGAAGAGACGGGATTGCTGCTCAAACTAATGAATTATTTCTTCATACAATGATGGATTGGCCTCTTAATAAAGAAACTGCTAGTTTTCCTCTTGGTAGGAAGTAGATAGTAATGGATGTTTTCCAATCCATGCTTCTTTGTTACATTATCTATATTTTCAGATCAAGCTGCATTTATGTAGAAAACTGGTAATTAATTCTTGCTTATATCACATGCAGATGATATGTGAGCTGAGAAATAACTTGGACCCCTTATTCAGTGTGAAGGTGAGGATGGGAAGGAGGTTGAGAAATGCACTTGTCTTCTCTTCAGTCAAATAATGAGCATGGTATTTTTCAGAAGAGAATAGGTGCTGTAAAATAAAATACTATACTACAGCCTTATAATGCCATTCCTGATATGCAACATTTCTGTTCTGATTTTTACTGGACCTATAGGGCCAACCACTTGCAATTCTTTATTGCAAGAAGTCTAAAATGATACTCATGAACGGTTGGTATAGCTGTTATAGAACATCGTTCTGGAAAGCAGGATATTCAGAATTCAGAAAGTGCTTTCTCACTCTTGCTAGACTGTGTGCATGTAGATGTTTTGCATCAGGCCCCCAGTGCATGCTTTCTGAATTACTCCCTAAACAGGGAATATTTTGATAAAAGCAAAAGGCTTTTTGGAAGACATTTCATGCCCCATTAGGACCTATAGGGCCAACCACTAATAAGGTTATACCGAAAGTGTACTTATTCATGTTTTTTCTCACTGTGAAAATGTTTCCAGCCTTTCCCCATTATGAATGTTACAGTGTATGATGTGTGAATCAATTCTATCTGTGCAGACACAGCAGAATGAAAGGTATAATGATGTGGGAGTGAAGTGTCAATGCATAATTCATATCTGACAGTGCACTGTATTGAGTTCTACCAGGCAGCATTCCATGGCAGAGGGGTCCTCAAAGGCTGCTGAAATTCATCTGCATCAGCTCATTGTGTTTCTGCTTGGGTGGCAGAATCGATAATTTAGACTGAGTGAAATGCCATTCAGTAACACTGTTAAAGCAGAGAGTGAGAAAGGCACAGCTCTGTTACTTGGTCAAGAAATTACCATCCAAGAAAATCTTTTTGGATATTTTCTTCTGTATCTCAAGTTTTTTTTTTTAAACAAAACATGGCATTCATATTAGTAAATGAATTATGAACATGATCCTGCAAGGTATTGAGCACTCTGGCCCACTGAATCAAAAGTACTACATATGCTTAAGCAATTTGCTGGATCCGGGCCTGAATGTTCAGTACCTTGCAGCAAAACAATAACATTCTAAATTCACCTTAGTGTGTTTATAAATTGTAGCATGTAAAGCCAGATTATGAGAGGATGTAAATCAGTGTAGCTCAAGTGAAGTCAATGAAGCTGTGCTGATTTATAGCATACAGTG
Source organism: Terrapene triunguis (assembly GCF_002925995.2). NCBI lineage: Eukaryota > Metazoa > Chordata > Testudines > Emydidae > Terrapene > Terrapene triunguis. The sequence goes on from NW_020664382.1 coordinate 9,810,756, forward strand.
AACAATAGTACAATCATCCATTACACATGAAGGGTTTGATCCTGCACCACTTGAAGTCAATGGGAGCAGAAGAAGGAGCAGACCTTAGATGATGTAATTCTTAGACACAATAGGATTAGTTGCAGCTGGATGAATTTTTTTTCAGTCTTTTTTGTCTGGTTTGAAATAAAATGTTAACTGTCCCCCCCACCCCAAATAATAATAATAATAATAATAATAATAATAATAATAAAATAAATTCTTACTTGTTTGAATGCATGCTTTTGTTTCCTAGATGTGGTGATTCCTTCCTGTGACATTTCCATAATAACAAAAAGTTTATTAGGTGCTAACACAGTGTATTGTCACAATATTACAAAAGTATAGGTTTTGTTTCTCTAAACCTCAAGCATTTTTGTAACAATAAAAGACATCCAAGTTGATGAATTATATACTGTATACAATGGGATTTGAAATAGCTGAGAAAGTAAAACCTGAAATCACTATTTGTGACCAAAACTATTGACACACAAACTTTCACTGCATTATCACTCATTTGATTTTTAATTGCCTTTTGTTTGTTAGGATGGCTTCATTTATCGCTTAGGTTATGAATTTCAAAAGAATGATATGAGATGCAGTATAGACTGTTTTTGGCAACTATTATACTGAATTATTTCCACTATTTTGTCTTGTCTTATCTTTGTGCATGAATTGCATCCTCCATACAGGTCGAAGCTCAGTCAGAGAAGAGCAGTGTTTTGCAAGATGGGAAGGAATGTATTTCTAATGCAATAAATAATCATTATTGGCACCTGGCTGGATAATAGCTAGCATTTTGTATATTTCAATGTAAAAAATCTTGAAATGAAATAGTTACTGCTAACTCCAGCTGGGATTCAATCTTAAAAATAAAGACACACATAGGCCAGATCCTTGGCTATTGTAAACTGAAGTAGCTCCACTGATTACAGTGGAGAGCTGAGATGTGCCAATTTACACTAACTGAGGCTATGTCTTCACTACCCGCCAATCCGGCGGGTAGCAATCGGTCTATCGGGGATCGACTTACCGCGTCTAGTGAAGACGCGGTAAAATCGATCCCTGATCGCTCTGCCGTCGACTCCGGAAATCCACCTCGGCAAGAGGCGGCAGCAGAGTCGGCGGCAGCGCGGCAGCGGTCGACTTTCCCGCGTCCTCACCGCCAGGTAAGCCGACCTAAAATACGCAACTTCAGCTACGGTATTCACGTAGCTGAAGTTGCGTATCTTAGGTCGGACCCCGGCTGTAGTGTAGACCCAGCCTGAGTGGGTGGCTCATAAAATGGTATAAAGGAAGCACACTAGTGTGTATTTTCCCCTCATGTTAAAGCAGAGACAACCTTATTTGATCCTGGGACTCATGAGGGTGAGGAACTAATAATCTATTGGCTGTGGAATAAGCACAGTGGTCTCAATCTTGAAAGTGCTTAACAGCTCTGACTGACTTCCATTTGTGGATACATGCCAAGCAAGCTTCCCCACATAGCTCCACCAGTAACCCTCAGTCCCGACCTGAAGCCTCTCTGCTCTTTCGTTTATGTGGTTCTTTTGAGCAGACACTGCCAGCTGTGTGGTAGTTATAAGATGGGGGACTAGATTGCGATCACCAAAAATCTCTCTCACTTGCATCCTAAACAGAGGGTTTAAACTGAGTCTTCATTTAAATTCATTCTGGGATGTAGCATAGTCCCCTTTCTCTTTAAAATTAAGTCCTTGTGAATGTTAGCTGTAGTAAGGTGACCATATATTTGGAATAGAAATTTGGAGAGTGTCCTGGAAAGGCAACACCATCAGTTGCTACCTGCCACCACCACCACCACTACAATCATTCAGGGTGAAATTGGGCTCTGTACAGAGACCTCCATGGGTATGTTTACAAGCCCCGGGAGCGGAGTGGGTTTCAGAGCCCAAGTGGGAACATCTACATGTCTATTTTTAGCACCGTAGCATGATCCCCATGATCCCAAGTCTGTAAATCCAGGCTCTGAAACTCACTGCCATGGGTGGTTTTGGGGTTGTTGGGTTTTTTTGCAGTGTAGATATACCCTACATACCACTGGAGTGCTTGTTTAGATTAGGATTTAAAGTGTGATGTTTAACCCACCCTAGGCTTTAACACATGTGAAACTGGTCAAGTTAAAGCTAGTGTGCCTTGCTTACGTTAGAATTTTAAAATGAGTTAATTAGCACATGTTAGCTAACACAGTCTAATGTCACCCCCTAAATCCCACTTAATCTCTCAAAACAAGATCTAAATGAAGCATAGACCTCATCTGGCTTCCACAGCTGTTTGGGGGGGCACCAAAAACATTTTCTGCCATGGGCAGCAAAACATCTAGGGCCGGCCCTGCTGGCCCCTCTACACACAGGTGAATTTTGCTCAAACAAATCAATCCTGTGGAATGCTGAGAGCACTCAGTTCCTCATAGAGCCTGGTCTAAATAATTTTAATTCCAATGAACAAGTACAGCAGATCACAAAATCCGGTAATAGGAGGGAAGGGAAACTGAAGATTTGTGATCAACCTTCGTTGCCTAAAGTGTATTGGGCAGTGCATGTTGATTTTACATATTTTTCTTGTTTCTTATTTCATGTCATACGGCTTAAAATTGCACATTATGTATGTGGTTTGTCCATTATTGTTAGACCCACTTGCCTGTTTAGATTGCAAGTTCTTTTGGCAGAAGCCATCTCTTCTTATGTATCTGTACAGCATATAATAAAATGGGGCCCTGATCCTGATTGGGGACTGTGACAGAAGGTCTGGGCACCTGTATATATTTCATATATGTAGCAAAGGGAAACTGTTTGGAGGGGAAATTGATAAACAGAAAGATTTTAAACATGCATAAATTGGATTCTAACCAGGCATGAGAATCTGTGGAGCAGGGTCTCTGAGCTAGGTAGTTAAGTATTTGAAAGACAGTTCTTAATCCTCATTAAGAGTCATTGTATCACCATGTAGCTCTCCCTTAAAGAACGCAGTGAGTCTCCAAACCACACCATGTGTGAGAAAACTGTAAGGGTGGTCCTGAATCAAGGGAAGAGAAGAATCATAGAATCGTAGGACTGGAAGACACCTCCAGAGGTCTTCTAGTCCATTCCCCTGCACTCAAAGCAGGACTCATTATATAGACCATCCCTGAGAGGTGTTTGTCTAACCTGCTTTTAAAAGTCTCCAATGATGGAGGTTCCACAACCTCCCTAGGCAATTTATTCCAGTGCTTAACCACCCTGACAGTTAGGAACTTTTTCCTAATGTCCAACCTAATACTCCCTTGCTGCAATTTAAGCCCATTGCTTCTTGTCCTATCCTCAGAGGTTTAGAAAAACAATTTTTCTTCCTCCTCCTTATAACAACTTTTTACATAACAGTTTTCAAGTATGTAAAAGGTATGACAATATGACAGTCCTTGCTTGCCACCTGCTAAGCATGATCTCAGTTACAGATGTCTAAAATTATAGTAATTCATTTGGTTCCTACAGTAATACAATAGGGTTCAGTGGAGTTACTCTAGATCAGGGAGCGGCAACCTTTGGCACGCGGCCCGTCAGGGAAATCCGCTGGCGGGCCAGGCCAGTTTGTTTACCTGCAACGTCCGCAGGTTCGGTCGATCGCAGCTCCCACTGGCCGCAGTTCACCGTTCCAGGCCAATGGGGGCTGCGGGAAGCGGCGGCCAACACATCCCTTGGCCCACGCCGCTTCCCGCAGCCCCAATTGGCCCGCAACGGCGAACCGCAGCCAGTGGGAGCTGCGATCGGCCGAACTTGCGAACACTGCAGGTAAACAAACCGGCCCGGCCTGCCAGTGGATTTCCGTGATGAGCCGTGTGCCAAAGGTTGCCGCTCCCTGATCTAGATTAATACCATTGTAAATGGGACTAGCATCTGGTCCAGTGAGAGTCACTGGCTTGGCAGCTCCTTGGAAATGACACCTCCCATACGGCTTGGAGTTGTACATGGCTATAGTTTATCATCATAAATCTCAGTTCATATCTGCAGCATCACTACTCATGCTAAGTTTACATACAGATGTCAGGCCAAATTCTTCATTCGTTTACACTGGTATAAATCTAAAGAAACCCCACTGGCTTCACTGGAGTTTCTCTGAATAACTCCTGGTGTTTTCTGTTGCTTCTTGCTTCTGGCTTCCCCCTTCCTCCCCCCCCCGCCCCCGCCCCCGCCCCCGCCCCTGCCCCCTCTCCCTCCCAAATTCCTTAGTGCTGACATTTTGTAGACCATCCCTGACAGGTGATTGTCTAACCTGCTCTTAAAAATATTCAATGATAGAGATTCCACAACCTCCCTAGGTAATTTGTTCCAGTGCTTAACTACCCTGATAGGAAGTTTTTCCTAATGTCCAGCATAAACCTCCCTTGACGTAATTTGTAGCTAAACATCTGACTGATCCAGATGAAGGGGCTTTATACAAGAGATCTCTGGATACAGCAAAGGGAGTTGGTATAGTCAACAAGCTATGCTGACAGGCTGCCCAAAGAGTGATCAGAGAGAGAGTATTGCTTTCAAGGGATGTAAGCTATTCACTTTTCTTTTTGTCTCTAAGTCAGCTAATAGTCCCTTATCTACTTTACCTTAAAAGAAGTGTACATCTAGAGATGTTAATCAAACCAATTATTTTGTTTTCAATCCATATTCTTTAAGAAGAAGTGCTGAAGGTTACCTACCCATCCCTCAATCTCATTCACAGGACCTGGACAAAGATAATTTACCCCAGTAATTTGTGTTGCCATCAGTCTGTAGCAGAACACAAGGGAAGAAGATGAAAGACCAGAGGAGAGTTGGCAATGTTGATGGTCCTGGGACCTTTTTCAGGACAACCACAACACAAACAAACAAACAACTTACATTCATCTTCGTCCCCCCTTTTTATTTTATTTTCAACTCATCTATCCTCTGCCTCAGTATCTTCAGTAGCAGTTTCTTTTCATGCTCTCTACTTGCACTGATTTAACATGCATCCTCATTTCATACTTGTAAAAATGTGAAGATGTTAATCAAAAGTAAGCTTTCAGTGGCAAGTGGATGCCAAACACGCAGAGATGACTACACTTCAATCTATTTTAAATTCCAGACTTCCCCAGTATGAAGATATTAAATTACTATTCTCTAAACTGCACGTGATAAAATTCAGCATTCATTGATTATGGGACAAATCATTTTATCATATGCAATTGGAGACTAGTGATTAATATCTTCACACTGAGGAAGTCTCGGATTTAAAATAGATTTAAGTGTCATTTTTCTATGGAGACACCCATGGGGGGTATGGCGGGCGGGCGGGCGGGCGGGGGGGGGGCATGAAAGCCTGCAAAAATCCCCTCACACAGTGTTCTTCAAATCATTTCCCAGGCTCCCAGAGTTCAATTCTCCATGCTCCTCCTAGTCACCCTACTTTCTGCTCGTACAATTCCTTTAGGAGCTACGCTGTCACAGGGCAGTGACCTTATTCCTGGCAACCCACTCAGCTAAAGGTGGTGTGAGTGTTTTAGACAGTAGGTAAATGCCATTTCAGCTAAGGGTGGATAACCATTGGGGAAGCTTGCACCTATGATGGAATGCTGAGAAAGGCAGAGAAGCATACCCAAATGCTATGTGTCTCAGTGTCCCCAAACCTAACTTTCCTACAAACATAAGTGGTAATAGAAAGCCATGCATGGCTCCCTGCCACAGTCCTCTCTCATAAATATGACCACAGTTCATTTCATTTGGAATTAAAACATTGTTAATTTTCTGATCTTAAATAAAGGCTCAAAGTGAAGTCTTGTCGCTGTCCAAAAAATGTGACTAAAAGTGTCATTATAGGATTCTGTATTTATTGTGCCTCACCAATTCCATATCAGATTTACTCAGATGAAAATAAAACATTTTTTCTAACTTCCAACCCCACTAATTCATCCCAGGTTCTGATAGTCAACAGGGGAACTTTCTTATTGTTCATGAATCACCAGTAATAATTTGGCAGGCCAAATTATGCCCTATGATTACACCTGTGCAACCCTATTATTTCCAGTGACATATGTATAACCCCATTACCCAAAAGTGGGTCTGCACACGTCTGAGGGCATATTCTGAAAACAATCAATGTAGTTGCAGGACATCATGTTACCAAACTGAATACATGTGATATACAACCCGTGGCTCATGATAAATATGGAACCCACAGTGCCATTTTTACGAAGCCTGTTTAAAGTAGAGCCACATTTTAAGCAATTCCAGCATTTCTGTCAATTGGAGATTCCAGTAAAATGAATCTCTTACTTACTGGCATTTTTACCTTTCTAGTGATTTCTTTTATGCTTCTGTTCTAATGAAATGTGATGCATTCTGCAGCATACCATGCCAAATTATTCAGAGGCTGAATTAAAGAGCTATTCAGTAGTGCTAAGTAAAAGTAAACACCAGAAATTACTTGTCACAGTTGGAGGGAAATTAAGGGTATTTTAGACAGCTTACTTTTTAAAATGAGTTATTTTTTCTTACATTATGTTGACATTCCCATAGCAAACTGAATGTCACATCACTTTCAGTGTCCTTCGAAAAAGTGCACTTCTTGCTTTGTCTTTGGAATGTAAATGCTCACTAAATCCTCCAGGCTGCTGGAGCTGTAATCATATACCAATGCAGAATTAGGAGAGTCAGTTTTTAAAAGGTCAGAATATGCTGCTGTGACATGAGAGACAGTGTAGTCCAGTGAATAAGACACTACTCTGGGACCTAGGAGACCTAGGTTCTGTTCCAGGATCTGTAACTGACTTGCTCTCTGACTTTAGAAAAATCTCTACACCTGGTTGTGTCTCTATTGTCTGTTTAGAGTGTAAGCTCTTTAGTACAGGATGGTCTCTCACAATGTTTATGTAACACCTACCACAATAGGCCCTCAACATTAGCTGGGGCCTTTAAAAACTACTGTAATACAAATCAATAGGATCATACTTTTGTTATTAAAATTAGAGATGAGTCCAAAGCTGAATCTGAACACTGACAAAATTTGGATTTCAAAGTTCAGCAATGTATAGACATAGGGTTTTGTTAAGACTCATCTCTAACCTCATCTGCTCTCATTTATTGGAATACTGTAAGATCCATTACTAAGAGCTGATAAGTGATGGGTCTTTATTTCCTGGCCCTATTCACTGTGTACCCTGAGTCGGGTTATGCCCTCTCTGTGTGACTGGAGTTAGTACTCACCTACTCCGGTTACAAAAAGCTTTACTTGTCTGTAAGCACACTGAACTAGTTTTAAGAAAAGGTTCTGCCAATTAAGATACACAGTCTTGAATATGGAGGAGGAGGGGAGAGACTATAGCACATTCACCACTGAAAGGTCAACTGGCTTAACCTGAAAAAAAGGAAACATCAATTGTTTCCATTCACTAATCATATTTAATTGGTCAGCCTCACCTGAGCTAGAACACATTTGTTCTTATATATAACTAAAGTTCCTTTCATTTTGCTGCTTTCCATTTGCAATTATCTTTCTGTTAACAAATGCACGAAAGGGAAACTTCTCATAATGATAAAGATAATTATCCTAATTTGTCAAAGGTAAGAAATGTCTCTGAAGAAGAAAGTCCTTTAAGTATGAACGTTTTCAGTTCCAAATGGTTTATTGGTGGTCCTCCGTGCATTCCATGAGATGGAAGGAGTTATGACTTTCTCTCTGCTATGAATACATTCAATTTTCCATTTAATTTTAACAAGTAATCAGGCATGTTGCAGGAATAGGTAATCTGCATTATGAAATACATAATTAAAGGATAGGGATCATTCTAATTTTGGTTAACTCAGAAAAAATTAACATTAAAATGACGTAATGAAAATAATACAAAGACAACAGTGCAGTGCAAAGGTATAATTCCCTTGAGTAGCTGTGGAGACATCAAAAGAACTGGAGCACTAGATGTTTTCTCTTTGTATTCCGCAGTATTAAGGAGACCCATTACATACAGTGTCATAAATGAGACATTTTATGTTGTCTGCTGTTCTGCAGAATGTTTTAGAAACTATACACTATTTGTTAGCAGAAAAGGTACAGAGCTCACTTGCTGGAAGTTGCCAATTCTTATTTAGCCACTAATTGTGAGAATAGAATAACTGAATTCATCACAGCTCTACTTGCACAACAGATGCTAGAGCGTAGACTGAAACCTTCACAACAATTTCAAATCAGTCACCAATCAGCTGTTGGTAACAACTTTTAGTCACTATTGACTTGGGCTGGATTTGAACTGGTGACTTGGAAGTGAAAGGCTATATCCCATTCAAATACCTTGTCATCTAGTCCCTCTATGTAAACCCTACCTTCTTGTCACTTGAAGGTAAACTTGTTCATACTTTTGAATGAACTTGTGAATAGCTAATTCAATCCACCTTTTATGCTTTTATAAATAAATCCTCCCTGCTCATATGAACTAGAATGAGTGACTGATCCGAGTTCCCATGCACGAGCCATATTGTCTGTCAACCCGAATAACAACTACACTGAGGCTTCGAAAAATAAGGATGTGTTTTCCAGAGGCACTTGACTAAAAAGGATTATAATCATGGGTGTGGCCATATGAAACAAATGGGACATGTGGTTTCATATGATTGTTTTGGTAGAAAGACTCTGGGAGAAAGTAAAGGCAAAGATAGGCATCTGTGCATACAGTTTCTGAGTTTTTAAGATTATGCCTAAATCAGTCATGAGATTTGGTGTAGAAGATACTTGAACAACTGGATCATTATTAATCACAATTTGTGAGAAAAAGCAATAATTAATACTCTTGTAGGTAACTCTGGAGTGCTCATCGAGCATTCTGAAAAATACTAAATTTTAAAAAACTCACTAAGTCTTGATGGATAGAGGAGATACTAGTGTGTTTGTCAAAGAAGACCACTCCAAATCAAGTACTAGAGCTGACTGCCAAATCAGTATCTGGAATGAGGCACTGCAATATCTTTGTAAGTATACCTAGGAAGGGACGGCTTTCCTCAGGAGATGGCTAATGGGATATGGAGCCATTCAGTTCTGTCACTAGTTGCATTGAAATGCAGCCAGGCTAGCCATGATTGAAAGCAGTTACCACCTGATAGGTGGTTCAACAGCCCATGTAAAGCCATTTTGGTGGTGTCCATGAATTTTACCTAAGGGATAAGAGTCCACATCACAAATTCCCCACGCACAAGACCTGGCCTTAACTGGCACTCTTGTGACGGCAATCTCAGACAACATGGATTTATTCATCTTCAGCTTGCATGCTCCTTTGGGCAGAATAGATATAGCAGTGCAAGTGTAAGCTTCACCCTGAATTAATGTTCCTCAAACTTTACCTGAGGATACCGCCTATTAATTATACCACCATTGTGGAATAAGCTAAACCAGAAAAAGACACCAGAAAAATGCCAATCTAGCTCCTATCACAAGCACTGCATATTTTTTATTTTATATATATTTTTTATTTTATATTAAAATGGTAATTGTCTTATTTTACATAGCACAAGAATGATCACTGAAGGCCAAATATTTCAAGAATACGTCAGATATCCACAGATATTCTGGTACATATTTTAGGTGTAAACTATTTTAAAGAATGGTTTTCTGTATTTAATTAATGAGGGTCGTGGACATCTTAACAGTTACATGATTCTGCCAAAGCAGAATTAACCAAAAAAGAAGGTCTTAAACCAGTCTAGAAAGAGAGAGGTATAAAGCTGGAAACCTGAATGTGTTCTGTAAGGTTAACATTTTAGCAGTCTAAAGATTTAAACAGATCCAGCTACACCTCTACCCCGATATAACGCGACCCGATATAACACAAATTCGGATATAATGCGGTAAAGCAGTGCTCCGGGGAGGGGCAGGATCAAAGCAAGTTCAATATAACGCGGTTTCACCTATAACACAGTAAGATTTTTTGGCTCCCGAGGACAGCGTTATATCGAGGTAGAGGTGTATTGTGAACCATCAGTACTTTGTTTCTACCTAGTGTGCAACTACTGATTTGTTCTTGAGCTAAATCTAAAATTGCACAAGTAATCATATTATGGGGAAAACCCCATAAATAACAAACAGGTTAGATTACTGTCATCTTTAGACATCTAAGATTAAAGAGCATAAAATAATTGTAGGTACACAATTATTACTGCAACTGTAAAACATCAGGATAGGCTAATCTAATTTACTATATTACTGTATACTATCTGATGTTAGCCTATTAAATGTCTAATCAGATTGTCTGCTGAAACTACAATTAGCCAATATTCACTTTCTCAGAATAAGATTAAATACCTTCCACTTCAAAGAAAAAGAAGTTTTATAAATCTAGCATCTCAGCTGTGCATTGAAGTTAAGAGAAACTAAGAACCATTTTAGTGAACCAAAATAAATTCCAAAGATTGATTACTACATTACATTACATAAAAAGGATTGCTCCATTGGTCATATACATTTAATACAGTTGAATAGTAGGGCTATTATTAGGTGCAATACTGCAGTAATTCAATTAGTATGAAAGGCAGGATTTAGAGGAAATAAATGACTTTATTCTATTGTCCATTTATAAAGCATATATTAATAAGGGTAGGATTGAACTCATAAACGAGTTTTAAAGATTCACTTTCTAGGATTAGTACATTAAATATCTAAATGTGCAATAATTTTATGTGTACAGAAGAAGAAAAACACTGAGGAAAGAAAATGAACGTAGCACAACTGATTATTAAAATGCACAAGACAATTTAAAAAGAAAGCTGCATTTGAAAATAACTGCATACATGAGGTAGTATGTGATATAAAGAATGATGGATCAACTAGAAAAATAGACACTTCTTAGTAGAATGTACAAACTCATCACTGCAGAACTTGGTTTAGAGAGAAAATAAAGTACATTGTCAGATATTTTATGCATCTGTTATGGGAATGCTCACCTTTGGAGCACCTCCCTTGTGTCAAGGCTGGCATGTCATGCCGCACACACCCTGGCAACTTAGTGCATTACCACAGATACATCCTTGCCTCAGTTTCCCCAATGGGCTTTCATTGAGTTCAGCGAGACTCCTGAGTAGTGAACAGTGCCCTTCAGGGATCTAATTTATTTAACTAAAAGCCAAATGAATATGCAACCAAGGCATCCAGTGGGAGTGGTGGGAGAAGGAAGGGGCAAGTCCCTCTACCCCACTTGCATCCATCCATTGCCTCCATTCAGATTCCTTACCAGTAAGGCCTTCTTGCCCCGGGGCCTCCTCTGGAGACTGGCCTCTTACCATAACCTGGGAAAGGGTTCATGCTTTGGGTTCTCCAGAGCAGCGTGTAATTCCTCTGCAATCTGGACCACCTGCTGCCTTCTGGTAAGGTCCTTTATTTGAGACCATGACTCCCTGGAGGCTTGTAACTCTCCCCTTTCCTCTTCCCTCTAGGAGTACCTTTCCTGGTGATCTCCCATAGCAGCTCCCTGAGAAGCCTCTCTCCTCAGAAGTGTCCTGTGTTCTGGAATTTCCTGACAGGGCCCTCATAAAACCTAATGAGGCCCAAGTGTTCCTAAGCTGATTATTAACCAGCACAGGTTACTCCCGGGGGAATTCTGTGCCACTGCGCGTGCACAAAATTCATGTTCCCCACAGAAAAATGACTTTCTCAGAGGGAGGCAAAGGGAAGCCGCAAGACCCGTCATGCACCGCTCCCCAGCAGCGTGGCTGTGTTGTTTTAGGCACCCAGAATCACTGGGCGGGGGAGGTGGCGGGGCTGGGGATGCCTCAGCCAGTGGCTCCTACCCTGTGCCAGGCTCAGCTACTAGTCCTGGCTGGGCTAAGGAGGACGGGACTTCCTCTTTCCCTACAAGGAGCAGCCAGGGCTGGGTCAGACCCACCCCCAGAAACCTCTCTGGCTGCAGGAAGCGCCCCCCCCCGCTTCCTGCCCCCATCGCTCCTCAGCCATGGAGGGGAGGGGTCTCTGTACAGGGAGCTGCTCCCCCATCCGCCCAACCCCGATGCATCTGGACTCACCTCATACCTAGATTGCCCTGCCAAGCCTCACCCCTGCATCCAAAACCCCCCCACTGACTCCCCTGAACCCGAACCCACACCCCAACAAGCCTCACTCTCTGCATCCAGAGCCCCCTTGCACCCAGACCCCCCGCTAAGCCCCACCTCCCTTCACCCAGACCACCCATGCACCCAGACCATCCCCCCACACTCAAACCCCCACCCCATCTGCAGGGCCGGGTCTAGGTTTTTTGCTGCCCTAAGCAAAAAAAAAATCCCCTCCCTCCCTTTTTTGTGTGTGGCTTTTACATATTTGCACTTTGCAATGTTTTTTTTGTTTGTTTGTTTTGTTTTGTTCCTATTATTTAGGAAACTGGAGAGAAGATGCAGGGTTGTATGGAAAGACTCACTGGCCAGTAGAAGAGTAATATAGGATTTTAATGTTTTCGGTGAGCTTATCACAGAGTGAGACTTTATGTGTTTAAACGTACATGTATTATTGTGAAATGCGTCTGACGTTGCAAGATGAAAAGGCAGCAGTGATTGATCCTGGGTTACTGGAGCACACCAAAGCACCTCAGGCGCTAGAAAGGGGAAAGAGTAGGGAGAAAAACTTAAGGGTCTCTGGATCCGCTTCTCATCCTGAGTCAACTCCTTCAGGTGACAGTTTCCTCAGCCCTAGGCCCCCTGAGCCCAGCTTATGGCTCAGATCCCAGCCCGGAGAACAAAAGCCACAACCAGGGGTGGGGGCAAAGAGCAGATGCATGCACATGGGAAGTGGGTGAAGTTCTGTCCAGCTGCGCTGACTGCCTGGATGTAGAAATACCTGACGGGCATCGTGAGCTCCACTTCTAGACCGGGCCCCCAAACCAGGCTCCTCTCTGCACTGACAGGGGTTGGAGGAGCCTCCACCTCTTGCAAGAGCAGCAGCAGGAGAAGCTGCAGTGGCAGAGCCTCTCCCAGCAGCAGCTGCTGCCATGATGGGAGCACAGAGGCACAGCTGCGCCCCATCCTCCTGCCCGGCACAGGGGGGCGGGGGGGGGGGCGGGCCGGCAGCTCGCAACTTTCGGGGACGGGGCACTCAGGGAGAGGCGAGCTGGCTGTCTTTGATTGGAGGGTGCTTTGACCAATCAGGCGAGAGAGCAACGACCTCGCTCTTTCGCTGCCCAGTGCAGCCCACCCGGCGGTGGATCACGGGATCTGCCCGCGGAGGGGCCTGGCCCTGCGGGTGGCGCGCACCGCTAGCGCTGGGGCGGGACAGGGCCCTGGACACTCGACGGAAGGGGATTATCCCCCTCTGTGCTCGCCCCACCGGCCAGTTCCTCGCTGAGTCCGGGGCGCAGATGTAGCTGCAGCTTCTGCCGGCCTCCCTCAGCCCAGGAGCGTTGTAGTGAGGTCAGGCTGGGCTAATCCTCCTGTGACTTTGGCCCAGAATGCCGCCCCTGGAAATATGCCGCCCCAAGCACCTGCTTGCTTTGCTGGTGCCTAGAGCCGGTCCTGCCCATCTGCACCTGGACCACTCTGACTAGCCTCTCACACCCAGACTCCAACCCCACTGAACCCCACCAAGGGGAGGGATGCACCCCCTCAGTAGGGTCTTTGAAAGGTGAGTATCTTCTTCCCAGAGGCAAATCAGGCTACTTGTTATCTAAACACTATTTGACAATTGATCTCATACAAACAGAATCAGAGGATCATTTTATATGAGCTCTTCATCTTTGGACCAGCACTATTTATGCTTTTTTTAATTTTATTTTTTCTCCATCATGGAGCCAGTATTAGTAGCCTTTTGGGACTGGAACAATCAGCAAAGACAAGGATACTATTCCTGCTATACCTGGAAAATTGTATTTAAATGCAACTCATGTAAGTGAAACTCCTGTGGACATTGTTACGGAATAACACATTTAAAAAAGTACATACCTCACATGAGTTTGAATTACAAACCAAAGTCAGATTGATAGTCACAACTCTGGCAAATAAGACTCTTTGCACACTTGCAAGAAGAGTAGATAAAAATTAAATCAAAATAATTGAATTTTAACTTGAAATACTGCATTGTAAAGCATTCTCATAATGCATTGCAGTGTGAAATGCACATTCGGTATTTACAACTACTACTTTATTTTGGTGCCTTAATTAGTAATGTTTAATGAATTGTAATATCTACTGGTATTGTCTGTTTTGATAAGTGCAGTGGAACATAAATGATCAAATTAAATGGATGTGATTTCACTGGATATTACTATGATAGAAATAAAAGCTACAGTAATTATAGCCAAGAGAAACAAAACAAGGAATGCAATTTCTTTCTTTACAGAGTTACCAAAAAATATACCCATAAATAACCCAAACTTTACAAAGTACTACTGCATCACTCCTAACCATCATACCTTACACCTATAGGGCACTCTTTATCCCAAAGCATTTCCTAAAAAGAAATGGCTGTTCAATGCTGTGCTACAGCAGTAAGTGTGGTAGAATATGACAGCTCTAACAACACATACCACCACTAAACGATGCCTTAGGACAGGAAGTGAGCTCGAAGTGGAACTCCGGGGGATTTAGAAATTAGAACAAATTAGAAAATGGCCATGATCCTGGAGATAGCTTTCCTGTGCTTAGGAAAAAGTGACCTGGGGTTTTTAATTACCTTGAATGGACAGAAGAACCTCTTGTCTCAATGAAAGGGAGCATTATGGGTAAGTGGTTCATTACTGATTCAGAGGGGAAAGTGCCATTTACTGAATCATCACATGCTTGCTTTCCCTGAGAGAACTTCCATCCAAAAAGTGGCCAGACTGACCCTCTATAGCTTTAAAGATGTGATGAGATCATACCATAAAGCAGCATGACTGCAAGTGACAAAGGCAAAGGACCATAGGGTTAGAAGGGACCGCAAGAGTCCAACCCCCTCCCCTGCCAAGATGCAGGATTTATTGTGTCTAAATCATCCAAGACCAATGGCTATCCAACCTCTTTTTTGAAAAGCTCCAGTGAAGGAGCATCCACAACTTCCCTAGGCAGTTTGTTCCATTGTCCTATTTTTCTTACAGTTAGGAAGTTTTTCTTGAGATTTAATCTAAATCGGCTATGCTGTACTTTGAATCCATTGCCTCTTGTCCTGCCCTCTCTGGCAAAAGAGAACAATTTTTCTCCATCTTTCTTATGGCAGCCTTTTAGGTATCTGAAGACCATTAGAATATCCCCACTTAATATCCTCTTTTCCAAACTAAATATACCCAGTTCTTTCAGCCTTTGCTCATACGGCTTGCATTCCATCTTTGATCATCTTTGTCATTCATCTCTGGATCCTTTCCAGTTTCTCTACATCTTTTCTATACAGCGGTGACCAAAATTGGACACAGTACTCCAGCTGAGGCCAAAGCAGCGCCGAGTAGAGTGGTACTATTGTCTCCCATGACCTGCATGATATGCCACTGTTAATGCAACCTAAAATTGCATTTGATTTGTTTGCAACAGCATTGCATTGCTGACTCATGTTGAGATTGTGATCTACCACAACTCCCAGATCCTTCTCAGCAGTGCTGCTGCCAAGCCAGTTTCCCCCCATTCTGTTTTTCTTCCCATTTACCTTTGCTGAATTTCATTTTGTCAAGAAATCTGATGAGGTTCAACAAGGACAAGTGAAGAGTCCTGCACTTAGGACGGAAGAATCCCATGCACTGCTACAGGCTGGGGACCGACTGGCTAAGCAGCAGTTCTGCAGAAAAAGACCTGGGGATTACAGTGGATGAGAAGCTGGATATGAGTCAGCTTGTGTGTGTGCCCTTGTTGCCAAGAACGGCATATTAGGCTGCATTAGTAGGAGCACTTCCAGGAGATCGAGGGAAGTGATTATTCCCCTCTATTCGGCACTGGTGAGGCCACATCTGGAGTATGTGGACAAATTGGAGACAATCCAGCGGAAGGCAACAAAAATGATCAGGTTGCTGGAGCACATGACTTACGAGGAGAGGCTGAGGGAACTGGGGTTATTTAGTCTGCAGAAGAGAAGAGTGAGGGGGGATTTGATAGCAGCCTTCAACTACCTGAAGGGGGGTTCCAAAGACGATGGAGCCAGGCTGTTCTCAGTGGTAGCAGATGACAGAACAAGGAGTAATGGTGTCAAGTTGCAGTGGGGGAGGTTTAGGTTGGATATTAGGAAAAACTATTTCACTAGGAGGGGGGTGAAGCACTGGAATGGGTTACCTAGGGAGGGTGGAATCTCCCTCCTTAGAGGTTTTTAATGCCAGGCTTGACAAAGCCCCGGCTGGGATAATTTAGTTGGTGTTGGTCCTGCTTTGAGCAGGGGGTTGGACTAGATCACCTCCTGAGGTGTCTTCCAACCCCAGTCGTCTATGATTCTATGATCTATAGCCCAGTTCTCCAGTTTATCAAGATACTTCTGAATTTTAGTTCTATCCTCCAAAGTTCTATCCTCTTCTATTCCCCCAAGCTTTGTGTGATCTGCAAACTTGATCAGTATGCTCTCTATTTCTACATCCAGGTCATTAATAAAGATGTTAAATAACACCAGGCCCAGAACAGATCCCTGTGGAACCCCACTTGAGACCTCCTTCCAATCTGACATCATTCAATTAATAGTTACTCTGTTTGCAGTTGTTTAACTAATTATGTATACACTTAATGGTAGTTCTGCCAAGCCCACATTTCCCCAGCTTACTTATCAGAATGTCATGTGGGAATGTGTTAAAAGCCTTGCTGAGCCAAAGTATATTATGTCCACCACATTACCCCAATCAATGAAATCAGTTACCCTGTCAAAGAAGGAAATCAAGCTGGTTTGGAATGATTTGTTCTTGGTAAATCCATGCTGGCTGCTAGTCATTACCCCTTGATCCTCCAAGTATTCACAAATTGAATGTTTTTTTCATTGCTCTAGTAGCTTTCCAGGCATATGGCAATTATATTCAGGAATTACAAAGATCAAAAAGTTCCTTTAATTACAAATCTTACAGAAAACTAAGAATTACTACTGGAGAATTCATTCTTTCCTATACCAGATTACTAGTTAGTGCACTAATGAGTGCATAAGGCTTATGGAGAAAAACAGGAAGCAATTGATGGTCAATCATCATAACACTAAATACATTTATAAATACATTTAGAACTCAGAAGGAGAAATAGCAAGTAATTTTCTTCTAAAACATAAGTCAGGTATTCATATTAAGTCTAAATAGACTGGATTAATCAAATGTCACGCTGTTTTTTTCTAATGATGTTACCATGCAAATTCCATTACCTAGCTTTACCTGTCAGGAGAAAAGTTACAGAGATCAATTAAACAAACCAGAAATTATCTTTCCTCTTTATAGTCCATGACTTTCAGCATTTGCAATGGTGCCAAGATCCTCTGAAAATTAAACAGGCATTTGCATAAGATTAATAACTCCCTTGTTTTCCACCTAAATCACTCTAGCTTGTTTGGGACCCTAGAATTATCTAATGTCTACTAGAGAGGCTGGAGATGATGAGAGCAAATTAAAAACAGCTTAATATGTCAGAAGGGATCACCACATTTTAACATGATGCTCTCTGTATTAATAAATGCACCTGCAGTGTTCCGGAGATTAATTAATAAGATTTGGAAGAATTCATTTAAATAGCACAGTTGTTTACATATATTCGCTAGTAAACTTGCCTGCTTTGAAAGAGATGGTAAACTTATACAGATGCATTCGAATTAACTTAGTTTATTACCTGATTCTCCCCTTCATAAGCAGTAACCAACACTGTACACTGAATTTAATCTCAGAGGTCATTTCTAAACTAGGGGAGAATCTAGGGTTAAGCACAACCAGTTGACACATTTTTAAATTCAACTGGCCCTGTCCACACTTGGTGCAACCTCCTGTTTGAAATCATTTTACTTAAAATGTTAGTGTTAGCTAATACATTTTAAAACAAAACCTATTTTCCTAGTCCAGACATGACCATATTTTCATATGAATTCTTCCTTTTTTCTTCCCCATAGAAGAAATCATGGGGATCAGTTCCTAGAATTCATAGATGTTTTCTTGCCTTCCCTCTCCCAGCTGGTCCCAGTGGTTTCTATTGACACCTGGAGAGGATGGCTGGTGATCCAATGACTGGGGATGCCCCCTGAAGCCAGCCACAGTGTTTAGGAGAAAGCAATAGGCTTTATTAATTTGTCCTCTGAAGGCTGGGATGGGGCCAGGGAAGGTGGAAGCCAATCCTTAGGAGCTCAGATGGCTCCCCTGTCCTGACCAACTCCTATCCCTCCTATCCCATGAATCTTCATGGGTCCCAAACCTTGCACAGTCCCTATCAATGGGCAGGCCCGCTGACGGGGGGAGGGGAGGGAAGGGGGCAATTGCCCATGGGCCTGGGTGATTTAAAAGGGCTGGGGGGGGGCCCCAGCCACCACCACTGCTGCTGCTGCAGTGGTGGCGGCCAGGAGCTCCGGGCCCTTTTAAATTGCCCCGGCGGGTCCCAGGGTTCCTAAGTGCTCGCACACACAGGGCTGCCCCTAGAGGGGTGCAGGGCCCGGGACATACGTGCTCAGTTTCTAATCTGCCGGGAGGTGCTCCCCCCAGCTCCGCACAGGCCCTGCCCCCACTCCATCCCTTCCCACAAGGCCCCACCCTGCTTTTTTCCACCCCCGTTCTGCCCCCGCCCCATCTCTTCCCACCCTCACCCTGCCTCTTCCCTACCCAGTTCCACCCACTCCCCTGAACGCACAGTACCCTCGCTCCTCTCCCCTCCCCCCAGCACCTCCTGACGCCATGAAACATCTGATCCGCGGCAGGCGTTAGGCACTGAGAGGGAGGGGGAGGTTCTGGTAGGGGGGCTCCTCCTCACTACCCTACCTGCCTGCCGCTTGCCTCCCCACTCGCCTCCTTACCCTGCTCGCCCACCCGCCTTACCTCCCTGACTCCTCACGATTTTATCGAAGCGTGCGGCCCCCCAAAGCGCAGGGCCCGGGGCATGCACGGAGTGGTACCAGCAGTGGCGAAGGCAGCCGGGCAGGCATGTGGAAGCCCTGGCCATGCCAGAAGAGCACACCCAGCAGCGCAGCCGGCAGCAGCTCACTGGGCACCAAACCTCAGCCATCCCTTTCTAGGGAGCCCATTGACTGTTCTGCCCTGGGCCCAGAATTGCTGTCGGCGGGCCTGTCAATGGGCATCCATGGACTGAGGGGACAGGGGAAACAATGTCACCCAGGAGGAACTCCCTCCTTTCTTAGGAGCAGGCTCCCTTTTGTGAGTCCCTCAAATGAAAGTAAGTAGTATCAGTTTCCTATAGGGAAAAATAACCTCCCCTGTACATTGGCTAAAAGATCGCAGAGAGATGAAAAAGTAGCCATTTTTCACAGCTTATCTACCTTAGCAATTGCATGTCCATGCCTCAGATGTGGATGAGGAATCTTGCTTGACATAGGTTTGCACAAGAGAAAAAAAAGATTCAATTATTACTACTTCAGCTCCTCAGCAATGGTTTGGGAAAATGGAATGCTTCTGTCTCTTTTCAGTGGCTGATGCCTAAACAGGATGTTTAGCCAGATGGTATATATAAGATTACTGGGAAATTATTTTGAGATAAACCACAAGCCTGAACAAACTAATGTAGCTCCAGGTGCATTATCTGGTAATCCACATGAGAAGATCATTTAAGAGGAAAGCACCACTGAAGGCTAAATAGTTACAAATCCTTATTTGTTTGAAATGTGTTTGCCTAAAAGTAGGGAGAGGTCATGAAGAGGTGAAAGTTCCCTGTAATGGTGTTTCTTAGACAGGGAAAAGATGCACTAGCACTGGCAGTCAGGATGGAGGCTGAAGGGAGGAAGAAGGTGATGTTCCTTATTTGACCTTGAATGAAGACTGAGTTTGGTTTGGGGATGAACCTTTTTTGTTGGTTCGTTAAAAAAAAAAAGTAGAATTCACCCATTACTATTTTTGGGACATAAAATTAATATGATTTAATAAACGCCACAAGTTTTGGCTGTTAATTCGTCCATAATTAAGGGATGCAGGAGTATACGAAGCAATGAACAGCTTTTGTGGGTGATCATATGCTGAACTGAATCAAGACATTTGATAGCTGTAGAAGCAGTTTATTTAGAACATACTTCACTGTAATGAATAGTACTCTGACCCTGCATCAATGCAAAAGAGGATCCAGCAAAACAAAATATACAGAATACACACACACACACATATATTCTGGTCTCAAGTCGGATTTGAAGATGCTTCATTTTTGAGGTTTTGTTTGGTTTTAATCTACACTTTTGTCACATTGGTGTCAGGCTTAACTGAATAATTACTTGATGGGTGTCTCACAGGATAAGTAACTTTTGAAAGTGCATTTTAAAAGTGAATCATTGTTCAGGGAAAATAATTGATTTCATTGGACACAAGCCGTATTTGCAAAAGGCTTCTGATCTGTGCACATGCAGAACTTGTGCACTCATCCACTTGTGTGCACCACAGGGCACTATAAATCAGATGTGCTGGAAAAATGAATCAGGTTTTTCACAAGGATTGCACTGTTAGTTGCAAGACTATAACACACATACCAGAAATAGAGGTGATCCAGAAAAGGGAAATTAAAATGACTGAAAGCCTGGTAGTTGTGGAGTCTCCATATGAGGAGAGATTAAACAGAGCGTGTGCCAAACTCACACCAAGCCTTTGGGCATCTGGCAATAGAAAGTCTGCCAGGAGTATGAGCACACTATAGCAAGCTGCCTGCAACCCTGGCTCCACGGAGGGCCCCAGAGCCAGCTTGTCACAAACGCAAAAGAGAGGAAGAGTTGGTCAGGAGGGAGCAGTATCTCCTGGGAAGCAGGGCTGCAGTGAAGCCCTGGCTGGAATATAAAGCTGCCCTCCCAAGGTGGCACCCCTGGGGAAGAACAGCAGGGGTATTGGTGCCTGCCATCTCCTGGAGAGAATAAATCGCAGTCAGGTGGTGCAGCTTCTGCCAGGAGTACAGATGGTGCAAACACCACCCCATTACACCCCTGGTGTGAATCGGGCCCAGGATTATTTACAGAAGCTTGGATTGCAGACCAGTAAGAACTGATATGAGGAAAATATATAAAATAATTACTGGCATAGAGGTCACTCGGGGGTTCCTGTTTACCCTTTCACATAAAACCATGAACAAGAGAGCATTCAGAACTACAGAGGCAACTCATTTAAAATAGATAAAAAGGAAATTCTTTTTTAGCCACCACATTATCAACCCATCCATCAAACTCGCTGCCAGTGCCACAGATGATTATTTGGGCATAGCTCCATTGACTTTGGCGAGTACTACAGTATAGGGCAGGACACTATACTGCTGTACAATTATGGTCACAATTAAGTTTTTCCACAGTTAATTGTATTATAGGAACTTTATGAACCATTCTTCATTGGCCAGTGTTGGAGACAGGTTCCTGGAGAGATTAGCTACTAGTTGCTTCTTGAATGGCAATTCATAGATTATTACTAATAAAAACAGACCTTCCATATCAACCTCCAAAAATACTAGTGTTTATATTTACTACTGCATAATACACACAACTTGAAGGCCTTTACGACAACTGTTTATTCCACAGTGCAAAAGGTAAATGGTGCCATGTAAGTGAAAACTTCTCAGCACACTCCTGCCAGTGTGAATCAAACCTGCTTTGCAGGGCCTGACTCTACAGTGAAAGCATCCTCATCCATGCAGCTCCTGGTCTCTCTGCTGACATTGCCAAACAAGGCTGCCACTTGTGGTGGTAACTGTTTTGTAATGTCAACACCTATCCACTCAGAACTTAACTGAGACCTACCAACTCATTTCAGATAGGCCCCTGAACTTGCGTTCAGTGACACAGCCTTTTGGTTTAATAACTTGAAGTGGATTTGAATGGGTGACCTAGAAGTGACAGGCTCCATATCTCATCAATAGTGTGTAATTGTATTGTACATACGATGTAACACCCACGTGTTGTCCTTACCTTAGGACAGACTCATTATACTACATTAATGTAGTTTATTTTGGTTCCCTTTTCTTGGGCCTTTCATTTTGTTTAGTAGCATTAATGTTACATAGAAGAAAAAGCTGTACTTGAGGCATATGTGGACTGACATGACAGGCCAGAATGACACCGTTGTTTTTGTAAATATATATACGCTACACGGGAATTAACAAAAAAATATTCTTCATCTGGTAGACCACAGTTGCTTTAAATAACATCAATATCTAATTGTGGCCACCTTACTAAGTAAACTATGGATAAATTAGAAATGGTTCTACACTTTTATATAGCAAGGGGAATACATTAATCTGCTGTATGTTCTCAAAAGACACCAAGGCACATGTCAAACATTTGCTGCCAAGATGACTAGTAAATAGCAATATACATACAGGTACTCAAGTGTAAAATTCTATTGGATGGTTACCTACAATAGCAATGGATATTAGAATAACCCTATTTTTTTGTACAATTTCCAGAAACTGAGTAGCGAATTTTCTGGTACAGATTGCTACAGGCTAAATCGATTTGAAAACGAGGAATCAGGTTTTTAAGTGACTAATGGATCTGTTATCCCATAACAGCACCCTTTTGTCTGCAAATTTTTCAAAATGATAGGTTATATTTCAGATGGAGAGCAGATAGGAACTATGACCTCCCATTATCCTTGTAAAATGGAATGGAGGGTAAACTCCTCCATTCCCAAACCTTAAAGTTTAAAAAGCTTCCTTGGTACTTATTTTGATAAACAATTTGAGTCTTGGACTTTCAAATAAACTTGCCTTCTACATCTCATTCTGTATCACTTATCATGAGTGTACAGAATACACATTTTAATATATTCCATATTCCTAGAAAAACGACATTAAAATGGAGTTAAGGTTGATTGTACTGATCAGTAACCTATGAGTAAACACATTATAGGGATTATAATTATCCCCAAGCAAGCATTACAAACCCAGGAAATTCAGAGTTAAGGTTAAGATCTTTAGATTTCTTTTAAATTTAAAGTATGGAAATGTACAGTTAAGGCACCCAAACAATCTTTACTCTGCCCTTAAATTACTGATATGTATTCAAAACCTTAACTCCATCTTAATGTAGCTTTTGCCATGGAATTTCCTTGGTTTCTTAAGAGTATTACAAATTTCATACACAGCCACTAAGGAAGAGACCCAAAAAGCATGTTACCATGTCATACTAGTGAAGTTAGGTCTAAGTTAATTTAGAATCCAGTAATTTGTATTAGTAGCTCAAATGATTTCTTCTTGAAATTCTGTGACTTGTTTTATGGAGGAAGTCAGACTAGATTATCATAATGGTCCCTTCTGGCCTTAAAATCTATGAAAAAGAAATCTCAATCTATTTTTAGTACACTAGTCTAGCTTATAAAAAACTTGATTTTTAAAAAAAATGTTGATTAAAATTCTGTTATGTCAAGTTCCAGCAGGGATCATATTTTCATAGTCAAATATAACCCCCTAGATTTAATACTGCCAGTAAATCTTTAAACATAGCATGGGGAATGGCAAAGCTACAGTTACATATAAAATGATTAATGTATTTACAATAAAAAGAAAACATATGGGTTGAAAATAAAATAGAAACCTATACAATCTCTGAATAAGGAAATTTCTTGATGTTGGGACTGTATTCCCTTTATAGAACCCTTACATTTGTGTGAAAGTCATAGATGATTATGAGGAAAAAGCAAATGTACAGAGGAGCATTGGCAGAGTTCCCAAATGCATTCATTTAGTTTCTGATGACCAGCTATGCCAGATCATGTTAGTGCAACATCAGAACAAACAGTATTATGGGACCAGATATTTAATGACAGCTATGTTGGTGCTACACCTTCCACTCTACATACGTGCACCTTCAGGTACCTTCTAATTCCCTACTTCTCATCACCTATGCCATTTTTTAGTTAAGCACCAAGATTCCTTTATTGGGTAGCATATTTTTAACCTGAGTGTCCAGATCAATGCATGTGCTCTTCTTCACCTAGAAAATTAAATAACCGCTTACTGAGAGTAGAACAACAGCCAATTATTGAAAGATATGTGGAACAAAACTGCCGCTTAACCAACTACTGAAGCTTTATCTCATCTGTTAGGCTCTTCTCTCTTAGCCACATACACTTCTGTAAATCTCTTGGATGATTTTTGACTACTACTTCTGTTCTGAATCAGCATTGTCAGAAAAGTACCTGTTTCCCAGAAAATTAAGAATTTCCAGCAATGCTTATTCAACATAATGATAGATGGCAAAATTTAAACTGTATTTATCGAAGCCACCCAGAGAGAAAGAAGGAAGGAAACCAGACATTTACATTTATATATCATCATCCATTCTCAAGCATCCAAAAGTGTTTTACAGGCTGCTATAAGGATCTCTTCATCCACCATTGAAATACAGCTATCACAGCAAAGGAAAGGAAGTGGGAGCAGAGAGCATGCTCACGGATTCTGGTGACAAAGGGGAGCAGAGAGATAGGACAATAATAGTGGAGATTGAAGGAAGATATTTATCAAGTTAAGGAATACAAGAGTATTCTGATAGGCAGAGGGAATAGAGACCACAGGAAGGAAAGAAAAGTCGAGAATGAGAGAGCGAAGACAGGAGATGGAGAGGTGAGAAGCAGACAGAAGGAAGACCTGAGTTGGAAACTGGGGTGAAGAAGATGGTTGAATAGGGACAAGACAGATGAGAGTGGGGAGGACAATGCTTTCTTGCTGGAGGGTGTCAATTTTATTTTGAAGATAAAAAATGATCCTGGGCAGAAGAAGATAAGGGAAGAAATTTTAATGAGAGTGTTAAAGTGCTGACAAGCATTGGTGGGGCAAGTGTTGACTGGGGAGAAAAGTAGTTTAGAAAGGAAAAGGGTAGAATAGAAAGTGGAGAAAGGGAACACTGTCACAGGACTTTGTCCCCTGGTGCTCAGCAGCGTGAGACAACAAGTGGGGATGGGAAACAGAGAAGGAGGAGGAAAGATGTGGATTAGAGGGACAGCGGTGTGGGAGGGAAGTAAAGGAACTGGAAGAGACCATGAAGCTGACTGAACAGAATAACAGCACAGAGAGAAGGTATAAAGAACCTGCAGGACTAGGACCATGGGAGTTGGAGGCTGCTGACACTTTCTTGTTGCCACTGGAAGCCTAGGCTAGGGTTCTACTGGAGGAACTTGTGAAGCTAGGCATTGCAGGAAATACCACCTAGCAGGGGCTGAGTGGCAGCCTACACAGCCCATCATTGGCTCATGCTAGTATATAAACCAGGAAGCCAGCATAGGAATCTATCTGAGCAATGGTGCAAACTGCCTGCTTGCTTCTCCTCCAGGCATTGCCTTACTGTGTACCCTAGACTCTGGCTTCTGACGCTGGTTTGTCCCCAACTCTGCTGCTTGCCTGGTGTCTGCAACCTGGTGCCTGCCCCTGACTCGGCTCAAACTCAACTCCACTACTCCTCTCTTGAATGCAGCTTGATAACTGACCGGTGCACATAGCTTGCCCAAGGCCTGGGAGCAGCAGAGATGTCAGAGAGATTAATGGATTGGAGATGAGAAAAAAAAGAGATGGGGGAAAAAGGAGTGAGGAATGCTGAAAGAGAACAAAATGGTGGGTCAAAGAAATAAAACACAGATGGGTAAACACCAAGTTCAACAACGTGACTGAAATAGCTAGTAGGAGAAATCTGCCTAAAGCCAGCAATCAAGTAAGGTTCACGAAAGGAATCAGGGGGTAATTGACACTGAAGTTCTTCAGAATAAGGGTAGGGGGTGGTGGGATAGAAAGAACAGAGCCATGCATCAAGTTCTGGAAGGAAGTTAATCATAGGAGTAATATATTAGAAAATTACAGTTTCATAGCATTCACTGGCTTCATGGCAATTATTGTGCACATTGAGAAAGTGTATTAGGAGTAATGGGCTTTGAATACTGAGGATGGATATTAAAACATTTTATAGAAAACAATATTGTCATCCCCCAAAATTCTAAAATCATGAGTCAAACCCTAAAAACCATGATTGGCCCCAAACCATGACATTTTAAAAAACAGTCTAAATCATGATTTTTAATCTCTCTTTTGATATTTGAACTCCCCCTCCCCATACTCGTCATGTGTGTAAAAAAGAGAATTATAGACTTGCCGACTCTCACAGATTTACAGTGAAGCATTTTTGTCCTCTGCTGCAGGAATTCTTGCTACAGATCCCCACTAAGATCAGAGCCCCATTGTGCAAATCAAATACAAACACATAGAAGGAGAAAGTCCCTGCTCTGATGAAGAGTTTACAACCTAACACAGAGTACAATGCTGAGTTTGTCAGATAGGAGCTGGACCAGGGGTGCGCAAACTGCAGCTCGGGGGCCACATCCGGCCCTTCAGATGTTTTAATCTGGCCCTCGAGCTCATGCTGGGGAGCAGGGTCTGGGGCTTGCCCCATTCCACGTGTGCCATGGCTCCGTGCAGCTCCCGGAAGCAGCAGCATGTCCCCTCTCTGGCCCCTACGCGTAGGGGCAGCCCAGGGCTCCGCATGCTGTCCCTGCCCCAAGTGCTGCCCCCGCAACTCCCATTGGCCAGCAACCACAGCCAACGGGAGCTGCAGGGGTGGTGCCTGCAGACGGGGCAGCATGCAGAGCTGCCTGGTTGTGCCTCCACGTAGGAGCCAGAGGGGGGACATGTCGCTGCTTCTCGGAGCTGCTTGAGGTAAGCGCCACTCGGAGCCTGCACCCCGACCCCCTCCAGATGCCCTTGCCCCATCCCTGATCTCCCTCCCACACCCTGAACTCCTCATTTCTGGCCCCACCCCAGAGCCTTTACCCCCTCCCGCACTCCAACCCCAATTTCGTGAGCATTCATGGCCCGCCATACAATTTCCCTACCCAGATGTGGCCCTCGGGCCAAAAAGTTTGCCCACGTCTGAGCTGGACACTTGCCAAACTCATCTCATATAGAGGCTACCAAACTTCATTGGATGGAAACAGCTTTCAAGCCTTGCAGTGCTAGTCAGGATTCAAACTCATGACCTACAGCTGAAAGGTTCTATAGCTCATTAGCTATACTTTGAGGCATTCAGTCCCCATAAATGCTAATATTACACCTTCCAGAACACGGCTTTATTTCAGAATACAAGTTCTGACCTTTTTAGAGCTTACACAGATAAGTCTTCTACAGCCCCACACATTCTCTCTGCCTCATACACAGTCTGCCACATCCTATTCTTTAACACAATATTAAATTCACTTCATTGCAACATTTTGCAATATAAAATCATTCCACCAATCACTCCAAGATCCCGTCACTAATGTATATATATACACACAGTAGAAACTCAGAATTACGAACACCAGAGTTACGAACCGACTGGTCAACCACACACCTCATTTGGATTTGGAAGTATGCAATTGGGCAGCAGCGGAGACAAAAAAAAGCACATACAGTACAGTACTGTGTTAGACGTAAACTACTAACAAACCAAAGGAAAAGTTGAAGATAAAGATTTGACAAAGTAAGGAAACTGTTTCTGTGCTTGTTTCATTTAAGATGGTTAAAAGCAGCATTTTTCTTCTACATAGTAAAGTTTCAAAGCTGTATTAAGTCAGTGTTCAGTTGTAAACTTCTGAAGGAACAACCATAAATTTTGTTCAGAGTTATGAACATTTCAGAGTTACAAACAACCTCCATTCCCATTCTAGTGTGTGTGTGTGTATATGTTACACACAGTTTTTTCACCCCAGAGTGGGTCATCAGCTGGTCTTGAACCCACAAACTTCAGATCCAAAGCACAGCCTGCTTTTCCTTCAATTGTAAATGAAGAGGGAAACATGCACGTCCCATAGAGGTGAACACAACACATACACATTTGCAATAATGTTGCACAAGTATACATTACACAGCAGTGGAATACTGAGCAACAGTATTCTTGTTTTTAGTTCCTGGCAGTAGGAGCAGATTGTGGTTTACTGGCTAAACACAACATAGCCAAATGTACCAACATTCCAGTTTGGGTCATCTTCAAGGACAGAGTCTGGGCTGTGTGGATATAAAAGTGTGAGCCTTCTACAATTTAAGCCAAGTAATCAGATACCTTAGCATCACAGCAATAGTAGAGTCATACATCACTATGTAGGCTAGTTGCTAGAGGGTGACAGAGTAACATTGTGTTAGTGGGGGTCATCAAAGCACAGAATTGGCCATATGCCTTCTGAAGGACTGAGAGAAAGTGAATGAGACACTTATATTGTGCACACGGCAACCTTCATGCAAGGGAGGTGGTCTTTGTCTGGCTATCTGGAAGAAAAGGGGTGGGACTTTAAGGACTTCTTACAATGGGGAGAAGGGGCAAAGTTTACAGGGATGAACAGGAAGGGCAGGAAGCAGTTGAGGCCAGGTCAGGGGAAGGTCACTGCATTATCCCCATTCTTCCAGTCAGCGGGAAGAGCATTTATACCTCATGCAGCTCTGGAGAGGCCCTCTTTACTGGCATCAGGCTAGCAGCACCCACCCATGAACTTAGCAAAAAGAGCAGGTTCCCTCTTGACCTGCTGTGAGCATTATACTAGTTGCCCTATTCCTTAGGAGGCTGGGAAGATTTTTTCCCCTCACCACCACATTGGCAGAGGCAGGGTGGGGTTTGTTTGTTTTTTGCCATCTCCGAAGCTGCTCTGGGACCTGGTGGGGTGGACTGTGAAGGGGGGGAGTTACATAATAATTTGCACCATTATAGGTTAAACCTTGTGGCAGACGTCCAGTGCAAGTACTCAGTACGGAAGGGATACAGTTAACAATAAAAGGGCTTTGAAGCAAAGCAACTCTTAAGGGAGTTGAATAAGGGGAGTTTGGGGCTTCTATATCTCATACAGTGGGGAGCTAACACCCCTCCTTTTCCTAGCTCCTTTTCAGAGAGCTGAGGAAGAAGGTTTGGAGCTCCTAGCTCTGAAACAGCGGAGAGCTGACCCCTTTCCTCACCGCACAGTACAATTCGTTGCCGAGTACTCACAGATATTTTAAGTGACTAATGTTGTGGCCTAATTAAACAATATCCATTGCCTCCAGTCTTTCTTCTGGCATAGCTGGATAATAGAGACTTGGCTCTATTCCCAACTCTGCCTCAAGTGACTAGGTACAAGCTCCCAGTTACCTTATCTGTAACATGGGTAAATTATAGTTACCTCCCCTGCAGTATGAAATTTTATTTAATAAGGCTTGTGACACGCACACAAATATTAAGAA
Organism: Terrapene triunguis; assembly: GCF_002925995.2. Classification (NCBI taxonomy): domain Eukaryota; kingdom Metazoa; phylum Chordata; order Testudines; family Emydidae; genus Terrapene; species Terrapene triunguis. The sequence goes on from NW_020664382.1 coordinate 9,839,987, forward strand.
CAGTCAGTAGAAGAACTGGAACTAGAACTCATGATCTGGGGGTTCCCAGTGCACCTTTCACAAGGCTAAGGAGCACCATGAGCATCTCTCTGGTTTTGCTTCACTGAAACCACATGTGGGCCAGAACTTTTCATGTCAATCCAAGACTGCCTACAGTGGAGATCAAAGGCAGATTATTTCTGATAAAATTGCAAGATCTGGTAACACTGAGAAAGTGTTTACTGTATTGTGCCTTACCAACAAAATTCATATAAATAAAGAATAGATTGTTTTAGACAGAGGAGATACATTCTTTCCTTCAGACTATGGTAATCCAAATGAAAATCCCAGAGTAGGAGGGTGTGCATTTTTAATGGTGTGCCTTTTTCATTCCTGATACATTCCAGTAAAGATAAAATATTCTGACATATTTTCATGAGTCAAAGGTAAAACTTGATTGAAGGATGAGTTTTGTGTTTTATTTACTGCTGTGAGTTACCATAATAAACAAGACACACATTAATTAGATTGCAAGTTCTTTGATATAGGAATGGTGTCTTCCCACGTGTTTGGACAGAGACTTGGACAGGCACAACCAGAATACAAATAGAAACATGATGTTCAATATTACAGGGATTCTCTCTGTGAAAATGGGGCTAAGAACTGTATTTATGAAAAAATAATCATCAGAACCATTTAGAGTGGTGAAACATTCAACAGTGTGTCATTACTGCATTATGCTGGGTTAAGACACTATGTAAAAGAGCATTACACAGATTTGCTATAATTGTATAATGGAGAGTCGGCACTACGGCTGGAAAAACAAAAATATCCCTTCCCTTCAGATTTCGTTCTCTAGGATTTTGCTATTTATTAATATTCCACAGTTTTGCTCAATGTGCACTTTCCCATCACTAGAGTAGCAGATCAGTCATGGACTACAGATTAAGCAGTGGCAGATTAAGTGGTGAGTTTTTTGGGGGGGCTTTTTAAAAAACAAACAATTGATGATATTTCTTGCGTCTGACAAAGTGGGTATTCACCCACGAAAGCTTATGCTCCAATACATCTGTTAGTCTTAAAGGTGCCACAGGACTCTCTGTTGCTTTTTACAGATCCAGACTAACACGGCTACCTCTCTGATACTATACTATTTCCGTGACCTTTGCAGGGGAAGGCTGAAGTCACAGAAATAACATCAAAGTGTTAAGCACCTACCTGTGCCTCACCTCACTGCTCTGCCATTCACTGCGCTTAGGACAGTACTGCATCCTGATTTTGCAAGGATGCCTGCCTACAATGAGGAAGTAACAGGCACATTAACCATAACACAACATACAGATGCAATCTGATGGGGTAAAAATGTGGGTCTTCCAGAACGAGGTAGGTTGTTCACATATAAGAAAGTGGAAACTGAACAAGTTCCAAATTGCTAGTTTCCTTGAAATTCTTCTATCAGGGAGACAATGTTCCCTTAGAAGAGGTCAGGACCTCCACTTCATATCCTGCAAATTCCCCAAGCTCCAGGCAAATTTGGGGCATGCCTGGGAAACAATGGCTGCCTATCCAAAGTCTCCTTTGCCTCTACACTACTGTTCCTCCCCACCCTCAGTGCCCCCTTGAAGGTACTTCTCCAGCGGGAGTCCTGCTGCCAGGGACGTCCCTAACCACCAGGAATCGGGCTCAGGACAGGGGGATCCATAGCAAAAAAAGGGGAAGCCACACAAGTTACTGCAGATTTGATCTACAGTAATTTGTGCACTTTGCCCTGTGGGTTAGGGATGGGAACAAATCTGGCAGAGTGCTGCCGGCCTCCTGGTCCACCCATTCCGATCCTGCAAAGCCCGTGCAGCCCCTCCAAGGGACTTCGTGTGGAAGAAGGGAGTATGCCCCCCCATGCATTCCTCCTACCTCCAAAAACAAGACTTGTGGCTGCAGACTTCCTTCCCTTCACTCATGGAAGTGGAGGAGCATAAGTTTGGTCATATATTCCAACATGACATGGCTAACTGTAATTCGTTACAGAATATTCTGTAATCACAAATTTCAATTAGCGCTTCACAGGAGCAATGCTATAACATGCTGATTGCTTGCATTCTTCAATGTTATTCTAACATGCATTTCATTTTTCCTAAGTATGATTTTATCTTTACTTTTAAATTGCCAGATTTAATCAAAAACTGCTAATTATAGTACTTCATTTCTGTATAACATTCAGGTCCTGGTCTTGGATTATTTGCACATTCAAAACTCCCACTGACTTCAATGGAAATTTTGGATGCCAAAAGAATGCAGAATTAGCTCCATTAGAATTTTTTTTAAGGTTTGAACAAATCATGGAACAGGGTCCCTTCCTCCTCTTTTTTTCGGGGGTGGGATGCAATTTATATTTAATCAGTTCGAACCATCTCACTTGTTTCAAAACTGTGTACACTCCAGTGGTTTCTCTTCATTGACATAGCATGGAAAAACTTGATGGAAGAGATGGCGAACAGTTTTACCAGAAATCTAAGTTCCTCTTTGGACATGGGGGGCTGCGAGTTAGGATCCATCCACTAAACCAGCCATACTCTAACATGTCATAAGAAATCCTTTATGGTACATTCTCTACCATTTGTCATCTAACAAGAGATTTGTCCTGATGGTAGCTACAGACCTCTCTGGAAGAATAAAAACTTGTCCAATTTGAAAGGAAAGGAAAGATAGGAGTCAAATTTCATTCGGAATGGAAGTTAGATAGGAATTTGAACCCTTACCATCAGAGGTTAGTTTGTAATGCTGGTTCTCAGTCACTCTGAGTAGCATGCAGATATCAGTGGGCATGAGCTGTGAAAGCTCAAGATAAGTTTGCAGCAGGGAATTTCCCTTGCATGAAATAAATGCTGCATTACTTGATGAAGGGAATGTATGTTCAACTTCAATGTTTGCCAGAGAACATTCACTTGCTACTTTATCAATGCAGTATTTACATATCCGTCCATCTCAATGATGAAGTGGTTTTTTTCAACGAAGATCACATTGTGCTTCTTTCTCCAAATAATGAATAACCGCACACAGTTCTCAAGCTACAGTGCTTTTGTGGCTGCTGTGGTGCAAGGATGAATAAATTAGCTCCATATTTTAGTTTACTGATTCAGTCACACTTTAGATGGCTTCAAGGAGTCCAGCACTCCCAGAAAGATTCTTTTGCTTTCTCCCATGACACACAGAAGGATAGAATGAACAGGAAGTGTGAACAACCCTGAGCTAATGAATTCTCCTCTTCACATAGCCTAGAACTTGTTTAATATATTTTAACCATTATGCAATGCTGTATATAGATTTTATTAAAGCTACTCTCAAACTAGAGTACTGTTACTTGCCCAAATGGGAAAATCATAATAGAGGGTCATCTTCAAACTGGATTTGTTTTCCTTTTTAAAAAAATACCCCATTGGTATGGCTGGAAAGGTTACTCATCCACTGTCAGACGGATTAATATATTGCATGGCTCTCCTACCACAACTGGCAATTCATGCTTATTATGTGTGACAATCTAACTAGATGGAGCTCTATCCTGTAATGTGGAGCTAGGACTAATTAAACTTTTCTAAGCATCTGAAGAAGGAGAGAAAAAACACTCTACAATTGCTATCAGAAATAACTTTGAGCCATAGTGTGTTGATATAAACCAACGTTTGATTAGTTTATATACCATTTCCCAACTTATCTGGGTCCTTCAGCCCTTGCTCAGTTGCTCATACATGTTGTCTCACAGATATAAATGGGACTATCACCATAGGTATTTCTCAACATGAGTAAAGGATGTAGAACTGGGCCTCCAGTAAATCACAGATAGAATACCAATAATATATAGATGTTAACACCACGAAATCCACACTGCACAATTCAAAATAAGGCTAATAAAAATCTCGGACACTTCACATTCTTTTCATAGCGATTTCTTTTCATTTACTGGTAGCTATTTTATCTTTGTGACCGTACACCTCTGTCATTTAACATATTGCGTACTGCATAAATCAAAACATTTGAACAAGATAAATGATTTTTTTTATCATCACAAGAAAGATTTTTCTCTCTCATATACAGTAGGCACCACTGTGACAATTTTAGAAGATGGCCATAAGTTTCTCAGCGCAGCAGACAAAAGAACATGTACTTGAAAGAGGTTTTTAAACATTTTTTTCCTGTAATAGCAGCCGTTTCCTGACATATACAGTAATCATATAATTACTTTTAGCTCCTTTAAGAGGGCTTCAACTCACTCTCCCATTTTGTGGAAGCAATTTTTCAGATGCAAATTACTCTATTCTGGGCAAATTTTATAGCACATACACATCATTTGTGCAATTATTTACTTTAAATTGCACTCCGTTATTTGTGGGAACAGAATTGGAGGCCATTTCTGAAAATCAGGACCATAATAACTTAAAAAATAGGGTTGGGTAATTTGCTAATGCTACTATATAATAAAATCTAAGACATTTTCTATCTGTAATTTGGCAGATTAAACCTTGATACAATGCACCAACTTCAGCCCAAGTGTAAAAGAGATTCAATTCCACTGAGGCCAATGGAGTTGTACCTATTTATAATCAGGGTTGAATTAGGTCCCCTGGGCTATTTCTGACACTGGATATCCGTAGTAGTTAAGTGCCATAATAATGGATGAAATGCATGAACATTAAAGGTTAGTTCCTGATTTGTGTCTAAAATGATCCCATTGAGAATAGATCACAGCTTAAGTTCCATCATTGCTCGTCATTCTGCCCTATATGGTGGGATTTCAGATAAAATGGTCCATTAGTAACAGAGGGTAAGTATGCATGAGGTGCAGTGACAGCTACCAGCTAATTTCAACAAGTGTTTAATTATGAGGTTTTATAGTTGTCAATATCTATATGCAACTGTGGTCTCTAGAGTGAAAAGGAAAATGATGTCTATTGACAGGGCTTTTAATATATAGTGCAGAAAGGGCAGTGAACCATGTATACCTCTGGGTAGGATGTGATCAAAGGGCCTTGAAAAGCTACTAGAATGTGCTTGATTAATCTAAGGTTGGGGATCTTTATATGCAGCGTTTTGAGAGTAGTGAGAACACCAAAGGGAAAAATAAGAATTTCCCTGAACAGTTGCACTAGAAAGAGGAGAGGGCACCAGGAGCCCCTTCCCGCTAGTACACCCACAAAGAAGATAGCCATATTTGGCAGCAAGCAATGAGGAGAACAATGGGTGCTAGCAGTAGTGACCAGACCAAAGGAGAGCTATCTGAGTGGAATGTAGGGTGACCAGATGTCCCGATTTTATAGGGACAGTCCCGATTTTTGAGTCTTTTTCTTATATAGGCTCCTATTAACCCCTACCCCCTGTCCCCTTTTCACATTTGCTGTCTGGTCACCCTAGTGGAATGGGGTCCATGCTCCTAGTCTCCTTCCTAAGAATAACACTGTCCCTCCCGGCATGGAAGGCACAGAAAGCTTGTATTTAACAACTGAATTATTTTTATTTCAACATTACATAACACAGTGAGGAGAGCCTGACACACACACACCCCATACACACACTTCCCAGCTCTCTTAACACACCTTCATTTTATCAGAACTAAATATAATTACATTAGAAGGAATTTCTAGTAGTTAATGGAAAAAGCATTATAGGACACACACTGAGCACCTGCAAATACCAACTCAGTGGTTCTAAAGGTTTATTTTTCACCCTCTATGTGTCTCAACACACTGGGAAATGATACGCCTTTGCCCAGGACTCTTCCTAGGGTCTCTTCCCCCATTTCTTATTTATATACTTGGAATTATTTTAACTTTTTGTTTGTAGAATCACCATTTTCTCTAAGACAGTGATTTCAGGGCAACTTAATATTGCCAATCAACTGCGGCAGTCTGTAATCTGAACACTGAAGAGCACACATTGCCCTCAGTCCACCTACAGAACCCCCAGTGGTATCAGTGGGAGCTGAGCATGTGGTGCAAGGGCAGTACATGTCTCAGACATTTCAGCTTTTACAAAAGAATGATTGTTTTCTTGACAGGCAGAACACAAGGGAAATACTGTACAAGATGTATGAGTCTGCCCACAAAAGTCTTGCAATTAATTATTGCCAAGACTGAACGCAAGGGACATTATTTTCTGGATTTAAACAAAAAAGTAGACAAAACTAACAAGCTTTTCTGAAAACTGCATCTTTCACCACGAAACAACATCAATTTCTTATACCTAGATCATAATTTATAAAGTATCCTCAAGACAAGCATTGGCCAAGAAAGCCTCTTTATGAAATGCAGGAACTAACATCAAAATCTATGTCTACCTAAAAGTCAGTTCTTGCTTTGGCATTAAGTGTCCTGGATTTACTGAAGAAAAACCTCAGAAAAATGGTCTGTAAAGGAAAATAAAAACTATGTTGGAAAGAGGTTATCATGTTGGATCAAGTCTTGGGAATCATGATAGCATATAAGTGACCGGAGATTAACATAACAACATTGGCTATAGTAGAGCGAAATTGTTCCATTCAAGTGAATAAAACTAAAGGCATATGAGAAGGATCAAGAAGAAAAGAGAGGAAGTAGTAAAGGACGAGAAAAAGTCCTGTGATTATTTGGTCACAAAATGCATTGGGAAAGACCTTTTCAGCACAAAGCAGCAAGGTTGAAAAGTCTCCCAGGAAGCTGAAATCCAGCCCTCACCACCAAGCAATATGAATTAAACAGACTGTTTAGCCAACATGAAGAAGTCCTTTTTTTCTTTTTTAATGTTAGTTTCATGTGTAATATGAAGCATTGTTGGAATGCAAGGCCAAATTCCCACCTGATGAAATCAATACATCAGTTTACACCAGCAGAGAATTTGTCTCACAGTCATTATTTGTACTGCAGAAGCATCTACAAGCCCCAGTCACAAACCAATGCCCCAATGTGACAGGTGTTGGGCACAGATCAAAAAGACTCTCTCTTGCCCCAGAAATCTTAGAGTGCTCTTAGAGCTGAATAAAAGAGGACAATGTAGCTTCTCTAACAGTTATTCACATTTTACTAGCACTTTCCATGTTCTGGGCACTGCACAGACATCTAGACAGACACAGTCTCTATTTTGGAAAGCTTACACGCTATGATGAAAAACTAATGAAGGGTAGGGAAAATGGATACAATGTAGCAAACAAACAAAATGATCCTAGCAGTTATGTTAATTCCATGGGTTCCATTTTTTTTTACATAGTCTAAATTATCTCCAATTGCCCTGGTTGCTAGATTTCTTAGTGCTTGGCCCCTCCTACAAACCCAAATTATTTTAATAATTCATTTGTATTCTTTTAAAGTTTTTCAAGCACATTTAAATCCTATCAAAACTATCCCCTTGCCCATGATCCCCTCCCCACTTTTCTCAACACAGTGACCCACGGCCTCTGCCAGTGCATGTTCCCCACACTGCTTGTTGAGAATTTTCCCCTCTTCACAAGTCCCCATTCTGTCAACAGCTGAGAAATTTTAAAAATTCACTCCTGATGTTAGAGTGATAGTGGAGGAAGAAACTGGCCTGCTATCTGCTTCAGCAACAGTAGACTTCTTTGTGCTCTGAGGGGCTGGCTTCACCTCTGGAATGTACCCACCGCATCCACGTGGTGTGTACTCAGGGCGGCTAGCCCGTATCTCCACTGCTATTGTGGCTACACTACTCTTTTTAGTATGCTATCTCAGATGAGATCTAGTGTGAATATGTCCGCACAAGCCGGGAATCACACCTTTAGCTTGTAGTGTAGGCCTAACCTAAGGTTTTTTTATAAAAACAAATCAGAGATACTCTGGATATGTCTACGCAGCAAAGAAGTTCCCACAGCAGGGCTATGCCAGCTGACTCGGGCTCATGGGGCTGTTTCAATGCTGTGTAGGCTGAGGCTGGAGTCCAGGGTCTAGAACCCTGCACGGTGGGAGGGTCCCAACCCGGGCTCCAGATAAAGTCCAGAAGCCTACACAGCAATGAAGCTGCCCTTCAGCCTAAGCCTGAGTCACCTAGTACGGGCCAACCATGGGTTTTTCTTTGCTGTGTAGACAGACTCTCTGAGACCTAAAGAATAACTTCCGCCAGAAAAATTAAGTTACCTCTTCCAGTCTCTCAAGTGACCTTCCTTTTATATTCAATAGGAAGTCTGAGCAAAGAATAGGCCATGCTGACTAGAGTTGGTCAAAACTTGGAATTTCCATTTTGCAGAAAATCAGATCAAATGGGAACTAAAATAAATATTTTTAAAAATTTTCTGCAAAATAGAAATTCCATTTAAAAATTACATTTCAGAAGAATTTCAGATTTTCATTTCAAAATGAAATTTGTTTCAAAATCTATTTTATTTTTTTGTTTTTTCATTTTTTAAATTAATTTTACATTATTTCATGACGTCAGTAATAGAAGTGTATAACAGGACATCATGTGACATATATATCATTATGACATAATATAATAGTCAAATATGCTCATTTTATTTTAATTAAAAACATTTAGGGTATGTGCTGTTTAGTACAGATTGAAACATCTTATTTTCTAGATCCAAGTGTCTCCTGTTTGTGTTGTAATTAAACTGACACTTTGACCAAAACAGGCCCTTAAGCTTCCTGTGTAGCTCAGTTTCCTAGTTTGTAAAGTGGGGATAATATTTACCTACCTCAAACTGTGTCTGCACTAGCATTTTCCCTCAAACTGTACCTTGTCCATTACCAGTGATGCAGAACCACTGACAGTAGCAATGGTGGGAGCAATACTGTAGATGGAGCAGATGTATTTTAATTACTCTGCCATCAGAGCAGGCCAACGTGACACTGTACAAAGGCAGGCCAGTGGCCAATATCAGTGGTGCCATTGCTGCTAATGCACTGGTGGTGGTGAAAAGGTAGGAAATCTAAAGAAAAATGCTTGTGTAAAAAAGGCCATTAGGGTACTCTGAGGCTAAATTAATTGCGTTGAGAACTTGAGCTCCTTACGCAGAAAGTGCCATTTATCCACATAGTGATACTCCATGTTCAGTAGCGAGGAAGTCCTCCTGGCAACACCAATCACCTCAAAATACTAAATATAAAATTACAGATATTTTCGCAGAGTCTTACTCTTCCAAAAACAAAAACAAAACAACACAACAGTGACTAATTGTACATTTCTGTTAAAGCAGCCACTTATTTTAATTAAATAAATTCTGTACTTTGCAGAAGCAAGATGGGGGCCCTTTGATCACTGAAAAAAATCGAAGATGTGAATCATTGCAGAGAAAGGCTTTTGCTTGTACCAGTTCAAGCTTTGCTGCAGTTTAACAAAATAAATAGATGTAGATCCCCCTAAATCCCATTCCAGATAGAATTGGGATCAAAAGACAGACTGGACCAAACTTAGCAATGGTGTAGGCCAGTGGAACTCCATTCAAGTGAATGGAATTGTACATACATATCAGACAAGAATTGAAATTGACTCCATTTCCCCCAGCATGCCTATCACTTTTTCTTCTTTTGGAGCATTTGCTACCCTTTTCTTGATATACTGTACAGTAACTTCAAGCATCTTTTTGTTCCTCTTCAACTCTTTTCTTGTGTGGAATGAAATTACTGTTTTCTTCAACTTTATCAATCCTTTCCCTAATCTCAAATCACTAGGTAGTATAATCTCCTTCAGTGAGATTTACAGTAAAGTCTAACTTTTTGAACTCTAAATTTTAAAGCCAAGCTATTATTTCCACTGACTTCTGAGTACCCTCAGATTGCTGTAATTTTCTGTCCACAGCATTCCCCAGGCACTGGCCTGAGGGAGGGATCGGTGTCTTTTTTTCTATCGGACTAAACTGATTGATACACACTTTTGTGGTCTAGAAGTGAAAATTGGCTATCTACTGGTATAGAATGTAACTACCTGGTGCAGGGATTAAAATATTTTCCATTCATCCAACAAAGATTTATGCACATGCTTAACTTTAAGTATGTGAGTGGTTCCCTTGAGCTCAATGGGCTTTCTCATGTGCATGAATTTATACACACAAGTCTTTGTAGGATCAAAACCTCAGAATACAAACTGCAGGAACTTGGTGAAATTCTTGTTCCATTGAAGTCAATGGCAAAATTGACATTGTTTTCAATGGGGCCAGGATTTCACTCATTAAGTGTAACTACAATAAAGTATGATCCAGGCTTATTCTTTATATACTACATTTTGTCTGCCTTGTCTCCATGTGCATTAATCCAGATAGTGTCTGCAGAGTATCATGAATCTTTCAGATAAAATTCACACCTATATTTTTACAAAAAATGAAGCACTGAATTCATTCATGTTTGCACCAATGGTCCCCTTTCCATGAGAAGAGAAGATTTTGCTTTAAGAAATGTAAAGCCAAATTAGGTAAAATCCTAGTCACCTTTTCCTAAACTCATTTAGTTTTATGTATGGGGGCATATGGCAAGATTCCTTCTGTGACAAAGCAACAGGAAATTAATTTTGACACGTTTGTAGGACATGCACAGCCTCAATGCTAAAACATTTACAAGCATCACATGGGGCTTTCAGAAAAGAGATTTATTCTGTTTTTGCAGAAAGCACCTTAAAAGGGGGAACTGGCCATTCTGAGGCTATGCACGAATGCACTAAAACTGTAACAGCTGAACCACTGTATTTGCCAGGTTAGGCAATAATAAACTTGTTTTCTCACATCAGCATCCTAGCTAGAGATGAGATGTATCTGTTCAAACCTGTGGGCTCCACAGAGGGCTTTTAGAATGAGTTGTTCACTGTTGCAGGAACAGTAACATGATGATATAACAACAGGAGTAACTCTTGAGCAGAGAGAGCTCTGTCCCATTTATATCTGAAAGGAAAAAAGATAGATCATATATCTTTGTCTTCTCTAAATCTTGATTCTCGCCCATATTCTGTTCCCTCTGCACCATCCTAGGTCTGGCGGACAACACCTTCAGGGTCATAGCCAGCTGACATAAATTAGACGCTGGTGTAAAACAGGGCTGAGAATTAGGGAACTGCAACTGGTTCCTTTGTACCCTCACCTTCCTCCAGCTGTACCCAGCAGATACTGGGAACAGCAAAAAATCTGGGCCTTGGTGCTGTGAAATTGTTATGTAACAGTTTGTCTAAGCATAAATGACAACCATTGATATTATCGACAACTGATATTCAGATTATTAAAATATACATCTGAATTTAGTGGAATCCTTTTAATTGAGGTGCCTCAGTGAACAGCAATAGAAATTCTGATTTTAAAAAGGCACCATTTTAATGCTCCAGAGTGGCAGCAAACCCATCATGTTAACACAGAAATAGGCAGGTGAGAGGAGGCATTATTTGCACTAAAACAGGGAATGAGCCTGAACCTGCCCACTGTCAGCAACAAGGGCAAGTGTGAAACATACTACATATTGGCCCAGTATACGTATCTGATGAAGCAGCAAACTAACAGCAAAGAACAAGCGGTGGGGTGAAACACTTCATATGCCTTCTGCATTTACAGCAGCTAAGGACGAAATGAAAGCTGTTAGAAGAGCAAACAGCCAGAACTAGCACCAGATTGAAACATAAAAGACTACTAAACCACCTGAAGCATCTCCATTAAGTGGAATTACTGTCCCCACTAACCAGCAGTCATGAAGTATCACTAGGCTTAAATTGTTTCCCTGAGATACATCATAATTAAGTGGATTTCTTGCTAAGTAGAGTATACCCTACACTAGGGATCTGCTACCTGGGGGCAACTCTCACTGAAGTTAAAAAGAATTGCTCCTAGGTAACTAAGCACAGAATCCAGCTCTAGATGGTAACACTAACCATAGATTCTGGGTTCTTTGTATATTCAAAAGATACCAAATGGGCTTTTAAGTAAGCCCTTGAAAGCCTGAAAGCAAACTTGGGTCTTTACTTTTTATATTTTACTTCTGGGAAAAGAGCAGCCACAGCTAAAACTAACCGAGAGAAGTATTTCCCCTCATAAAGTCAATTGCACAGAATAGGAATATAGGAATTGCAATATTGGATTGGAGCAGCAGTCCATTGAGCTCAGTATCTTGTCTCTAATAGGGCCAACATCAGATGCTGCAGAGGATGATCCAGTAAATCCAATCGTAGACAACTGCAGAATAACCTGCCCAAACAGAATGTTTTGTCATTTGCAAATTTTGTTACCTTGCTGCTCATTCCTTTAGCAGGTCACTGATTAATATACAACAACACAAGTCTCAGCACAGAGCCCTGAAGCACCCTACTGTTAGACATTTAGAATTTTGAAAACTGACCATCTATTCCTTCTATTTGTTTCCTGCCTCTTTGCTAGTTTCTAATCCTTGACAGAACATTACATTCACAACAGCTGAGCTTCTGTAATAGCCTTTTTTGAGGACCTTTGTCAAAAGCTTTCTGAAGGTCAAATAAATGTCGTCTGGTTCTCCTTTATCCACTACTGACATACACAATAATTCTTGTAAACCAGAGAGGCATGATTTTCCTTTGCAGAAGATGAATAACATTTTAATCTAGATGTTATACAACTCAATAATTTTAATTATCCCATTGATCAATTTTCCTGGCAGTAGTCAGGGTTACTGGACTGTAATCTACCCTAGCACCTATATAAAATAAATAGAACATTTGATATCCAGCATTTGGCTGGAATAGTAATCTATTTTAATGAGACTGCATATTTTGGTAGCTGCTCAGCCACTTCATTCTTAAAATTTCTTCAAAATTCTTGAATGCCTTCCATCTGAACCTCATATTTACTACTCAGAAAGGTAATTAGTGCCTTTTTACACACCAAAACAAAATTAATTTAAAATATATACTTTTTAAGCCCAATTGTGTTCTTAGAAAGCAAATGGCCAGATCAAAATGGAAAACAATAGAAAAGTATAAAGATAGATGCCAAGGAGATAAGGGTTTCTCCTCCTCTTTCTCCTACAGATTTCAATGTCCTTCCTTCTTGGATTGATTTTCTTCTATTTACCCCCTTCTTTGTTTTTTGTGAATCATCACATTCTTGGATGAAAGTGAAGCTTGGACAGCAGAAATGCAAAGCAGTAGCTTTGAAGTGTTATCAAATAAAAATAAAATTTTAAATGCTTAATGCTACAATTGTTACCATCTTCTAGAACGTCCACCTTCACTTTCTCTGCTTCAGGAACAACATATATGACTGAATTCCTGTCAAGACCAAATTCTTGCCAGAACACACACAAAAACCATCTGTTAAGAGTTCAGGCAGGACAAATTTAAGAAATGATTTCTTGGCAGGATAAAACCGCATGTTGAAATCCTGTCAAGATCAACCAGTATTATTTCTGGCAAGATTAACCATATGACAGCAGACATTAGAAAGAAATGTGATCCTATGAATATGAACAAGTGTGTTATTGGAAAGGACAATCAAAGCAGTTTAATTCCTGACACAGCAAATCTATGCCTATTGCATCCTTTGCAAGACAATAAATCTGAAATTCATATCAATTTTAGAGGGAAAATGAAAGAATGTGAAATTACTTTTAAGGAGAAATGAGTGCAAACCAAATCACCTCAGCCACCTGATCTCCCAGACTCAGATCTGAGTTTGCAGCTTGAATTTCCATATTGGCCCAAATCAGAAGTGTAAATATGGGAAAGGTCAGAAGGGACAATTATGATTGTCTGGTCTGGCCTCCTATATAATACAGGCCATAGAACTTCCCCCAAATAAGTCCTAAAGCATCTCTTTGAGAAACCATCCAATCTTGATTTAAAAATGGTTAATGATGGAGGATCCACCATGACCCTAGGTAAACTGCTCCATTGGTTAATTACTCTCACCATTAAAAATTTATGCCTCATTTCCAGTCTGAATTTGTCTAGCTTTAACTTCTAGCGATTTGATCATATTATACCTTTCACTGCTAGATTGAAGAGCCAATTATTAAATATTTGTTCCATATGTAGGTACTTAAAGATGGTAATCAAGTCACCCCTTAACCTCTTTACAGGACTGTAAAGAACTGAGCACCTTGTGCATTACAACATGCCTCCCAGAATCCAATAGTGGCACCTAGCACTTCATAGGACCCCACAAGGACTAATTATTTGAGACTATGGTTGAGTTACTCATTTTTATCACTGAGGGATTGACTGGCTTTACGTTTACTCTACAACTAGGGAGAGGGCTTCTGTGGGACACACTTCATGGCATGATAGCTGCCCGTCATACCCAACAATGACATCACAGCATCTCATGTTCTCTCTTGTGGCTGTATAGCTCAATTTGCAAGAAGCAACATCACAGGCAGATGTCACATAGGAAAGTGTAGGCTCCCACTGAAGACTTGGGATGACAGCCCTTTTTTCAACCAGTTTATTGCATCTGTCTTTCTCAATGTGTTTACAACCTTTATTGATAGTTGTTCTCTATTCAGGTCTGCTCTTGGCAGCGTCTTCAATATTTATGCCTCATGAGTTGAGATTCTACTTAAAGGTGTCTTTGAAGCATTTACATTGTTTGCCCTTCCTGAGCTTTCCGAATTTCAGCTTGCCACAGAAGACTTATTTCAAGAGCCTATCATCACTATTCTGATAATGTGACCTGTCCATCTAAGCCAAGCGTTGATAATCATTGCCTTGATCCTGGTTGTTTTTACTCTCTCAGAGATGATGTTTGACTCTGTCTTGCCAGTGATCCTTCAGAATAGAGCGAACACAGCACATGTGAAATTTTTCAAGTTGCTTGATGTGTCTGTGGTAAACTGTCCATGATTCACACCGGTATAAAAGGGGTGCTATCACTGCTGCATTGTATATCATCAGTTTTATTGACAATTTGACGATATGCTGGTTCAGTATCCTATGGCAAAGTCTTCTGAAAACAGGTTTGCCTTTCATATTTTGTTTGATATTTCTCAACCCAGGGACCTGGCACTTGAGGTAGTACTGCCAAGCTATTTAAAGTGATTGATGTTCTTTAGTTTTGTTCCATTGGTATTTGGCTCAGTGGTAGTGTTGATGGAGCTGGTTGGAAGAGGACTTCAGTTTTTTCCATGCTGACATTGAGTCCAAACGGGTTAGTTGCCTCTGAGAGCCTGTGAAGGATAAGCTGTAGATCACTTTCATTATGACTGAAGTAGAGCACAGTCATCCACAAGAATGGCTTCACATGACTTCCTTAAGGACTCTTGTTGTTGCAGTAAGCCTTTGAGACTGAAAAAAAACTTTCCCATCAGTTCTGTACCTGACATAAATGTTCTTTTGAGGGTTGTCAGTTGCATAACTTGCATCTGAAAAGAAGAGACCAGAAAAAACTAATACAGCCTTCTTTTACCCCATTAGATATGGGGAATGGTTTAGAGAGGCCACCAACTGAGGGTACTTGAACAGTCATGGTTTTTGTGGAATTGACATACGATGTTAATGAATTTGGTGAGACACCCAAACTTTTCTAGAATTATCCAGAGACCATTCATGCTCAGTGTTGAATCCTTTTTTTAGATCAGTGAAGACAGCATACAGTGCCATGTTTTATTCAATGCATTTTTCCTGAATCTGCCTCACAATGCAAATCACGTCTGTGGCTCGCCAACCTGATCTAAATCCACATTGAGTCTCTGGTAGAAGCTGCTCTGATATTGAATTGACAAGCTGACTGAGCACAATACAAGTAAGGATTTTACCATCTACAGAGAGCAGGGTGATACCACAGTCAGATTTGTTGCCTGTGTGTATAACTATGATTGCATCTTTGAAATCCTGAGGAATATTCTGAGTTTCCCAGATAGCCTAAATATTTCATATAGAGAGAGTTGACAGTTTGATAGCCTTCAAGTTTAAAGATTTCAGCTAATATGCTACCTTTTCCTGATGATTTATCTGACTGCATTGGTTTTGATAGGTTTTTGCACTCTCTCAACGGTAGTGTGATTTCTTCATGTGTGGGGTGCTGGGTTAGTTCCTTTGGCATCTGTAGGTTGCCAGTAGAGGGATGATTGAGTAGCTCAGTAAAGTGCTGCTGCATCATCTTTCAGAGATGTCTCTCTTGTCCTTGATTAAGGTAGATTCATCTGAAGTCTTTAGTGGAGCTGGTGCCACTTTGTATGAGCCATAAATGGCCTTCAGGGAGTTATGAAACAACATTGCATTCTTAGGATTAGTAGAATGCTGTATTTCTTCTGCTCTCTTTTCCTGCAGGTTATCCTGTAGAACACAAAGCCATCTTTGAGCCATGGCTTGCAGATACTTTAATCTGTCTTTCTTTTATGTTGATTGTGTGTCATTTTGTCTATATGCATATAAGCCTTTATTGTTTCTACCCTTTGCTCTGTACGTTGGCATGAAAAAATAATGCTTTGCTTTAAGAAGCCATTTTGGAGTCACTTTAATCAGCACCTGTCACAGGGTCCAGAGGAAAAGTGTGTACAGGTGCCAAATAGTTCATCAATTCCAAGGCCAGAATGATAATTGTGATCATCTAGTGTGACCTCACCTATAACACAGGTCATAGAACTTTCCCCAAATAATTCCTGGAAAAATCTCTGAGAAAAATAGGCAATCTGGATTTTAAAGTTTGTCAGTGATGGAGAATCCACCCTGACCCTTGGTAAGTTGTTCCAAGGGTTAATTACTCTCACTATAAAAAAATTATGCCTTATTTTCAGTCTGAATTTGTCTACTTTCAATTGACAGCCATTGGACTGTGTTACAGGTTTGTCTGCTAGATTGAAAAGTCCATTATTAAATATTTGTTCCACATGTAGGTACTTACAGACTAATCAAATCACCCATTCACCTTCTCTTTGTTAAGCTAAATAGATTGAGCTCCTTGAGTCTGTCACTATAAGGCATGTTTTCTAAACCTTTCATCATTCTAGAGCAGCGATTGGCAACCTTTGGCACACGGCCAATCAGGGAAATCCGCTGGCGGGCCAGACAGTTTGTTTACCTGCAGCGTCCACAGATTCGGCTGATCGCAGCTCCCACTGGCTGCAGTTTGCCGTTTCAGCACATCCCTCGGCCCGCGCCACTTTCCACAGCCCCCATTGGCCTGGAACGGTGAACCGCGGCCAGTGGGAGCTGCGATTGGCCGAAACTGTGGACGCTGCAGGTAAACAAACCATCCCAGCCCGCCAGCGAATTTCCCTGACAGGCCGCGTGCCAAAGGTTGCCAATCCCTGTTCTAGAGGATCTTCTCTGAATCCTCTACAATTTATCAACATCCTTCTCGAATTGTGAGTACTGGAGCTGGACACAGTATTCCAGCAGCGGTCTCACCAGTGCCAATTACAGAGGTGAAATAACTTCTCTACTCCTACTTGAGATTCTCCTGTTTATGCATCCCAGGATGGCATTAGCTCTTTTGGTCACAGTGTCGCACTGGATGCTCCCATTCAGTTGATTATTCACCCCCACCTCCGAATCCTTTTCAGAGTCACTGCTTTCCAGGATTGAGTCCCACATCCTTTAAGTATGGCCTACGTTCTCTATTCTTAGATGTATAGGTTTACATCTAGCCTTATTAAAACACATACTATTTGTTTGCTCCCAGTTTACTAAGTGATCCAAATAGCTTGTATTAGTGACTTGTCCTCTTCAATATTTACCACTCCTCCGATTTTTGTGTCATCTGCAAACTTGATCAGTGATGATTTTATATTTTCTTCCAGGTCACTGATAAAAATGTTAAATAGCGTAGGGCCAAGAGCCGATCCCTCTGGTACCCCACTAGAAACACACCCCCTCGATGATCAGTTAGGAGTGTTGTGTTTAATATGGCTGATAAAGAAGGGGCTGCAGCCTAGAGATCCAGACTAAGTGTGGTAGAACTCTACAGTTCCACCCAAAGGGGGTGACGGTAGCGAAACCTGTCCCCAAAAGGAGTGCACTCAAGTGCACTAAAATTTGTCTAAAGTACAGCTTGACCTGTAACTATGTAAGTATGGTACCAGTATGCTAATCAGACATTGGCAAACCAGTTTGCCTCTGTGGAGTGAGCATAGTAGGATACAGCTACAGCTGGCACAAACAATGTGTGGTTTACAGTCAAGTGTTCTAGGTTTGATGGTCACTATTTGGTTATAGTCACATATGGCACTTTGGGGTTTTGATTTTCCTCAGGGCACAGCTATGCCCTCCACTACCACTCTAAGAGCCCTAGGAAGCTCTTTGGAGATGCGGAGGCAACGTCTAACTCCTTCAACCTTTGATTGGCCACAATAAGCCTCCTGACACACCTCTTTCCCCTCTGCACACACAAGCATTATAAGGTTATTGGAGTTTCCCCTGCTTCCGCCATTTTGCTACAGGATGGTCAAGCAGGGTCCCACAGCGTTCATCCCTCGTGAGCCTTAGAATAAATCTTCCAGGATCTATCAATTATCTCCTCCCTCACCCAAGCCTTAGGAGGTTCATTCCTATCAAATGAGCCAAAATAGGACAAACATCCAACTGATGAGTCTAAATAGGCTCATCAGCCACCCAATTTTGGAGTAAAATGGAAAAAAAACACCTCAGCTGCCCTCAATCATTTCTAGGACAGCTGCCGATGTGCTGGGGGAAATGACACATTCATTTTGATTATTTGCTCTAGCTTAGGCTCTGCGTTCCCTATTTTATATTTGAATTTAACTCTCATTACTATTAATAGGAGTCACAAAGGCTCAATAGATTCTCAGGAACAGTGAGTGCATAGAGCCTGATCCCAGGTCCCATGAGTGTGCAGAGCCCGATCCAAAGGCTACTTAAGTCAATAGGAACCTTTCCATCGATGTCCGTGCATTTTGCATCAGGGCCATACAGTGCACACCCAAACCACTTCAATTAAAACTATACACAGCTCCCATTTGCTTCAACAAGTAATGTACACGTGCAGCTGCAGGTAAAACTGTACTTTTGGGGGGTAGATGGAAAATGTTGCTTATTTAGATTTGTTTATTAAGATGGGGGAAGAAGGATAGTTGCCAGATTTCGGTGGTAGACTTATGAGCCTCTCTTTGATCCACAGGTACATTCTTTCTCTTCTCCTGGGACCCCTGAATCAGTCCTTAATCTGCCATTGATGAAACAGTGGATATAAAGGCTGAGATTTTCAATGGTCCTAAGTGATTTGGATGCCCAGTAATTTGAATTAGAACTGGGCATCTAGCCCTCTTCGGGGGGGGGGGGGGGGGGGAGGGGGAAGAAGGGGTTGAAAATCTTAGCCAAAACATACAAATAAAAAAATGAATTATGAAACTTATCTGCTAATTTTTAAATGGCTTTTAAAGCTGATTTAAAAGTGACAGGTGACTGCACTGTAAATTGGTTAAACAACACGTATGAAGAGTTGCATCTGAGTAGAGAAAATCTGACAAAAGCTCCCAGTTTAGATCCTGCAAGAGACAAATGGAACATACACAGGAAAGGATCCTCATTTGAACATAATCTGCAGGGTGAAATATAAGCTTCAGTCAACTGATACAAATCATTTGAGCCCAATGCCGTAAATGCCTTAGATTAAATCCTTCTCCACAGGAGCCAATCTAAATCATTAAGCATATGTTACACAGAGCTATAATCACTAAAAGTGTCTTCTACATGTGCTTGATTTATATAGAAAATGTACTCTGGTCATTAATTTGACCATGTTTCAATGTTTTCAAAAAACATACATGAATATGATTAACTTTGTTGCCAAATGAAAGCCACAAGTGTGCATAAATTCTATTACACAATTCATTTTAATATGCATAATAGTGATAAATTAATGGAGATATCCTATCTCCTAGAACTGGAAGGGACCTTGAAAGGTCATTGAGTCCAGCCCCCTGCCTTCACTAGCAGGACCAAGTACTGATTTTTCCCCAAATCTCTAAGTGGCCCCCTCAACGATTGAACTCACAACCCTGGGTGTAGCAGGCCAATGCTCAAACCACTGAGCTATCCCTTTATAAAGATATAAAGCTTTATTTTTATCTATTATAATACAACTTCCTGTGTGATATTCTAATACGACTGACTACCTCATTCCCAGATGCAAAGAGTTTAAGGCCAGAAGGGACCATCAGATCATCTTTTCTGACATGTATAATACAGACCAAAACATTTCGCCCCGTCACACCTGTATTGAGCCCAATAACTTGTGTCTGATGAAAGCATATCTTCCAGAAAGGCATCCAGTCTGGATTTGAATGAGGCTTATGGTTTGTAAAACTAAATATTTTTAAAGACTAAAGAGCCTGGCCACATAGGCCTTGTTTAGATAAACAGCTATTGACATATTTGTTTCATGTCTGTAGGGGACTTTCATATGAAACCCTCCATTATTCCATGAGCACCTCAAGCCTTCCTTTCCTCACAAGTCTTGGGAGGTTTGTTGATTCCCAACAACCCCCAGCAAGGTCACCAGCCACCTAAGAACCCTCACTAGGAGCATGAAACCCCTGCTTTTGGATAATGGCAGAAATCATCAACTCTCTTTTCTAAGATTTCTGCATTTCTGTTCCAAAATGTGTTGGTTTGTTTTTAAGAAAACACACAATGAGCCTGGGTCTCCTCCCATTAAAACTGCTATAAATCAGGAGTAACTGCTTCTAAGTAGTAAATGGAGTTACAATGTTGGAAAACTGATGACAGACCAGAATCAGGCCCTATGCCTGTAAAATAACTATCATATGAACAAAGAAAAGCAAGACTTATAAATGGATAAATCAACAAAATAAACCGAAGCAGCTCATTTGGAATATCTACACTATTAAATCAAATATTTAAACAGCCATTTTTCACCATGCAGACCTTAGCAGTTGGTCCATGTATGCTTTTGGTAACTAGGAGTTCCGACAATGTTAAAATGTTCACTAATTACTTAGAAGACTGCAAGAACTGCTTTAAACCCTTTGCAGTCTTTTCCAAAAGTATGCACTATGTTTAGAGTAATTAAAAATTCCAATGAAAAATAATTTCTCTGCATACCCAATAGCCATGATTTAAGAGTATATATGCTGCCCCTTTCAAATGTATTCCTTAAATTACCAAAACCAATTGGACTATAGTAAAGAATGTGCACGTAGGACTCAATCCTAGTTTGATGGAAGTGAATAACAAAACTTCCATTCACTTCAATGGGAACAGGATGGCACCTTTTGAGCCAAATACTCCCCCATCCCAAGCACTGAGGGCTTTGGATGCAACTGAATAAAAGTGGTTCTAATTGTGTGGGGGAAAGCTTGCGATTCCAGGAACCACATAAGGGTTCTGCAATAATTGCAGGTTGCACACTGCTTGAATTCTGTCACAGGGAGGGGTTGCCACAGTGTGTCTGCTTAAAAGGATGAAACACTGGGCATTGCTAACTTAAGTGCCTGTCTAGATGGCAAGTTACTACATGAGAAGCCTGGGCATGATCCTACAGAGCAACAGTTTGCTGCTCAGTATGGTCCCGTGTGGACACTGCTACAGTGCAGTGAAAGTCCTGGAGTGTGGCATGGGAACTACTACTTGAAAACGAGCTACTTACATATTTCCTTTTAGTTCTTCAGTTTCAATACCAGTGAAAGACCGGAAACAGTCTTAATTCTAATTATAATCCTCTCTGAACTTTCCAGAAGGCATCTAACACTAAGGGCCTGACCACTGATTTCAATGGAAAGACTTCCACTGACTCCGGTGGACTTTGGATCAGACCGTACATATCTCCTCTGAAACCTCAGAGAAGCCATCTCAAACTTGGAAATGTCAAATCTACACTATAATTTTGCATATGGGAGGGAGAAGAGAAACACTTATTGCAAAATCAAAAAATATATATACTCTATTGGGCTATCACAAAAATTGTAATTTTATTTGAAACTCGCGTTGCTCTCTTGGTTGGCTGTATGCTGAAATTACAGCTATGCAATGGATTCTGAGGCATATTTTATGCACTATATTAATCATAAGCTATTACTGTTTCTTCTTTGTAGTAAGATGGTTTTATGGACATTTAAATTAAGTTTCTGACAATGAAGCTAGAAGTCAAATAGTGCCACATTATAGCTATACCTGGTATCTTTACTAGTTTCAGCTTTTACATTTTGAATCACTTTTGAGGGGCAAGTTAATATCTCAGAGACTCAAATTACAGCAGACAAATGTTGCATACAACTTTTCAACTGTTATACTATTTTCATTTTTTAAAAAGCATTTAAATTGGCTTAGCAATTTAGGAGTAAGTGACCAACAAAATTGTAAAATTCTCACAAATTCAGATACTTTCTCTTACTGCCAAATTTCCACCTTTGAATAAAATATTGCAAGAAATTAGGCCCCAATTCAGCAAGGTATTTTAACATGCTTAGCTTAAAGCACATAAATAGTCCTGCTGAAGTCACTTAGGTCCAGATGCTCAAAGGTATTTAGGTGCCTAAATCCCATTTAAATCAATGGGAGCTAGGTGCCTGAATACCGTTGAGTATCTGGGCATTACTCCCACTGAAGCTACCCACATGCTTAAAACTAGACATGTGGAGACACTCTGCATACTGCAACCATAGCCTGGAATCACTGTTCTTATGCATTTTGCACCTGATCCAAAGTCCAATGATGTCAATGAAAGGAATCTACTTTAATTTTACTTAGTCACATTTCCTGGGATGTTTAATACTGGACTGGGAAAAAACAACAAAAAATGTATTGGAAAGAATAGTCCTTCAGGAGCAGCATAATGGATCAGACAGCCAAATAGGTCTTTTCCCCCTACTGAGCTATGATCTAATGATACATTTTGGGGACAGTGTGATTTTTACATGTGCATTGTCTACATGGGTCATACCTTTTTAAAAAGGGAAATTTCACATATACTTTACATATTTGCACAAGAATCATTCATATGCCCAATGGACATGTAAAAATGCAAGAATGTTACATCATCTGGATCAGAGATTACTCTTCTGGAGAAGTTTTATAAATTTTGCTTACAAACATGATCAATTTGTAGCATTTAATAAAAAAAACCAATTAATTACCAAATGATAGGCACAAACCTAACACTAATACCTTCTGGAGGAAAAACTATTTAAAAAACACCAGACCTAACTATTATTTCTCCTTTATTAAGCTCATATACTGAATCCAACATTTTGCTCTTTCAATTAGCCCCCAAACTAGCAAGACCCAGTGTGTGACTGGCTGTGCGTGAAATAGGTATTTATTATTTATGTATAGTGCAGAGTTAGGTTACTTCTGTATAGGCTTAGAGAGTTTTATAAACTGTAAGATTGGGTCTTTTGCCTACATAACACCAGGGTTTACCTTTTGGAAAGTTTTTAAACCTTTTGAGGATGACCTCAATTGAAGCCTATAAAAGGTCCCAAAGAAATGTAAAAACTAAATTAAGAAACAAAGTTCTGTTTAAAGGGATCTTTAGGGATATTAAATATTAAAAAGTATATTATAATGATATAGCATTGACGGTTCCCATGAAAGCAAGACAATTCAGAGTTAAGGCTTGCATAGCCCCCTTTATTAAAACTATTATGCATAGGAATTACAGTATATATGATCCTCTATAGATGATCTGACACTACCAGCTCACACAGGAAATAGAGACTTCCCAGTAGTTTTAAATCACAGGTGTGAGAATACAGTCTCTTGAAGATTATCACATGTTCTTTAGTAAAGAAACCAATCATCTCATAAAACAGTACTCCCATAACAACTTCAGTTTGGGTTCCCATTGCAGAAGTTTTATTCAACTTGCATAGTATAACACTTCATATAAAGTTGTGATTAGGTGCAGATGCAGTCTGTTTGCCCTTGTTACTTTAGTATTCACTAATAAAGACATGAATAGATATTTCGAGATATTAACAGCCCTCAGTGGATTCTGGAACAGAAATGTTCCAGATTGGTAATTACCAAGAAAGTTACAAATTGCAGGCATCTAAATGTCTTTAACAAGAGCCAGCCACATTATTATAAAGAAATATTGGAATTCAATGTGCATGTGTTGATGAAACCTACTTGTTGTAAGCATACATCAGTTGCAAAATCTGCAACCCCCACCATTAAAAGTGAAACCTCAGGTTTGCCTGCTTAAATGATATGCTTTCCAAAGCAGGGGGTCTGTCTCCTTGCTTGCCTGTAAAGCACCTACTGTGCTGATGGTGTTATATAAATCATAATTAGTTGAGAAAAATGTTTTCATTTTGTAGCATGTGCTCATTTTGATGCATGAATATTCAAGGATGGAACTCCATTAGTGCTAATAGAAAATGCATATATTGATCCATCAACACAAAAGTAAAAATATTTTTAAATGTCTCCATGGATAATAGGTAAAGCTGTGCAAAATCTATTTGTTTAAGCTTGCAGGTGTTTCACAAACTGAAACTGGAGGCTTCCATTACAGGAACTCAATCCCTACAGGCTTGCTTGGAGTTTTGGGGTTACATTCATTTCTGTATTTACCTCTATCCCAATGAAATACCTGTGGGGCCAAAGGAGTTTTATAATGGAAAACAGGGTGATTTGTTTGTTATTTTTTGGTTTTGTTCTACTTTTAAGTTCTGTTTTCATATCTTCTCAGTTTAAATCCACAAATTTCTTTTTATTCTTCTGGCCCTTAAGGTCTAAAACGTGATGTCAATAATGAAAAGTGTCTCGTATTGACCTTTTCAACTCCTTGACTTTGTTATTCACTTGAAATCACAAAGAATTGTTAAAAAAGCAGAAATTTTTCTGGTTGCTTGCAGCACTCTCTCTTGGACTCTGTCACTCTTTTCACAAGTCTTTAGGTCTGCTTGTCACACTGTGGCAGACTCAACCATGCGTAAGTTTGGTCTCTCCATGCAGGGGTAGAGGAGGAGCTCTTTTGAGCAGTGCTTGTTAACACAGCAGTACGAACACATTCTTTGTTCAGACAGACACTAGGCAGTAGGTCATCGGAGGATCTCAAGGCACTTTACACAGATTGATTAAACTCTTCACAACAGTGGTATTACACAAGGGGTGCTGAAACTCGCTATACTTCAGTGAGCTATGTCCTCCCAGGACTGAATTCTACTTTTATCTAAAAAAAACCCAAAAAACAAAATGTCTCTTCCCCTCACTGAGATATTACAAGAAGAGCCACCACCATTTTAGTCAGATCAGTCCTAAAGTACAGCTTGGCTCAGCTCTCTCAAATGCAGAAATAGCAGTATTTAAAATAATACTGCAAAAAGAACAGGAGTACTTGTAAAAAGAACAGGAGTACTTGTGGCACCTTAGAGACTAACAAATTTATTAGAGCATAAGCTTTCGTGGGCTGCAGCCCACTTCATCAGATGCATATAATGGAACATATAGTAAGAAATATATATACATACAGAGAACATGAAAAGGTGGAAGTTGCCATACCAACTCTAAGAGGCTAATTAATTAAGATGAAAGTTTTTTTTCTCCTGCTGATAATAGCTCATCTTAATTACCGTAATTAGCCTCTTAGAGTTGGTATGGGAACTTCCACCTTTTCATGTTCTCTGTCTGTATATATATCTTCTTACTATATGTTCCATTCTATGCATCTGATGAAGTGGGCTGTAGCCCACGAAAGCTTATACTCAAATAAATTTGTTAGTCTCTAAACTGCCACAAGTACTCCTGTTCTTTTTGCGGATACAGACTAACACGGCTGCTACTCTAAAATAATACTGGGTCATTCCCAACCCTCAGCCAAGCACAAGAAAGAGTAGCAACATGAAACAAGTTTGGGGCCAAACCTCTGGTGGTGGTCAGAGTGGGGGAGGGAGGAAGCAGTTGGCTCCACTGCTTGTCCTCCCCTGGCCCTATATCCTGCAAAGACCCCTCTCTGGGATTGTGTCTCCGCAGAACCAGTGGGTGGAGTAAAAGGGAAGGTGTCGAGATGCAGCATTGTTCAGACAGAGGCTGACAAGATTTCCAAGCAGAAATCCGCTGCTCCTCAGATCAGCAATAATTTCCCCTGTGGCCTGCCAGAACCCCCACTGACAGAAATATTTTTGATTCAGTTGCCAGGAGTGAGGGAAGAACACATGACTTCTAAGGAAGGTGAGAGTTATGGGAGCTGTACAGAGACCATGGGCCTCTACATGGATGCTCCTGTGCTTGTGGGTCCACATGTATCTAAGCACCTTTGTAGGTTCAGTGAATCAAACACCCTGACAATTCCATGGAATTTAGAGGAGACACTGAAAATTATTGGCAAAGTAAATTATTTTATAAAGGTTTTCTCCAGTGTGAGAGTACCTTATTGAAACTCACAAAGCAAACAAGTTTAATCTTGTCAGCTGCTACTGATTTTTTTTTGCTTTTATGCAATAGCATGATCTGATAGTCATCAGAATGTCACAAGCTAGTGTAATCTGTGTCTCCCTAAAGTTAAAATCCTTGATTCAACCACACTGGGATTTTTTTTTTCTCCCTGCATGAAAATAAAAAGATTGCATACAGTCCCTCGTGATCGCAAAGGCTGAAACCTCTGTTGCAACCTGCAAGCAGCTGACTCCTGGAAGTTCACCCTCAGAGAAACCTGAGTTGATAATCTCCTTATCAATAAATGTTACGCAATTAAAGGAATTATTATGGGTGGATTTCAATGAGAAGAATAACAGTTAGGTACAATTGAAAATGTACAGAATTCTTTTTCTTCTCTCTTTCTTTCCTTTTGGAAAGGATGTACTATGTGAAAAATCGGTGATCTGGGCTTATCCATGCTTTTACAGGATAAGCTCAGATTTCTGCAGCTTTAATAAAAACCTTATGTTTGTAAGCGCCTTACAGATAACTAATGGGCACTCAAGCAAAAAAAAAAATTATGTAATTTTTTAAAGAGGAAACCAAGATATTTATTCTTTTAAAATGTTGGTTGTTGAACAGCAAAGACTTCAAGGAACATGGTAGGGTGTGTAAAACCCATTTTTTTTAGGATAACAGCATAATGAAAAGGCTGGTCCTGAAGCAGGCTGAAGCTCAGTTATGAGTTATCCATTTTCATCATAATTTCCCCTGAATATAGAATTGTACAGTTGCTTTCCAGTTCCAGTACAACCTCTTGGCTTTCTTCTCCCAAAAATTATGTACCTTCATTCTTTCTATAGATCTTCTGCATGCCAGAAAAAATGCAATGGCTGCACATACTATATCGATTAATTCTTTTTGGAATGTACAAGATCTTTAATGGACTATTATCGTACATTGTAAAGGAACATGGTAATGTACGTTTTGCATAGTTATAGAATCATAGGTCTGGAAGGGACCTAGAAAGGTCTTCTAGTCCAGTTCCCTGTACTCAAGGCAGGACTAAGTATTATCTAGACCATTGCTGACAGGGGTTTGTTTAACCTGCTCTTAAAAGTCTCCAATGACAGAGATTCCTCAACCTCTCTAGGCAATTTATTCCAGTGCTTAACCACTCTGACAGTTTTTCCTAATGTCCAACCTAAACCTCCCAGCTGAGGCCTTATCAGCGCAGAGTAGAATGGAAGAATTACTTTTCATGTCTTGTTTACAATACTCCTGCGAATACATCCCAGAATGATGTTTGCTTTTTTTGTAACAGTGTTATACTATTGACTCATTTAGCTTGTGATCCACTATGACCCTCAAATCTCTTTCTGCTGTACTCCTTCCTAGGCACTCATTTCCCAGTTTGTATGTGCAACTGATTGTTCTTTCATAAGTGGAGTACTTAGGATTTGTCCTTCTTGAATTTCATCCTATTACAGTTTCTCCACTTTGTCAAGATCATTTTGATCATTTCTCCAGTTTGTCAAGATCATTTTGAATTTTAATCCTATTCTCCAAAGCACTTGCAACTCCTCCCAGCTTGGTATCATCTGCAAACTTTAAGTGTACTCTCTATGCCATTATTTAAAGCATTAATGAAAATATTGAGCAGAACTGGACCCAGAACTGATCCCTGTGGGACCCCCACGTGATGTGCCCTTCCAGCTTGACTGTGAACCACCAATAACTGCTCTCTGGGAATGGTTTTCCAATCAGTTATGCAACCACCTTATAGTAGCTCCATCTAGGTTATATTTTCCTAGTTTGTTTATGAGAAGGCCATGCAAGACAGTATCAAAAGCTTTACTAAAGTCAAGATATACCACATCTACCACTTTTCCCCCGTCCACAAGGCTTGTTACCTTGTCAAAGAAAGCTATTAGGTTGGTTTGACAGAATTTGTTCTTGACAAATCCATGCTGACTGTTACTTCTCACCTTACTATCTTCTAGGTGTTTGCAAATTGATTGCTTATTTATTTGCTCCATTAACTTTCCAGGTACTGAAGTTAAGTTGACTGGCCTGTAATTCCCCAGGTTGTCCTTATTGCTCTTTTTATAGATGGGCTAA
Organism: Terrapene triunguis; assembly: GCF_002925995.2. Classification (NCBI taxonomy): domain Eukaryota; kingdom Metazoa; phylum Chordata; order Testudines; family Emydidae; genus Terrapene; species Terrapene triunguis. The sequence goes on from NW_020664382.1 coordinate 9,868,280, forward strand.
TATAGTGCCATTTTCTAGTCTTCTGGAATCTCTCCAATCTTCTATGGCTTTTCCAAGATAATCGCTAATGGCTCAGATATCTCCTCAGTCAGTTTCTTGAGTATTCTAGGATGTATTTCATCAGGCACTGATGAATCATAGAAGTTTAGGGTCGGAAGAGACCTCAGGAGGTCATATAGTCCAACCCCCTGCTCAAAGCAGGACCAACCCTAACTAAATCATCCTAGCCAGGGCTTTGTCAAACCAGGCCTTAAAAACCTCTAAGGATGGAGATTCCACCACCTCCCTAGGTAACCCATTCCAGTGCTTCACAACCCTCCTAGTGAAATAGTGTTTCCTAATATCCAACCTAGACCTCCCCCACTGCAACTTGAGACCACTGCTCTGTGTTCTGTCATCTGCCACCATTGAGAACAGCCAAGCTCCATCCTCTTTGGAACCCCCTTCAGGTAGTTGAAGGCTGCTATCAACTCCCCCCTCACTCTTCTCTTCTGCAGACTAAATAAGCCCAGTTCCCTCAGCCTCTTCTCATAAGTCATGTGCCCCACCCCCTAATCATTTTCGTTACCCTCTCCTGGACTCTTTCCAATTTGTCTACATCCTTTCTGTAGCGGGGGGGCGGGGGGCAAAACTGGTCTCAATGCTCCAGATGTGGCCTCACCAATGCTGAATAGAGGGGAATAATCACTTCCCTTGATCTGCTCTTTCAAGGCAAGTTGCTCTTTCAAGGCAAGTTGCTCCTGGGGAGAATATCTCAGTAATAATCCCCTTAGCACAGGCACTGCAAATCTACTCAGTCCTTACTCTCTCTCTCTCTCTCTCTCTCTCTCTCTCTCTTCACACTGCATTTAATAGCCAGACAAAATCTAGGCCTATCTATGGAACTTGATAACTGGGGCCAAATTCCTCCCTTGCCTTCCTTCCCTCCCCCAACCCAAACTCAAGTGTGCCTTCAAAATACAGCTGAGGTGAAGGCAGAATAGGAAACCATGTGAATAAGACACACATTACATCACATATTCAATTTCTGCTTGCTTGATCTCACCACTAGAAAATAATTGAAAGCGTACGTAGCAAGACGGTCCCTTTTTAAACTTCCAGTCACTCACAGATTTTGCACTTTTAAAACGATTCAACATGTGGTAGGCACTGCCACTTCAGGGCAAAAGTTAAGTATATCAAGTCAACCAACCTTTAAAAGAGTTCATCAGTTTGGATATTCTGGAACATGAACCATGCCAATTGAGCCTTTGGGAAATATATACAAACTTGCAAGCTTAATTCAAAAAGATCCCACTGGTATATCTTCATATCTTCAAGCATGACCTTTTTAAAAAAAAATACTATTTTCATTCTGCTCTTCTAAAGGATGGAAACCTAGTTGAGTGCAGTCCCTTGTTAGTGTGCAGAAATCTGTAAAAATCCTGAACTTGATTTACAAACAGAATATTTTGGATGGTGTAGTGTTTTATCACTTTTGTACCAAGATCCTTTTCCTCTTTTGCATACTTCAGCTGGACCTTTAAATAATGAGTGTTCACTAGGGGTTATATTCAGACCTGGTTTAAGTGAGTACAACTCCAGTGAAGTCAAAGGAGACACACCTATTTCCACAAGGTCTCAATTTGAAATCCAGTTTCAACCAGTGTTCCAATACTGTATAATTAAACACTAAATACGTTGCATGAAAAAACATGAAGGTTGAGTCCCTATGAGAGTTGACTGCAAATAAATCAAAGTCTGAATTCAAGATGCCAAAGCACTCTGGGTCTGATCCTGTGCCCAGTGAGGTTAATGGCGAAGTTCCCTCAGCCCTCAATGGTGCAGGATCAAGGCCTAAATGCACATCCACAAGTGGTCATAAAAAGCACAGGGTTCTAAAAATTATCAATCTTTGAAACCAACGGAGATGCACCCACTTACACTAAGTCTGAATTTGGCTTTGTAAGTGCAAAAGATGGTTATTACAGGTGTAGAGAATGACTCTTATTATGAACCAGTTCTTTATATACTGTAGAGTTTCTTCAGGTCATGCCTAAGTGAAATGTGAGCCAATTTCTAGAGTAATCATATGTAAGTCAATGTACCAAAACATTAAAAACACAGACACAATTAAACTGTCTGTTCAAATAATAAATCTTACTTGATTTTTTCCCATTAAAATATCAGTGCTTCAGAAAACCTCTTTCCTATGAAGGGCAAGCATGGGAAACATTTCTGCCCTTCATGGGTTTTCCAGTAAGGGTATGTCTACACTTCCGTCAGACGGCACATATAGGCATCCCCAGCCAGTTTTGACTGAGACAGCCACTGTGACCACACTGCTATTTTTAGCAAGCTAGCTCCATCAAAGCTAGCTTGGGTATGTCTACATGTGCTGCCATCACATCTCCTGATAGCAGAGTAGACGTACCCAACGAAGACTGCAGCTTTCATTCCCCAACAGGATTCCATGGTAACTACACAAGTGGGAAGTTATCTGGAGAGAAATGGACTCCTCTCTGCCCAGCAATGCCATTTTTGGCACTGTCCCAGTCCCATACACATTCTCTGCCCCCCAGACAGCTGCTGTGCACTGCGACGGCCTGATCCCCCAATGGAGGTTTTAATCGCCAGGGACTTCTGCCATGCATTATGTCTGTATAAGCAGGAGACAGAATGATGGCTAATTTGGCTCAGTTAGGTTCCTGCATTACCTCTATTACAGCAACAGCTCCTGTTATCTGCTGCCAGCTCTTCCAATAGACATTGCCATATCACTGCAATTATTATGATTTAAACACCTGTATCTCGTCAATGACGATAGAAACTTGTGGCAGCATGTTCAGTGGTGCTGAGCACCCACAATAATCCTTGACTGAAAATCAGATCATTAGCATCCATGGGTGGGATGCTCAAGAGAGCCTAGGCACCTAATTCCTATTTAATTCAATGGGCAATAAATGCCTCAGAACTTTCAAACATCCCACTGGATGCCTATTTGCATTTTATACATGCCTTTAAAAGTCTGGCCCTAAGTGACAGCAGGTATGTCTACACTGCAGTAAAACGTGTGACTGGTCCCAGCTGACTCAGGCTATGGGGTTATAAAACTGCACTATACATGTCCTGGCTCAGACTGGAGCCCGAGCCCAAGCATCTAAACTACAATTTTATAGCCCCTCAGCTGGAGTCAGCTGACACAGGTCAGCCACAGGTGTTTTATTGCAGAGTAGACATAACCTTTGGGGCCTAAGTGATGTAGGAGTGACTCTCAGTGGAACATGTTCTCCTAAGTCACTTATGTGCTTTTTAAAATGTCAGCCTACATGAAGAACATCCAACTGAAAAAGGAGAATTTGAGAGTGTTGGGACACTTCATGCCAGTCTTGATAATAGCTTTAGCTATAAATCTCAGCTGTACTTCTTGTCTACCATTCTGCTTATGCCCTGGTTTTTCATTTTTAGGGGTTTTAAGTACAGCCTGTTCAGCATTTTCAAATACAGGGGTTTTAATATGTGAGTCCCAGACTGAGTATGAAACTTTTGAAAATACATTTAATTGTGTTTTTTAAACCCTCTGTATTTGGTCACTTGAACTCTTCCCAGTGTTCCAAGTCCCACAGCCTCTGGTGTTCTCTTAGCCCTGGCTCTTGGAGTCGTGAATACGAGAATCTCATTATTTCTTTTAAATGAAAGCGAAGTTGCTAGAAAAAAGTTGTGGAGAAAAGCTTGAAAATGTCACATGAATATACTATATGGGTTCACAAACCAGAAGGCAATTAAAAAGAACTCCTGTGTCATTTTTAATCCCTCAAGATTTAAGCCAATCTCATGGGTTTTGTGGTGCTGATTTATGATTTTTTAAACACTTATAGTTGGCAATATTGTTTTCCTTTAGTTCCCCAGTCAAGCTAAAAGACTTCCCTTTTGCTGGCATGCATCCTGTAAGTACTATTTACATAGCAGGAGAAAGCAGAGTTTACTAGAGAAAATCTATTAAAAATATTGGAGAGAAATTCAGTGAACCCTATTATAACACAATCCTTGCTGGAAATTTTCTGGGAGGACTAGTGCCGCAAGGAGATCTGCAACTGATCACAAAAGAGAGAGGGCAGTCATGTATATGTTGTAGTGCTCCTTGACTAATTGGAGTGAGTTGTGGTTGGGAAGCATTCAGTAGGTTTTAGTGCAAAATCTGGAGTACATGCACTGAAGCTGATGAACTCAGTAGCATGTTAGAGCAGAGCCTGGTGCTGAAAACCATCCCAGTTACTATTTATTTTGTCTGTGTGCTGTGCAATAAACACTGTGCTGTCAGGCTGGCTTTCCTGCAAGGTACTCTCAAAGAGGCACTGACTATAAAAAACAAAACAAAAAAACCTCCACAGATGACCTCGTGTGTCAATCCTGTTTTGAAGGGTCAGAGCGTGGTATAGATTCACCCTCATGAAGCAGATGCATTTTAACACCTGTAATTTGCAGGTTAGATTTTTGGGTGACTGCTTCCAGTTTGGCTTGCTTTCTAGGAGGCTATAATGGAGAGTTACAGATGGTTTAAGAGGGATTCAGTGAATAGTCAGGTTGCATTTGCTAGCTGGATATAAGATTAGGAAGGAAAGTCCACAGAAATCTTTCTGCAAGGGGGGGAGGGTTGTAGCTTTGAAAAAAACTTTTTTTGTAAGTTAATTTATTGCTTGAAAAATGTCGGATTGATACCACTGAAAATTGACATCTGCTGTTGAGACACGGAACAGGGTAGAATCTCAGGCAGTAGAAGTCCAAACTTTCCCTTCTGCCCTGCCCAGATGCTTTGGCTCCAACTTGCACAGACACCTTTGAGGATCAGTTTCCATCATGCCTATTCAATCTTGCCGCAGTGCTAAGACTGCCATATATGATGATGTTTTTGTCACATTGAGAACTCTCCCTGGGAACTGGGCAGACAATAATACCCTTCATAAGAGCAACAACCTTTTGCTGCTACTGACTAGGGTTGAATTTGAATCAGGTACATAAAGGAATCAAAAGCTCTGTCCCATTAGCACTGTCTTGAGCGCCTTGGAGTGAAGCATTTTAAGAATAGGTGAGGGGGAGGAACGTGATCTAGTAATGACTTTGAGTCTGTCTTAGTCCTTGACAGCTTCTTTAAACGAAGACAGATTTATATGGTTAGAAAGACTTTTGTAGCATTTTTAGGAGTGCCCACTGAAGTGTGCTTTTATGGTTTTGACATTTCACTTGTTGTCGATTTTTTCTTTCAAAGGATGCATGGGGTTGATGCCTTGTCATATTAGTCAGTTCGACTTGGATTCCCTTCATCCTCCCCTTTGAACATCAGTTACTCGTATGGCTAGGGTTCTCGTCACTGTCAGAACTACCCTTGCCAAGTAGCCATCATTTCCCTTATACTCACTGCTGAGGAATATTTTATACACCTGACTCTAAATGTCTTTCTTTAGCCCTTCGCCCATAGTCTCTCAGTGAAAATGGTGAAAGATGGTTTTCCACATTCATCCACAAATGTGTGTGTGTGTGTGTGTGTACGTACACAAAAGATGTGGGACCAGTTCTTGGACTCATCCATTTCACACTGATCCAGCAGTGCAAAAGCAGAGGGATAGCTGTCATCTCAGGGCAGCTGGGGTTCCCCTGATGTACAGGGGCCAGGTGGTGTAAGGCTGGTGCATCTGTTCTACATCACGTGCTTCCCTCCATCCCAAGCATGACAGGGGTTTGAAAGGAAAAAGCAGGATTACAATGTGTTCCAGTGTTCAGTGGCTCATGAAACAGCTCCCCGGGTACTGTTCTAATCCATGGACTTGAGAGCAGCCCTTACACTGCTCTAGGTTACAATAGTTCATCCCCTGGTGGGGCTGAGGATTAGAGTAATAGAAAAGGTGTCTTAGATCTAGCTCATAGGATGGGGGACAATAGGAGAGTTTCCAAAGAACTTGAAACAAACATCAGCCCCTTCTGAACAGGGCCAGCTCCAGGTTTTGCTGCCCCAAGCAAAAAAAAAAAAAAAAAATGGCCGGAGTGCCGCCCCTTGAAAAGGGCCGCCCCACGCACATGCTTGAAACGCTGGTCCCTAGAATTGGCCCTGCTTCTGAAAGTCACCTCCATGTTTGGTGTTAAACTGCATCATTTCAGGAGCATTGTTTATATCTAGTGTATTGATTTTTTTCTTGTAGAGCCCTCTGGTTAATTCATTTTTAAAATGTTGTACAATCTTCACTTGTATTTAATTGCAGCATCTGATAAGTATGATAAAGAACTAGTTTATCACTTAAACTTCTGTTTCTTTTCTAATCTGGAGCTCACAACAAACATGATTGTGAGGTATTGAATAAATATAGGAAGGTGAATTTTTTAGTGCAATAATTTGTTACATTTCTTCAGCAATATTAAGAATAGAATACAATAGGATACATTTTATTCACTATCATGGCTGGTGAAGGATTTAGAGGCTGATATAACCCTTTTCACATTTAGGGCACTGGCTAGAACCAAACCCAGGTCAGTAGTGATCCAAAGTTGTTCACACAAGAATAGATTCCACCACTCTTACTCACACTGAGCAGCACCTTACTCTGCAAATAATCCGTTTTATTTGTATGATTTAACAGGAGTATATTCAAATACAGACATTATTCAGCATGAAGAAGGGTGGTGGCATCTTGTCCTAAACAACTATGAACAATCAGATAGCTGCTTGTTGGCCTCTGAAAATAATCAGTTTAGTGGTCTCAGGCCAGTTTCCAATGAAAAAGCATCCAGCATTTGGTGGCTGTGCATCTCTGATTAGTTCAACTAAACACCCTGCTTCATACAGATGCATGTACAGATACATATACATATCGATTGCATATCCAAAACTAATTCTTGCAGGCATACCCCGAGTACCTCACACACAAATAAATGCACCTGATATGTATATGGCATAAGCCATTTTCAAAACTACTTTAACACCGTTAGTGTAGATGAGACATATCTGGAACATGGACTAGAGGAGCACTTTAGCATAGCCCTCTAAAATACAGCAGGTATTTAAGCTATAGACAGCAGGCTTTTAGAAATACTTTCAGAGTACATTTTTAGAGTACAACAATGCATATACAATTCCCATTGAGATTGCTTTGCAATGATATTCTAATGAGGATTCTGTCCTTTTCCGTAACATTCTTAGGATGTGCATTTTTTCTGTTAAAAACAAAATCAGCTTGCAGCTTTCATGGACACTTCTTATTTGGAGACCAAAAAAGTTCGATGTAAAATTCTGCTTTTTAAGTATAAATGACTACTGTGATATATATTAACTATTAATCTTAATTTCTCTTTTTGGTTTTTCTGAGTGTACTTAGAAGGTGACTGATAACATCTGAAAAAGTGTGGTCCTAAATACAGACTAATGTAAATATTTCTAGTTTTTCCCAATGTAGTAAGGAGAGTAGTATCAATAGATGCCCTGCTCCTGCACGGAAATCAATAAGGCTGTGTGCAGGCACAGGGATCTGCCCATCTGAATCTCATTCAGGATTAGGACCCTTTAAATTGGCATGTAGGTTGCAAATGATTGGGCCACAATAATGATGATGTAAATATTCCAGTGGAGGCTCTTAGGTTCTTCTGCATGGGGGGTTGGGAGGATGCATGCATTTACAAATGTGCATGTGGTGTGTGAAGCACCCAAAATCTGAGAGATCAAACCATTTAAAGTATTTCAGGAAACTAAAGTTATAGAAGCATAAAATATGTAGCAAGCAAGATAGAGGAGATGTTTTGCTAAGATCATAATAGTTTAAAGAAACCAACAGCAAGAAAAAGAGGATGGCATACTATATAGACAGACCCTGACTTGCTTTAGCACAGAATTACCTCTGTTTGGGAGTAGATTTAGTCAGTGTTTGTATATGTTGGAAGAGGATTGGACTCAAAAGATCAAAGCCTGATGCCTTATTCAGGTGAGCAGTCTAAGCAACTGAGTAAGGAGAACAGGATCTGGCACATAGGGAATGTCCAACACCTCCCATTATAAGACCCTGTTTTCAGTTGATTATAACTTTGCCATATATCAATGAGAAAGCTGTTTAGCCACCTTCATTGCCACTCTGTACACATGCCATTCAAGTTGCATTGCTAATTACCCCTAAAGCTAACCATATTATTCACTGTAGATGTATACACTCATCTTCAGGGGTAAGTAGCAATGCAACTTGAGGAGGAAAAAGATGAACCCCCAAAAAGCAAGGCTGAGTGAGTGGCAAATCAGTTGTATCTTCTTATCCTAAGACCAAGAGGCTGGGGCTGTAATCCAAGAGAGGAGAAATATTGTCGGCTGATGAGAGGAAGGAAGGTAAATTGTGGTTAACCAAAGGAATGGTAAACTGGTTGGTAATGCCATTGTTCATTATCAAAAAGAATTCTAGGACCTGAAACAATTGTGCAGTCAGAGTTAACCCTGCAGTACATAACTTAAATAAGAACATTGCTTTAGATGTGATACGCTATTTTATATGGATTAGAGGGGTAATATAAAGTTGCATATTTAAAGAGTAGCTATAGAAAGAGATTACATTGCCATCTTGTTTTCTTTTGATAGCTTCTAGTGCTTTTACTGCTGAGTTAAAATGCAAAGCAGGTCTTAATTCCACTGTGTGTTTCCCTTTCCTGATTGTCAGCTAATGACTACACTAAACCTATATTGGTGACATCAAAACTGCAAGAGATTGCAGTACATTAGCTGAATATAGTCTGATGAACAAAAAATATAAAGCGATATCTGGTGCTTAAATTTCACAAGGGGGAAATGGGAAAATATTTAACTGAGAAATCCAAAATGAGTAAATTATGCTTGCTAAATCAGGTACTGAATCTGGAGATTGCTGTTTAAAGGAGCTTTTTTTTTTTTTTTTAAAGGCTGTTTGTTATGCATTCATCAAATCACAGTGTTCCCAGAAAGCCTGAATGTGTTATTGGCATAAAAAAGTCCCTAGAGGTTAGTATATATTCCAGTCACCACAAATCAGATGCCTAAGCACCAGGTCAGGAAGACCTGAAAACCCTGAAACATACCAGCCTTCCTTCCCCCTAAACTTCCCTCTGAGAAGACACCAAGGCATTCCACTATAATGTTCAAGGCTGAGGGGGGATATGATTGCTCTCTTTAAATATATCAGAGGGATAAATACCAGGGAGGGAGAGGAATTATTTCAGCTCAGTACTAATGTGGACACGAGAACAAATGGATATAAACTGGCCGTCGGGAAGTTTAGGCTTGAAATTAGACGAAGGTTTCTAACCATCAGAGGGGTGAAGTTCTGGAACAGCCTTCCGAGGGAAACAGTGGGGGCAAAAGACCTCTCTGGCTTTAAGATTAAGCTTGATAAGTTTATGGAGGGGATGGGTTGATGGGATAACGTGATTTTAGTCAATAGGTCAATAACGTGCCATCGCTGGTAATTAGTAACAATGGTCAATGATGGGATATTAAAAGTTAGTACAGAGAACTTTTTTCCGGAGGGTCTGGCTGGAGAATCTTGTTCGCATGCTCGGGGTTCAGCTGATCGCCATATTTGGGGTTGGGAAGGAATTTTCCTCCAGGGTAGATTGGCAGAGGCCCTGGAGGTTTTTTGCCTTCCTCCGCAGCATGGGGAGGATTCGCTGCGACTTGAAGTCTTTAAATCATGATTTGGGGACTTCAACAGCTGAGTCAAGGGAGAGAATTATTCCAGGAGTGGGTGGGTCAGCTTTTGTGGCCTGCATCATGCGGGAGGTCAGACTAGATGATCATAATGGTCCCTTCTGACCTTAAAGTCTATGAGTCTTTGAGTCTATAATTCATCTCAAAAAAAGAACAAAACAAAAACCCAACCACAGCTGTTACTCTTAAAAAGGCTCTTCCTTGGAAATCTCACCTCAAGTTTCCAGAAAGACCTACTTTAAGTTGTCAGCAGTATAATCGGGAGCAGACCAAATAGATTTTATTTTCTGGCTTCTGAAATTATAACAGAAGCAGAACAGAACCTAGGAACTAATATAGTTGCCCATGTGGAATGGCATGCAGCCATGAGACACAGCCATGATCCTATCAGATTTTACAATTTGAAGAAGGGATGAGTCAGTATTTGGGTGTGACATCTCCCAAAAACCACCTACCTACCTGCTGCAAGAAGTATTGTGGGTGATTATTCAATAGGTAGTGTTCTCCCCTTTGAGAAACTGCTGAACCAATTCTCCAGCATGGTGCTAGTGGGCACTGTGTTACAGAAGGTATTGTTTTTCTTGAGCACTTATAAAACTTTTTGTCAGAACAGGGACATTAGTTCTAGTTCCTTCACCAAATTCCAACTTCAGAAGCTGCATTATAATAATAATATATGGAGATACACCTATCTCATAGAACTGGAAGGGACCTGAAAGGTCATTGAGTCCAATCCCCTGCCTTCACTAGCAGGACCAAGTACTGATTTTCCCCCAGATCCCTAAGTGACCCCCTCAAGGATTGAACTCACAACCCTGGGTTTAGCAGGCCAATGCTCAAACCACTGAGCTATCCCTCCCCATGCAATTTCTACCTACTTACATTTCTCCACAAAGTTTCAATTGGATATTCTTTATCCTTCATTGTTGTGCAACGTTTCTGTGTGCTGTTAAACTGCTGGAATTTTTCACCCCAGAAGCAGTTTCATTTCACTAGTGCATAAAATGATCCCTGCGTACAGTTTAATGGGCCAGTTTTGCTCCCATTAAGGCCCCATTCCTCCAAGTGGCTCCATGTGGGTGGACCCACCATGGTGTTAATACAATGTTAATATGAGAGTTTAAAATTTTCAAGTAATGAAGTGTTAAAGTTAAGGCTCTAGTAGCAACATTAACTCATATTGCATACATGCAGCATCTTCCCTTCCTGCCTTTCTTGCTAAATGGTTACCAGTAATTTAATATAATTCTGTTTATATTAAATATGTCACAAAATGTACAGCATACATAAGGTGCCCAAATTAATGTTGCTGTAAGATTCTTGGTCTGGATCCAGCACTGTGATGCAGCTGCTTTGTGGTGTAGTGCTGATGCAAAGTGACCCGCAAGCTGCTATTGCTGATCACGGGAGGATCAACCCAGCAGCACAGGTAATCCTCCAGTAGTATAGAATCCACCTCAGCTATACCAATATAGAGGGCATGGCCAAGGCATTCCTGCTGATCTTTGGCTGCTATTCAAGACCCTTGAAGTGAAGCATAACTAAGCTATACAAGCTCCTTAAATAGCACAGTTTAGAGCAGCTTTCACCTGTTCTGATTTACACAAAGGTCTTCGTGCACAGCTAGCCTAGAATCAAGGGCACAAATCCAACCTTTGCAGTCCTTGCACCTGAGCTGTGCTGGGTGCTTTTTGGTGGCAGCCTAAGATTTGGGCCCTTGATTTTTGTATTTCCTGACTTTTCTGAATTTTAAGTATGCAGACTTCTCTAAGCTAGGTTGTGGTTTAATATGGTCATGGCCATAATTCCTTCACAAAACCACAGTGTTTGCATTCTAAGTCTCCGCGTTCAGCCCTTTGGGGATTTCTGTGTGGAAGTGCAGCAATAAGCTTTCAAAACAGGAAAAATGTTTATTTGTCCTCTAGTGTGCTCAACAAGGCCTGAAGGGAGTTTGCCCAGATTTAAACCAAAAAAAACCCCCAAAAACCTTCCAGGCAGAGCTTGGAAACTTTTAGCCCAAGACGGGTTTTTATTGGAAAGTTTAAGCATCTGAAAACTAGGAATTAAAGAAATTATTTTGCAACTTAACGCTAGCAGGGTCCAACCAAGCAACCGATACAAGACACCCCAGATTTTACTTAGCTCTATATGGGTGGAGTGGGGACAGTTGTGTTAGGAGCCTTCCCCAAACTTCCTGTGCCCAGGTTGACCTTTACTACAGTCCTTGTGCTCCCCGATTAACAGAATGCCATGAGGTTAGCACAGCTGCCAGCTCAAGCCTCTCCAAAGGAGGTGGAATCATAACCCCACCCTCCTTTCCACCGGTCAGCAGGTACAGAAGCAAGTGAATACATTACCCATGAGAAGGGTGGTTCAGTGCTCAGGTTCCCCCTGCTCTCTCAAGGCACAATGCCCCTCCGAGGTCCCACTGAGGTAGTGCATCTCTGCATAGTCCCCTCAATGCCCGGCTGTGCCTGAAATGACTAAAGTTCTAAGGGCAATGTTTTCAAAAGTACTTAAAATCACTTTTGAAAATTGGACATAAGAGCTGCCATTCTTGGTCAGACCATGATCCATCTTGCCCAGTATCTTGGTTCTGACAATGGCCCATAACAAAGCTTCTTGGGGAGCATACAGAACAGAACAATTATGAAGTGATCCACCCACCTTCCACTCCGGCTTCTGGCAGTCAGAGGTTTAGGGTCACTCCAAGTATGGGCTTGTGTCCCTGATCATCTTGGCTAATATCCATTGATGGACCTATCCTCCATGAACTTATCCAGTTCTTTTTTGAAACCACTTATACTTTTGGCCATCACCACATCCCAGACATTGAGTTCCACAGGTTAGTTGTGCACTGTGTGAAAAAGTACTGCCTCTTGTTAACATTAAAACTGCCACCTATTAATTTTATTGAGTAACCACTGTGTTTTGTATTGTGTGAAAGGGAAAAGAACACTTCTCTATTTCCACACTGTTCATGATTTAGACTCTAAGTCACTTACATGCTTTTGAAAATTTTATCCTAAAGTATGTTACTTCGAAAATATCTACATAGAACATGTGCAGCATCTTTCACAGATGTCTCTATAGGTAGTGTGTAGAATATTGATTTATTCTACGGTAATGTCATGGATAAAATGAATGACCCCACATGCATTAGTCTTAAAATCCTAGTTTATTCATAGCAGAAAATATTCAGCATTTTTACTCAGGCTATTATTGCTCATAATTTGCTTTTATCTTTTAAGTATAGTGATGAATGAAGAGGTGAATAACGCTTCTCCTTTATCTCCTTGCTTCTACAGGAGGAATATTTGAAACTGTGGAAAATGAACCTGTTAATGTTGAAGAATTAGCTTTCAAGTTTGCAGTCACCAACATTAACAGAAACAGAACACTGATGCCTAATACCACATTAACCTATGACATCCAGAGAATTAACCTCTTTGATAGTTTTGAAGCTTCAAGACGAGGTAATTATCTTAATATTTTAATCTTCTGTAATTTGTATGTTCTGTACAGTCTTATGTTTTTATGGTAGCTCAGATATTTATAGACAAAGTATAGCAGGAAAATTCAGTCTACAGCATTATTGGGAGATAGTAGTTAAAGCTGGAAGACACTTATAATTCTTATCTAGTCTTTGATACGCTACCTATATTCTAGCTAAACTCTAACACCACCAAATGGAAGATGGCAGGGCCAACCCAATTCTCTTTAAAAAAATGGATTCACCATAGAATTCTGAAGAAAATGAAAGCAGTCTAGAAGAGAACAGTGAGATGTCATGTCTCATAATTAAGACACATTGATATACATAATTCACACCAAATTAATTCCAAGGTACTAAGCACAGGGTGAATGAAGAGGTTATCCTGAAATGTTAACACTTTGCGTAACATCAGATGGGTTGCTCTTTTCTAACAATTAATAAAAATTGGGCTTGAAAAAGTAAGAAATATATATTCTCATCCATTTATTTTCCCTGAATGGAAGACAAGTGTCTGACACCTCATCTAACATACATGCAGACTAAAAGGCAAAAACTCATTTGGGACTGTCACTTTTTTCTTGGACACAGCCTAATCATTCATTTCTAGAAGACACCCTCAAAGTACGCTAAGAGTCCATAGACAGTAGTTGAGTTCCCTGAATTAAGACACTGTCACAAAATTTGATGGAAACAAGACTAGAAAAAAGAGCCATAAATCACCAAGGATTGAGGATGTGCTTTGCAGTTCATTCATTAAAACTATGTGGGTTACTGTAAAAGCAAATGCATAAAATAAGTTTGCTAGAAGGCAAGCTCAGGATTACTGCAATAGATATGCAGACTCACATTATGAGGCTTGTTAGGAACAATGACTTGCTGACACCTTTTCAGATGTCCAAATTATTAGTATATTTGCCTCATAGCACTCAATGTAATTTATTACTCAACTGAAAAAAAACAACAACAACAAAAACAGTGAGCCGCTTCAGACAAAACATAAAATTCCCTTGTAATTTTTTCTTTGTAGTTTTTCTTGTTAATTTGCCTTTCAAATATCATTTCTGGACTCATGCATACAACATAGGTCCTGGTAGGTTTCAACAGACAAAGAATTTCAGATTCCATATAAAGATCCTACATTGTAGCTACTGAGAACTACATCTAATCAGAAGATTAGAAATACTGTTAAACTCATATTCCAAACCACATAAAATAAAAATGTTAACTTTTTGTCCTCATAAAACATCGACAGCATCTTTATCATTTAGACATCAATAACCACAATCCTTTAAGAAGGCTTGCAAATTAAACCTTAGAAAGCCATGTTTCATGCTGTGTGTGTACATAGTGCTGCTCATTTG
>NW_020664382.1:9883218-9964085 GCF_002925995.2 Terrapene triunguis
CCATTAAAGCATTTAATGTTTTTAAATAATGTATTTCGTGTATTTTCAAATTAGTACAAATTAATTTTTGAATGTATTTCACTGGTTATTTTTTACATTTCCAAATACATGTTACTATAGTATTGCAATTTTTTTTTATGGAAGGGGCCCCCGAAATTGCTTTGCCCCAGGCCCCCTGAATCTTCTTGGCGGCCCTGCACTGGGATACCATATAAGATCAGTATCACTAGCATGTATCCTTTTGTTCAGTGAAGCAAGAGATTTGGGGAAACTTTTGCCTTCCTGGGAACATGGTGAAATGTTTCCAAAGGTGGTGGAAGACTAGGAATTTTCCCTGGATACTATTTAGGAATTTTTGAATATTTGAAAGAGACTGGATTTGCAATTGACACTGATTATCAACCCATTCAGACCACTGTGGCATATGTTAGCCACCAGGTTGGCAAAATCTAAAACCAATTGGGAGGGCCCCGGAAAAATGGGCACCCCTGTGTACCCACCCACTCCACCCTGACCCCATTTCCCCAGCAGGAGCATCAGGGGTGGGGGCGGAGGGGACTGCAGGCGGAAAGGGTAGGGAGGGGCCCCCACTTGCACTGGCCCAGGGCCCCACAAACCCCTAATCTGCCTCTGAGCAGGCATAGTCTCAACTACAGTGCAGACACAGGCTTCAAGTTCAGGGTCTGCAACCTACCTGTTGCAGGAAAAGTGTATATGCAACATTCCATTTACAGCTTATAGAAATTTGCAAACTGTCAGATCGCAAAACATAGGAACTCCAAGCAAAAAGGGATACAGACACATTTTTTTCATAGGGCACCCCAGAGACTCAGATGAAATGACATTTAAGGGCAACACCCATAAATCACAAAGGCGATTCTTTACCATGCTTCCAAAAACAATGCAGAGGCCAGGGGAACTGAGCTGACTAAATCACACTTGCATTTTAGACAAATGCAGCACACACTCATATACACTCTCTTCTCAATGTAAGCAAAAAAACAAACAAACCAAAAAATATCAAGGCTGAAGTTGCATCGCCTCAGCTTCCAACAGCCAGTTGAAAGTAATCCCATTTTAAAGTCTTTATTCAGTCAAAAACCTCTAAGTTACATTAGTTAAGAGCTTTGGCTAAGAAAATGCTTCAGGGCTGAGTCCACTACCAGCACCCAGGAACCCTGGATACATCCCTGTCTCTCTGGAATTCATGTGAACTGCTTCTTATAACACAGCAGGAGGAGGGTGGAGACTTTAGCAACACAGTCCCTGCCACCCCAGGGGTCAAGGTATTAAGCTTACAACTTTAGGGTGGGATTTTAAAAAAGTGCTCCATGTTAGCCTAACTCCAACATCAATGGCACAGTTATGCTAAGGCTTCGTCTTCACTGCCAGAAATTATTGCTTTTATAGCAGGATAGCTAACCAGCGTTGGCTATCACTCTAAAATCCGAGTGGAGACAGGGCACTGTATTTTTATTGTGAGGTAAACTACCATAGGTGAGATCAGCCATAGGTTGGTGTATAGCATTGACTTCACCTAGTTTACCTCTCAGTAAAACCACACTGCCTTGTTTCCACTAGGATTGTTACAGTGGAATACTAAGTGTACATTAGTTATCCCACAGTTTTAAAAAATCCCATCTCTTTTGCAGTGGAGACATAGCCTAACACTAAGCAATTTTGAAACTCTCATCATTCATCCGTCATAATCCTCCCCTCCCAAATGTGGTATTGCACTGCTGACTATATATGACTTAATTTTTTTCTTTTCCTATTGGCTATTGAGTTCCCATAGAAAGATAGTGGGGCTTTCACACCTCTAAACAGGCATTCAAGTGGTGTCTAAATAGATCCTTTGATACTTGATTATCTACCCTCATTCTGTACAATCCAAGTATCTTACCATCGACCACAAAGCCTTTAAATGGGATGCTCAAAACTGATAACTTCTATTATAAAATGTATGTCATGAACACAGAATCCTTGCTAACCACATCTGGAGTTTTAAGAACCATACTTTTATCTTGATTTCTGTACTATCAGTGGCAATACAAAGGACAAAATTCTTATTTCAGATCACATTGCCGATCTCAACATGAGTATTCTTACAGAATTTATCACGTGGGCGAGAGTGCACAAAGAGGGGAAAACAGACTGGGTTTACTGTAGTGGTCATTTTCATTCCCAGTAAGGTTATTGTAGCTCAGCAGCATTTTGTTGGATTCATAGGACAAGATGTCAAAATATATTTATGGATATATAAATGTAAATTTATGTTTCAATCTAGCAATATATTATCCAATTAGCATTAAAAACATTTAAGTGTTGCTTACTTATGTTCCAGAGATGATTAATGTTACAGAGATTTCATCTGCAGAGATATTTACAATGTAAATGAATAATCAATCATGCCATTAAATGGGAGTCGGCAGAGCAAACAAGTCAAGTATGATCAATAAAAGACGCCACATTTGGATTCTGAGTGGGAATAATACAGCTTGGCTCGGTTTTTTTTTAAAATTACTACACTATAAAAAGAAAAACTTACTAAAGCTGCAGGAAAACAGCAAACCTCATTTTTTCTTAGAAATTAAGTGTACATTAAGAGCACTTTTAGTCTTACTTATATTACAGTTGCACCTAGTATTGTGCTAGATACTGTTCAAACACACAGTAAGTCCCTGCTCTGAAGAGCTTATATTCTTTCAAATGGACAAGACAGACAAACGGTTGGAGAGGGAACAAAGACACACAGTGCTTAAGTAATTTGCCCAGCAACACAATGCGACTTAATAGTGTCAGGAGGTAGCCGTGTTAATCTGTATCCACAAAAACAACAAGGAGTCCAGTGGCACCTTGAAGCCTAACAGATTTATTTGGGCATAAGCTTTCGTGGGTAAAAAAACTCACTTCTTCAGATGCATGGAGTGAAAATTACAGAAGCAGGCACCATCAGAGGACCCAACCACATCAGCCACACCATCAAGGGCTCAGTCACCTGCATGTCTACTAATGTTATATATGCCATCATGTGCCAGCAATGCCCCTCTGCCATGTACATTGGCCAAACCGGACAGTCCCTACGTAAAAGAATAAATGGACACAAATCGGACATCAGGAATGGTAACATACAAAAGCCAGTAGGTGAACACTTCAATCTCCCTGGACATTCTATAACAGATTTAAAAGTAACTATTCTTGAACAAAAAAACTTCAGAAACAGACTTCACAGAGAAACAGCAGAATTAAAATTCATTTGCAAATTTAACACCATTAATTTGGGCTTGAATAGGGACTGGGAGTGGCTGGCTCATTACAAAAGCAGCTTTGCCTCTCCTGGAATTGACACCTCTTCATCTATTATTGGGAGTGGACTACATCCACCCTGATCGAATTGGCCCTGTCAACACTGGTTCTCCACTTGTGAACTCCCTTCTCTTCATGTGTCATTATATAATTCCTGCATCTGTAATTTTCACTCCATGCATCTGAAGAAGTGAGGTTTTTATCCACGAAAGCTTATGCCCAAATAAATCTGTTAGTCTTTAAGGTGCCACCGGACTCCTTGTTGTTAATGCGGCTTAATGGCTGACCTGGAAATAGAATCCAGGTCTCCTGACTCCCAATCCATTGCTCTACTACACGGTCTCTCCAATTACTTATTTGTCAGAACTCTTCAAATATTCTTCCATGGAGCTATGCTATTTTACACCAGCTGAGGAACTGGCTCCTAGTCTGAAGCACCAATCATGACGTGTTTTAGATAAAACTGGACCTTAACGATATTAGTTCAGTAAATAGATCAAAGTAGATAATTTCTGTTTGCATTTGTTTGTTTAGGCCCCGGTTACCAAGTAATCCAGATTGCTCTGTATGACTGCCCCACCTTCATCATTATTTATCATTCTGCCAGTCTTAGTATAATTCACAAATTACATCAGCAGCGATTTTATATTTACTTCTGGATTGGACCTAGTACCGATCCCTGCAGAACCCCACTAGAAACATCACCATTTGTTGATGATTTCTCAACCACAACTACTTTTTGAAATGTCAGTTAGCCAGTTCTTTATCCATTCAGCAAATGCTCTATTCATATTGTACAGTGCTAATTTCTTAATCAGTCATGCGATACTAAGTCAAACACTTCACAAAAGTCTAAGTATATTATATCTGCAGTTATCTTTATCAACCAATCTCGTAATTGCCTCAAAGAATGAAATCTGGTCTGTTTGACAAGACCTATTTTCCATAAAACCAAGTTTACTGGCATTAAATATATTCCCATCCTTTAATTCTTTATCAATTGAATCCCATACCAGCCTTTTCATTATTTTGCTTGGAACTGATGCCGGGCTAACCAGCCTATAGTTACCTGGGTCATCCCGCTTGCCCAATTTGAATACAGGCACAACATTAGGGCTACTCTGGAATTCACTCACTTTCCCAAGATTTATTCAAAATTAACACCAGCAAGCCAGAGATTGCCTCAGCCAACTCTTTTAGAGCTCTGGGATGTAAGGTATCTGGGCCTGCTGATTTAAAAATGGTGATCACTAATAGATTGGAAAGTACTTCATCTTCATAATGTGATATGAGTAGACCATTCTGCTTCTTTCCAAGTATAGAACAAAAGTATTTATTGAAAACTTTGCTTCTTCTACATCATCATCAACAATTTTACCATCTCCATCTAATAATGCGCCTATACACTTCTAGGATTTCTTTTTTCCTAATATAAATTTTAAAACTTCTTATTGTCCTTAATCCTGCCAGTCACAGACTTTCCCCTGACATCCTTAGCTTTATTTATCAACTTTCTGCATGTCATAACTCCTAATTTAGTGATTGCTATCTATTTTCTGATTTCCCATTTGTTATATATTGCTTTTTTAGTTCTAATTTCTGGCTTCACTTTGCCAGTGAAACACAATGAGCTTTTAGTCAAAGTTGTCCTCTTTCTTGATTGAGAAACTGGGCTCTTTGGTCATGTAAAACCTTCTTAAAGAGCTCCCAATATTCATTCACATTTTTCTGTCTAAATTTATGCTCCCAATCAATTTTGTGTAATTTTCCTCACCTTTGAGAAATTAGCCTTTTTGAAGCATATATATATATATATGAGTGGTCGAGACTGTCCTTTGTTCACCCTTACTGAATATAATCAGGCCACAAGGCAACTATCAACTTCCAGTCTAGTGATGAATTCATCTTTATCTGTCATAAGGTCCAGAACAGAATTACCTCCTGTTGGGTACAATACCTATTAAAAATCTCCAATGACAGAATTCCACAACCTCCTTGGAAGCCTAGTCCAGGGCTTAATTATCCCTTGCTGCAGATTGAGCCCATTGCTTCTTGTCTTACCTTCAGTGGACATGGAGAACAATCGATCACAGTTCTCTTTAGAGCAGCCCTTAACATATCTGGAGACTGTTATGAGGTGTCTCTGCCTTCTTTTCCTCAAAAGTAAAGATGTCCAGTTTTTTTAACCTTTCCT
This sequence comes from Terrapene triunguis, assembly GCF_002925995.2. Lineage (NCBI taxonomy): Eukaryota > Metazoa > Chordata > Testudines > Emydidae > Terrapene > Terrapene triunguis. The sequence continues at coordinate 9,888,719 of NW_020664382.1, forward strand.
CACAGGTCAGGTTTTCTAAACCTTTTATGTTTTTTGTCCTTGTCCTGTGGACTCTTCAATTTGTCCATCTCATTCTTAAAGTGTGGCACCCAGAACTAGACTTTTTAGCAACTGAATCATATTGTTGTCTCATATTTGTGATCCATTTTAAATCCTAGATCCTTTTCTGAAATATGACTGCCTAGCAAGTTTTAGCCCATTTTATAGTTGTGCAATTGATTTTTTCCTCCTTAAGTATATTACTTTGTAGTTTTTTATTGAATTTCATCTTATTGAATTCACACCAGTTCTCTAATTTCTCAAGGTCATTTTGAATTCTAATCCTGTCCTCGAGAGCACTAGTAATCCCTCTGAGCTTGGTGTAATTTGCAAATTTTATAGTCATACTCTCCACTCCATTTTCTGAGTTATTAATGAAAATATTTAATAGTACTGGACCCAGGACAAACCTCTCTGGGACCCCACTAGATATGCCCTCCCAGTTTGACAGCAAACCATTTATAACTACTCTTTGAGTATGGTCTTTCAACCAGTTATGTACCTACCTCATAGTCATTTCATCTAGACTTGCATTTCCTTAGTTTGCTTATGAGAATGTCATGTAGGATTGTGTCAAAAGCCTTTCTAAATTCAAGATATATCTACAGCTTCCCCCCATCCAGTAGGCCAGTGACCCTGAGGAAATTAAGTCAGTCTGGAATGATTTGTTCTTGAGAAATCCATGTTGGCTATTCTTTATAACCCTATTATCCTCCAGATACTTACAAAGTGATTGTTTAATAATATTGTTTCCAGTGTCTTTCCAGGTATTGAAATTAGGCTGACTGATCTATAATTCCCCGGGTCCTCTTTTTTCAAGAAAGTTTCTATGTTTGCCCTTCACCTGTCCTTTGGGACCTCATCCATCCTTTAGGAGTTCCCCAAAGATAATAGTTCCGAGATTGCTTCAGCTAGTTCCTAAAGTACCTTAAGATGAATTTTATCAGGCCATGCTGACTTGAATATATCTCAGTTTATCTAAATATTTTTAATCTGTTCTTTCCCTATTCCGGCTTGCATTCCTTCCCCCCTTATTATCTGGTCACTATTAATCTTTTTAGTAAAGAAGGAAGGAAAATAGGATTTAAACAGCTCAGTATTTTTGATGTCATCTGTTATCAGCTCTCCTTCCCTGCTAAGTAGTAGATCTGCACTTTTCTTCATCTTTCTTTTGTTCCTAATATATTTAAAGAACCTCTTCATAATGCTTTTTATGTCCCTTATAATTGGCCTGGGACAGCAAACCGCGGCCAGTGGGAGCCGCGATTGGCCGAACCTGCGGACACGGCAGGTAAACAAACCAGCCCGGACCGCCAGGGGCTTTCCCTGAACAAACGGCGGACCGGCTTTGAAAAGCACTGCCCTAGATTTTCTTTCCATGGGATCTTACCTATCAGTTCTATACAGTTTTGAAAATCTGCTTTTTTGAAGTCCACTACCTTCACTCTGTTGATCACACTCCTTCCTTTATCATTTCATGATCACTTTCACCCAAATTGCCTTCAGTCTTCAGATTTGCAACCAATTCCTCCCCGTTAGTCAGAATCAAGTCTAAAATGGCTCTCCCCCAGTTACTTCCTCCACCTTCTGAAACAAGAAGCTATCCCCCATACCATCCAAGAACTTAGACACTTTGTGTTTTGCCAAATTACTTTTCAAACAGATGCCTGGGTACTTCATCTCTAGGTAGTTAAAGTCCCCCATTACTACCAGCTCTTTTGTTCTGGATATTTCTGTTATTTGTTCTAGAAATACCTCACATTCACCTACTCCTCCTATTGATTTGGTGGTCAATAGTAGACCCCTACTGTAACATGCATTTGCCTTATTAGCACCCACATATTTATAAAAGAAAATTTTGTTATTTCTAAAGATTTCTTCTTTTCAAAAATATCAGCGCATATTTCCTCAATAAAGAATAAGGCTATGGTATGTTTGAAATTTTTAAACAAATCTGATTTAGAAAAAGGTTGAGGTCAAATAACTCAATTTTTTTGGAGGTGGAGGTAAATGAAAGAAGACCCACACCATGATACATACAATCAAATTGCTACCATTTACTAATTTATATGCTGCTGGTGGGTTGAGTTTGCCTTCTCCAGCTATGATTTTCTAATTCTCCTGGGGGGATCATTGTTATATTGCTCTAAGAGTAATTAATTGTCAGGGAGCCTAAAGCTTTTTATATGAGTTTTATCTCCTCTTTTCTACTGTTTAAATCTAATTAAATAATTTTCCTGTGTTCAAACAACCATAAACCAGGTGGTCAAAGAACGAGTGTGTGAAATTTCAACCAAGAGGTGATTTATTCAGAAAATTATGCACTCCAAGGGTTTATAAAAACAGTGTCTCTTCAGCAGTAACTACAGCATAGCACCTGCTACTTTCACATTCTAATACAATTTTAATTAAAAAAAAATCAGTTAGTCCTTTTAGTCAAATAGACACATACAAACATCATCCTATGAATTGAATGCCAAATTCCAGAGTTCAACACTCAACTTCTATCAAACTTCTCAGTGAATTTTAGGTGCAAGATACAGAGCCTCCTTCCTCAATACTCCTGAAGTATTTGTACTGACTTTTGAATTAATACCCTATTGTGTGTTAATTCCTCCCGTTTTCAGCAAAGGTTCTACTATATTTCAAATAGCCATGGGGTAAAAAATACTACTCAAATGTTCTGATAAATGAGTATATGAATCCATGAAAGAAATTAAGAATGCAACTGTTCAGGATATAATTTCCATCCCTTGGAATTACACACAATATCTTTAAGATATGGCCTTTCTTAATCCACATAGCTAAAATTCTCCTCTGGGTCCTCATTATTTCACATCTTGACTACTGCATCCTCTTCTTGTCTGGTATTATCAAGCACCATCTTTCCTACCTAAATCCATTCAAAATGTTGCTGCAAAAATCATTTTTCTGGATCATTGCTTTGACTATGATATTACCCCTCTTTGCATCCTTCCATTGACTCCACATCAGGCGTATACCACATTTCACTTTTTTTCCCTTCACTATTCATCACCTACTCCCACCTTACCCATCATTTCTTATATGGTATAGAACCACAGACCCTGGCTCCATTTCACCAACACCACCAGCTCTGATTGCTAATTTGTTAACATTTTCCAAATGCAGATTGAGCTTTTGAGATATTACCACACAAGAGACAGAGACTGAAATTCTAAGTGCTGCATTTGCCCAGCTAATACACTTCAATTTTTGAAGCTGAGAATTGAATACCATCACAATTTGATGATATTCTAGGTTTTGAGGTGGGGGGAGAAAGTGTAACTTCTCTCACACACTTTTCTTTCTAAAGATATTTCTCTTTGCTATTGATTACTTCCAGTCACTGTTTGTGGAGTTTTGGCTGTTCTTAAAATAGTAGCTGCTTTCAGACATAAGTGCTTCTTCAATTTCTTTGTTCCCCTGCAGCTGCACCTTGCCCTTTCATTTGGCCCAGAATACTTAGCTACCGCTCCTAGAAACCTGGGTGGGGGAGGTCAGGGATGAAATACATTTTTACTCTGCTTTTACATTAGAAAGACCACAGACATCAGTGGGAGCCTACATTTTCCACCATACATTCTGAGGGAGCTGGGCTGTTTTCCTCCATCCCTGCAATATGGAGTCATTTTCTCCAGCAAATCCCATTCTTGCTCCTACAGTTCACCTACAACTGTAGTATAATTCCTGTTGCTACAGAACACATTTAAACAAAGCAATAATGTTTGAGCTCAGGTATTATTGTCGGTACGAAGCTGTCGATGCACCAGAAATGATTTTTTATGAATCTCAATTTTTCTTTGTTAAAATCATTTTGGTCCCAGTGGCTGAAGCATCAGTTTGCCACAAAATACTTGAACGCTTGAGACAAACTACAAGTTTACAGCCAAATTACATAAACTCCCCTGCTTGTTAGTCAGTGTCAGAAGCCTGTGCTCCATTCTTATAATAATGAATCTAGAAGCCTGGCTGGAAGCCAGCCTGTGGTCTCTGACCGTGTGTACGATGATTTCCATTTGAATACTCATAATGGTTATATTGACTGTTGATGCTTAAAAAAAAACCCTGAAAGGCACAGAACCAGTACAGCAGGGAAAAAGGCATTTGTTCCAATGTAAGTGTGAGTTCTTGAGTGAAAGCCAACACCATGCAATGTAGCAATCATAAGTTAACATCAGAGGACAAAGTGATGCTTTATCTTATAGTTTGCCTTGTATTAGTATAGCGTTATACTAGAGGATTGAACCAAGTAGGTTCAAACACAAAGTAAATTAAATGTGCCACCTCACACTGGCCTACTGCGGGGTTCATTTTCATAATTACTATTTGTTAGCTTTTCTTAGTAGGTATCTCTTGCTTTTATTCTGTTTATTCTGTCACCGAGACTTAGGGTTGCCACCCAACCCGTTTTCACCCAGACAACCCAGGTTTCAGCTTGTGTGTCTCGGTGTCATTTGACAAGCCCTGATGTCTGGGATTATTTTATCTAGTGGTGGGTGAAGAGGGAAGAGGCAAAGCTGAGACAGAACCTCAGGTGTGGGGCCTCTGGGGTCTGGTTACCCACAATTGGAAAGGTGGCAATCCTAGGTGCACCACTCACCACTGGTCTGGTGCCTTCTCCTGGTCACTCTGAGGATTAGCTCCTGAGGTAGATAGCCCCTGCCATGGTTTGCACACCATTATGCTGTCTCTCCTTCTGATCTGCAGTTCCACGGTCACTCCCAGGCCCTCTGTGTCTCCTTTGTGACTCAGCCCTCCAGCTAGGTCACTCAGGGCATGTCTACACTGCCGGCTAAATTGGCACTGCTCCAATTGATGCAGCAGTGTTGATTTAGTGGGTCTGATGAAGACACGCAATGTCAATGGGAGAGCGCTCTCCCATTGATTTGTGTACACCGCCTCCCCGAAAAGCGTAAGGGAAGTCGGCAGGAGAGGGTCTCCCATCAACACAGTGCAGTGTAAACCCCGCGGTAAGTGGATCTAGCTATGTCAGCTTCAGTTACATTTAGGGTTGCCAGGTGTCCGTTTTTCAACTGGAACACCTTGTCAAAAAGGTACCCTGGCGGCTCCGATCAGCACCACTGACTGGGCCATTAAAAGTCTGGTTGGCGCAGGACTGGCAGGCTCCCTACATGGCTCCGCGCAGCTCCCCAGAAGCAGTGGCATCTCCCTCAGCTCCTAGGCAAAGGGGTAGCTGCGGGGGCTCCAAGCGCTACCCCTGCCCCAAGTGCCCAGCCAATGGGAGCTGTGGGGGCGGTGCCTGCGGACAGAGGCAGCGTGCAGAGCCGCCTGGCTGCGCTTCTCCCTAGGAGCTGGAGGAACATGCCGCCGCTTGCAGGGCCACCCGAGGTAAGCGCAGCTCGCAGCCCACACCCCCGCCCCTGAGCCCCCTCCCAAACTCTCGCCCAGAGCCCGCACCCTGCACCCCCCTCCTGTGCCCCAACCCCCTGCCCCAGCCTTGAGCCCTCTCCCACACCCAAACTCCCTTCCAGAGCCCACACCCCAAACCCTCTCCCATGCCCCAACCCCCAGCCCTGAGCCCCTCCTGCATTCCGAACACCTTGACCCCAGCCTGGTGTCCCTGCTGGACCCCAAGCCCCTCATTCCAGGCCCACCGAGAGTCTTCACCCCCAGCCGAAGCCCTCACCCCCTCCCACACCCCAACAGCCTACCCCAGCCACAGCCTGGTGAAAATGAGTGAGTGAGGGTGGGGCAGAGCGAGCAACAGAGGGAGGGGGGGTGGAGTGAGCAGGGCAGAGCCTCAGAGAAGAGGCGGGGCAGGAGGGAGGGACCTCAGGGAAGGGGAGGGGGCAAGGGTGTTCAGTTTTGTGCAATTAAAAAATTGGCAACCCTAGTTACGTTATTCACATAACTGAAGTAGCATAACTTAGATCAATTTACTGCAGTAGTGTAGATCAGCCCTCAGCGTTCCCCCTTCTGGGGTACAAGCCTAGACAGTCTTCCCATTCATTGCCTCAGCTCTAAGCCACGCCCTTGGTGACTGGTAGGGGACCCCAGACCCGCCCTCTTCTCCAGATTCCAGTCCAGCGTCCCTCAGCTCAGCAGTTCTGGGCTTCCTCTCTCTACCCTCACTGCTCCTTCCCTGGACTGCTTCTTGCTACACTGGCTCCCCTTCTCTTTCTGGCTGTACCAGCTCCAAGAACCCTCTTCCCAGGGCATGACTGCCCTTTCTCAGCAGCAGACCCCACCTATAGCCTGCTATCTGGCTTTACCTGTTCCTGCACAGGTGACCCTCTCTCTAATTAGCTGCCTCCAGCCTAAAGCTCCCTTGTTTGCAGACTAATTAACTCATTGAGCCAACCTGGCCCAATTCAGCTTTTGCAGGGCCAGTGTGGGAAGCTAGTTGGGGCCAGATCCTCAACTGTGGTGAATCAGCGTAGCCCTGCTGGCTTCACTTAAACTGTACAGATTTACACCCAACTGAAGGTCTGGTCCTAAATCAAAAGATCTGAGTTTTTAAGCCCCTGGAAATCAAGCTAGGCATGTCTAATAGCATGAGAAGCAGGATGGTCTTGTGGTTAAGGCACAGAACTGGGTGTCAGGAGATACTCACTGCATCACTCTTCCTGTGTGATCTTATTATACAAGACACTTAACTTCACTATGCCTCACTTTCTACAAAAAATATAATGAACGATAATTCCCTACTTCAAAGGTATTGCAAGGTACTCTGGCACTAGAGTGACAAGCACCACTGAAATGCCTATAAATAATAAATAAATATTGGTAAGTGCCACTCATCCTAATCTACTGGATTGTAAGTGAACTATGGCGGATATGCTTATTGCCGGAATTTGCTTTATTATTTGCTCACTTTTGAAGTTATAAAGGAACATTTACAAGAGGTTTACACAATTCCAGGTTTGCTTTGTTTAACATTGATGTTTATGATTAGAGGCTGGGGAGAAAGAATTACATCTTAGAAAAATTCAAACCTATTTGTAGTGTTTATTTTTCCAAAGTAAATATGCCCACAAAGGTAAAACAGCTGCATAAACTACACCAGCAAGAAAGATGACAAATGAGAAGTTAATAGCTTAACCTTTAGATAGGTGGCAGCTTGAAATATATTGCGAATGATAAGAGATTGAGTAAGTGGCAATAAATACTCATTTCACAGAACAGTCAACTGTATGATTGGTTGTCATTTTCTAGGTCTCATTCGCCTGCAAGAGCTCATCAAAGCCCCTTCTAGATATAACATTAAAATCAAAATCCGTCAGTTGCCCTCTGGGAATAAAGATGCCAGGCCTTTACTCAAGGAGATGAAGAAAGGCAAGGAGTTCTATGTGATATTTGATTGCTCACATGAAACAGCAGCAGAAATCCTTAAACAGGTAAGAGGGAAAAAAACCCACCAATAATGCTCATTTCTCATTCTCAAAGATATAATGCCATTTGGTTTTCATTTGCTGGGAAACAATAAAACTGCATTCATGTGGATTAAGCTGTAGATCTGTTATCAGAGACAGTTGATACAGAGCAACTCTTATGAGCTCAGTTGAGTTTTACAGCACTTCGGAGGTGTGCAGTGCTATGTTTCTAATGAGAATTTGGGTTGCACCCATGAAGATGATTTGCAATTGTAGTTACAACTTTGGATTCTGCTGGCGTGAAAGGAATGTTTCATTATTTTTAATATGTCCTGTTTCAATTTTTTTAACCTTATGTCTAAATGTAAGGATCATTTTCCAAATGCACATTGACTTGCTCAAATCAAGTCGTTCTCTCCATAAAACCTATTGGGTCAAATTAAACTGAGTTACACCACAGTGAGTCTGCAGTAATTCCACTGAAGACAACATAACAACTCTGGATTCACACCACTGTAAGGGGGTAGAATTTGGCCCATTGGCTGCAACTTGCCAAATTTCAGCTCTGAGCTGGAGAAAAGAGGCAAAGAAAATGGCACCATAGAATTTTTTTTAATTTATTGTTATGTACTATGTATTTCTACAGCACCACAGATACAAACAGGAATAAACACTAAAGATTCCTGTCCCAAGGAGATTGCAATCTAAAGCCCCATTGCTTCAAAGATATATGCACCTGCTTAAATTTATGTAGTGAGTTTACTTCACAGGGACTACTCAGTGCATAAAGTTAAGTAGGTGTGTAAATCTTTGTGGGATTGGGGCCTAAGACCCCAGTCCTGCAAACTGATCAGCTCGGGCAGACCCCTGTGCCCATGCAGACACACTGTGACTTCAGTGAGGCACCACACAGGCCATGTACATTGGCTTACAGGTTGGGGGCTTACATCAGACATAATGAAGCTGAGAACCCGAAGGGGAGCCCCAGGAAGTGATGCAATTTGATTTATTTTTTGGCACATAGGTTGGTAGTTCTGAAGAGCAGGAACACATGGCAAAGGAATGAGCTTTGCAGTGGAAGGCTAAGCAAATGAAGTCCGTCCCAAGGGACATGAAGGAAGTGACTAAGGTTACCTGGCTCACTGGTGGAGGTGGGGAGTACTTCAAGCATAGTAAATTGTTTATGAAAAAATAACCACTGAGTCAAAAAAACAAGAGGAGCCAAAGGGTGCACTACAGTGGGCTAAAGTGGCATAGAGTGCAGGGAGGAGACAAGTGATAGGAAAGATGCTCTGCAAAGAATTGAAAGTGAAGGCAAACAGCATGAAGTGGACTGTGGAAAGAAACAGGGAACTGAGTAGGGCTCTGCCTTGGGTCAGAGCTGTGAGGAAGGAAGCAGCACAGCGTGTTGAATGGATTGGAGAGGGAAACGATCAGAGGTCAGAGAGGATGTGGCTACTGTAGTCAAAGGAGAGATAACCATGGTGTGAACCAAAGTTTTGGCTGTGATGACAAAATAAGAAGTGGATTTTGAAGCTTTTGTAGAAGAAGAGAGAATGAATGGTGGTTATGAGACAGTCTTGTTATGAAATGCAGATGAAAGAAGCAGCAGCAAGACATTGAGACTTCCATCAAAAGGCAGTTGAAGCAGAGATGGGGATCTATATCCAGGTTGTTAACTCATGCTGCAGGGTAGATCTGTACCTAAAGCATGGCATTTGATATTCTCAGTAGCCTTATTGGAAAGTCCTATATAACTTTATAGGGATGAAATGAATAAATTAAACAAGTTCTACAGAAATTATTCTGAAAACCTATAAAACTTAATGGAGAACAATATCTTCCCTCTAGAGACGTTTAAACCGTGCCATAGAATTTGATAGGAAATATATAAATCTCATTTAAGGCATATAGGATTTCCCATAAGAGCAGAAACCAAAGCCAAAAATCACTTAACTCGCTATGGAAGTAATCCCAATATCTACAATTCGTTAGCTTTTTATTATCCTTACAATAAGACAGTTGAGACTTGGTAGCTCATACTGGAAGAGGCATGGATATTTGTGGATGGATGATGGAGAGGTGGAGGTAGGGTGTTGTTAAAAGGGTAATGAGCTACAGGGGGCACATGAATTATGAATCACCAGTCTTTCAAACAATATTTAAAAACAACATCATCATCATCATCATCATCATCATAACATGTAACATTAAATTCATCTATGTACAAACCAAGGCTCTGCTACTGCAATGCAGCGGATGAATTTTGACCCAAATATTGGGTGGACAAAGAGCTACTTGACTAGACACTCAGCCCCTTCACCTCCTCCCCAGTATGCTACAATATACGTTTAAAGCCCATGTTTGCACCCACTGACCAATATAATGAAAGAGCTTGTACATAAGAAAGTTTTTATAAAGCAAAAATACAGACCTACGTGTGTGTGTGTGTGTGTGTGTGTTATTGAAATGGTTATAAAAATTTTCACTTACTAAAATAATGTCAAATTTTGAGAAAATGTGTTTAAAATATAAAAATTGGGTTTAATTTTGAACCTAGAGAAATGGAAACAACTTACACATTTTGAATTTTTTCAGAATTTTATTTTTTGACCAACCCTACTTACTGGCCAACTCTTCTAAAGTTAAATATAGCAGGAATAATTTTGGGGAAGCTCTGTGTCCTGAGATATACAAGAGGTTAGATATATTTGGTATAACAGCCTCTTTTTATATGTCATTGCTTACCTGCTAAGGTTAAGTCTTTAACATTAATTTGCAATTTACTCTTTTGACTTAATCATAATGATGTAGCTTTTACTGCTAGACAAATTCTGACTAATTTTGTAGCTACTCATTTTAAATTATCTCTTTTCCCACACTTTTTTGTTATTACATTGTTTATGGAATGTGCTTGTATTTTTAATAAGATTTTGGATACCCAGAAAATGTTTTATGAAGTTTTCTATAGTCACTTCAGCTACGTGGTGGTCATAGCAGCAAAATAACTAATTCAGTTCTTATAGAAGAGCTAAAACTGTGTGCCACAGTAGTAAGCACTCTAACTGCTATGATAAATATGAAAAGATATTTCATTAAAATAAGTAGTATATGCCATTTTAAAGAACCTTCCTTGGCTAAAGTATGTCTAAGTATTAGGGGCTTTAACCAGCTCACAATTTATCCAGACTTCATGATTGCACAGGACCCAGTAAGCCACATATAGTATGGCAGCTTCACAGCCCATCAGCCAACTCAGAAGCCTGGTTGTTGCATGGTGCAAGGACAAAATCCTGCTCTGTGCTTAGCAGCATGGGAAATCATATAAAATGAGCTCCGCAGCTTCTCCTTAATGCTGCTCACTATCCTAGCACACATCTTCTCGGGGGGGGGGGGGGGGGGAGAACAGCCTGCAGGCATTACTTTAACCCCCACCCCTAGTATGGCTCTAGTAGGAAGGGAGGTTGGGAGAGAAGGGGAATGGAACTCAGACCTTTTAATTATTTTTAAGATTAAAAACTCTACCATTTCAGTACTCATCCCCCAGTCACTGGTTGGTAGGTGGAAGCCTGGTCCCACTTGTCTAAGACCTGGTATACACTTAAAAATTAGACTGACCTAGCTATGTCCCTCAGGGTTGTGAACAATTTTGCGACCTGAGCACCAGAATTAGGTTGACCTAAACCTCAGTGTAGACTCAAGTAGGTCGATGAAAGCATTTTTCTGCTAACCTAGTTACAGCCTCTCTGAGAGGTGGAACAACAACATTGGCAAAAAAACCCCTTTCTTTTGCTGTAGGAATTGTCTACACCAGGGATCGGCAACTTTTGGCACGTGGCCTGCCAGGGAAAGCCCCTGGCGGGCCGGCCCGGTTTGTTTACTTGCCGCGTCCGCAGGTTCGGCCGATGGGGGCAGCGTCCGCAGGTTCGGCTCCCACTGGCCGCGGTTCGCCGCTCCAGGCCAATGGGGGCTGCGGGAAGCAGCGCCAGCACATCCCTCGGCCCATGCACAATGGCACAACTTAAGTAGCTTTGGCGCTACTCCCACTCCTATTGGAGGAATTCCCATGATTAAGTGTGGCTCTTTTCTTCTAGATCACTATCTGGGCTTGGAAGCAAGGGAAAGAGATGTTCAGATCCATGATCCCCTTCTCTCTTACTGAACTTAAAGAGACAGTCAACCAGGAAGACTTCCTTTTCTGGTCACATGGCTCCTTTAAAATGTTTCCTCTAGCTAAATTAGATCAGTCAGCTGGGCAAAATCCTATCCCTGATTTTAAGCCATCAGCCAAAACACTGAGCATGCTCAGTGCATCTCACCATGTCTTTCACAAGTACCTTAATGCCATATATCATTTGAATGGCGCAGGTTTAGGAAGCAATATAAGACAGCATTAGATGGCTGTATCTATGTGAATAGTACCCCACTGGAAAAGTGAGCACCTTCTGTGGCTGTGCATGCTGGGTGCATTGAGGAGGCTCTACATCCAGCAGACTCAGAGTCAGGGAGAGATTGGGCAGATCCTTAGAGGCTAAATTATAATTTGAGATATGAGGCCTTACATACGTAATTTGAAAAAATCCTTTATGTTGTGTCAACTACCATCTTTGCTGACACTCATGAGACTGAAGCAGGGACTTCCAGAACTAAGAGCATTAGCCTCCACAACTTGGGTTAAAGAGCTAGGCACTGTAACTGGTGGCTGTACAGCATTCATCCTCTGTGGATCAAGCACACAGGGAAACATGTACCACACACTGGTCAGCGGGTTATAGTGACACTTGGGTCACTTACGTAAGAGGACAGTTATTTGTTCAAAGTTTTAACAATGTGTATGATGGCACAAAGTGGAATAATTGGATACAAGAGTTATTTTCTAATTGAAGTATTTTATAGAATATAGCATTATCTCTAAACGTATGTACATTTGGAGCCAAATTCTACACTCAATTATAGCTAAGTGCATATTCAGAGAAGGGTAAACTCCATGGATTGCAGTCAAGTTACTCAAATCCTCCAGTGTAAATCTAAAATAGCTTGATTTAAGTTGGTGGAGTTACTGTACTCTGGATTTACACAGTATGGTTCTCTCATTCTATATTATCGTAAGAACATTTAGCATTGAGGGGATGTGGGTGAGATGTATTTAATAAGGCTTATTTTTATAACCTGGGGAAATAGAGTGGTGATAATACATCTAATTATTTGATTAATGAGTAACTTAATGCTCATGACATTGAATAATAGCACTGGCAATGAATAAGCAATATGTAAGCAAGCATTGATAATGCTCTGTCAATGTATTTTATTCCTAACTTACCATACCCCTATCATAGAAATGTAGAGTTGGAAGGGACCTTGAGAAGTCATCATGTCCAGCCCCCTATGCTGACGCAGGACCAAAGAAAACTAGACCATTCCTGGCAGACATTTGCCCAACCTGTTTTTAAAAACCTCCAGTGACGGGGATTCCACAACCTCCCTTGGAAGCCTGTTCCAGAGCTTAATTACCCTCATAGTTAAAAAAATAACTTTCTAATATCTAACCTAAATCTCCCTTGCTGCAGATTAAACCCATTGCTTCTTGTCCTACCTTCAGTGAACATGGAGAACAGTTCATCATGGTTCTTTTTTGTAACAGCCCTTAACATATTTGAAAACTGTTATCAGGTCCTCCCTCAGTCTTCTTTTCTCAAGACTAAACATACCGCTGACTGGTCTGTATGTCTCCAGTCTTCTTTGTTCCCCCTTTTTTAAAGATAGGTTCTCTGTTTGCCCTTCTCCAGTCTTCTGGGGACCTCATCCATCCTCCAGAAGTTCTCAAAGATAACTGTGGTTCTGAGATTTCTTCAGCTAGTTATTTAAGTACCCTAGCATGAATTTAATCAAGCCCTGCTGACTTGAATATATCTAACTGATCTAAACATTCTTCAACTTGTTCTTTCCTTATTTTGGCTTGCATTCCTTCCCTCTTGCTTTTAATATTAATTGTGTGATATATCTGGTCACCATTAAACTTTTTAGTGAAGACTGAAGGAAAATAGGCATTAAACACATCAGCCTTCTGGATGCCATCAGTTATTAGCTCTCCTTCCCTTGTTAGGTGTAACTTGTTTTGCGCCTTGGCCTTTCTGATTTTGTTCCCACATTTGTGCTATTCTTTTCTACTCCTCCTTAGCAATTTATCCGTTTCCCCTTTTTGTAGAATTCCTTTTTGAAATCATTAAAGAGCTGCAGATGGAGCCATATTGGCCTCTTCCTATGCTTTCTTCACATCAGGATAGTTTGAAGTTGTGCCTTAAATATTGTCTCCTTGAGAAACTGCCAGCTCTCCTGAGCTCCTTTTTCCCTTAGATTTTTCTTCCATGGGACCTTACATACCAGTTCTCTGAGTTTGTTAAAGTCTGCTTTTTTGAAGTCCATTGTCCTTATTCTGCTGCTCTCATTCCTTCCTTTCCTTAAAATGATGAAATCATCATGATCACCTTCACCCAAATTGCCTTCCAAATTCAATTTCTCTACCATTTCCTCCCTGGTGGTCAGAATCAAATCTAAAATGGCTCTCTCCCTTGTTACTTCCTCCACTTTCTGGACCACAAATTGTCCCCAATATATTCCAAGAATTCATTGGAAATTTTGTGTTTTGCCATATTAGTTTTTCCAGAAATGTCTGGGTAGTTAAAGTCTCTCGCCCCCCCCCCCCCCCCCCCCCTTGTGCAGAGGTTGCCAACAGTACTAAATTATAAGGTGCTTTGGTAAGGTGGTCAAATGTCTGTTAGGAGCTGTGGTACAATGAAACCACCATGTTTGTTTTCAGTAATAAGGCCCGAGGTGGTGTGCAGAGGTGAGAAGTCACTGTGTTGATCCACTGCACCCCAGTTACTAAACATATTTTGTCTATTGAAATTTAACAAGGCTTACAACACATTTCAAGAGCTACGCTCGCAGTAGTGCAAACTTACACGTGGATTGCTTAAAGTACTTGGGTGATTTCAGTGGGCCCACATTTTCATCCCTGTGCTTTACATATCACAGCAACGTAGGGACATTCTTAGTCTTATTTTTATAGCGTTCTTTTAGAGAAATGTCACAAGAACTTTTTGAAATTTCCTGACATTTCATTTTGTCCTTTAATAAGTAAAGTACTATATGAAACTGCTAGAAAGAGGGGATTTTTTAGAATAAATAAGCAAATTAATCATAATGAAAGCTTCCTGATTAGCAGGTAGTGGCTGATTAATGGCACAGGCTTCCCCATAAAACTTGACAGTAAGGTTGATTTGCCATTGCCCTGTGTAGTTATTTTACAATAGTGCAAAGCGGGCGTGAAATGTTGCAGTTCAGATGTGGTAGCCATTTCCCCTCACTTTGCACTGATTTAAATAACTACAAAAGGTGCAAGCTGCTGATGAATCAGGCCAAGAGGGCCTATAACCTGACTTGAAAGGACTATCTTTATGAATGATAGGAGAGTTCAGTCTTCATGCACATTCGTGGCCTGAAACAAAACCTGTTGAATTCAAAGATAATCCTTCCATTGGTTTCAATTGTCTTTGGATTTGGCCCTCAAAGTCATTGGACACTTTGCTGAGATTACAAAACAGGGTACTGAATAGTGCCAGTTGTGGTTGAGATTTTGGGGATGGACAAATGTGTCGTCTGGGAACTACACAGAGAAGACCAAACTAATTTCAGGTGCGCTATCAAATAGACACCAGATATGTAACAACAATTTCATTCACCACTGATCGGGGCTGGGTGGTGATTTAGAGGTGAAAGGATCTTTATTTCATTACAAATTCTCAAGCCATCCAGTCCCCAGCAACAGAAATTAAAAGTACTGTAGTTTAAAAAAAAAAACACCTCTGGAAAAACTGGTCACCTATGGCACCCACTCAATTATAAAAGTCTTAAGCAGCACCTCAGTGCATTCATAAGAGCCTCCTTTGACATTGTCTAAAGAAACCGTGCACTAAATGTAGCCGGGATATAAGAATGTAGCTTAATGGGAATCCATTAAAATTAGTGGATTAATTTGTTGTCCTTTTGATTCTGCAACACTCTGTCAGTTTAATGTTACTGGCAATTGCAACTACAACTCAGAAAAGCCTCATCTATTCCTCATGGATACATTTACCTATTGCTCATAAAGCTGTTTTCCAGCTGAAGACCATACTAATTTAACATTTTAAGTACTGCCATCAAAGGTCAACAGAATAATCTTGGCAAATTCAACACGTAATCTCTCATATCTGGCCAGTGATCCTTCTCTTAAGAAGGGTTTTACCTAAAGAATAGGTTTATACAGGACTGGATGACTCACGGGATTAGCAAGGTGGGTGCAGAGTCTTTCATCTGTATTTGTTCAAATTCATCACTCATTGCATAGTTGGTCAGAGATGGACATGAAATAGCAGTCTCAGTCTAGTTTCTTGTGGGCAGATGTCTAGATATTAACCCCTCACAATAACACTCATGGTTCCCATTAACTCTGTCTTTCCTCTTGTTTGGTATGGTCACTTGCTCTGTCTTTCTCTTTGGGGCAAGGATCAGATCTACCTATCTGTAAATATTGGATCTAGTACAAAGGGCTCCAAATGTGACTGGGGCCTTTGGGTGGAACCATATTATTAGTAACAGGTAGGAGTCCCAGTGGGACCAGGACCCATTGTGATAGGTTTTGTACAAACACAGAACAAAAAGATGGTCCCCCGCCCCAAAGACCTTATAGTCGAAATAATTATGAATAGTTGTCCATCTCTGCGGAGAAATTCAGGACTGAATTGACATAAAGGTTGTACTGCTCTCTTGCCTCAAAAGTGGTCCCTCCAGCTCAGAGGGGAAGTATGTAGCTGCGATGGTGTAAGAAAACTTTAGTGACTGCTTGCTGGATTGTATATGTCCCGAAAATAAAGACTGAAATAAATTGTCTCCATTCACAAGGACTACATGCACTTTAATAATAAAATGTAGTAGTTGCAAACGAAGATTACTATACAACTGTTGAAAAAGGGTACCAAAAAGTAATTATAGTGCACTCTCCTTTATTGGGAAGTTCATTTGGGAACCAATTTAACCATAAAATGGAGATAATAATGCTTACTCACTTTGTAAAGTGCTTTGAGATTGTGGATGAAAAACATCCTATTTAGCTGTCTATTTCAGGGTGGGTTTTTTTTTATATAACACATCACTATAGTATGTAGGTGCTATAGAACTGCCAAGTTTTATCATTTTTAATGACTACAAGGGCTGATGATTATTACTGCGTAAGATTTAGACCCTAGTGAGTACCATGTGAGCAGAGGGGTCGGACTGCGTAGAGCTCATTGCAGCAACAGGGCCCAAATCTGAATAGAACAAGCAGGGGCGGCTCTATGTATTTTGCCACCCCAAGCATGGCAGTCAGGCAGCCTTCGGTGCCACACCTGCGGGCAGTCCGGTGGTCACGCGGATTCGGCGGCATGCCTGCGGGAGGTCCGCCGGTCCCAGGCCTTCGGCATACCCGCCGCCGAATTACCCCCGAAGCCGCGGGACCGGCGGACCTCCCGCAGGCATGCCGCCAAAGGCAGCCAGACGGCTGCCCTCATGGCAACCGGCAGGCCACCCCCTGCGGCTTGCGGCCCCAGGCACGAGCTTGGTGCGCTGGTGCCTGGAGCCGCCCCTGAGAACAAGAGTAAAATCACATTCATTATTAGGAAAGTATAGCATGTTATACTGCGAACTGACATTCTGTAATTCGCACTTCAGCTATTTATGAATACTTACTCTCTCACTTTGAAAAGCAATGCCATTATTTTTTTTAAATTCAAAAAGCATTAAATTGATTAAGCTTTATTTTTTCATTTCTTGACTGCAGTTCTTTGTTTGTGCGTAGTCCACCTAATATCCTTCATTATAGACCTGATTCTAAGCCTATTGACTTCAGTGGGAGTCTTTCCATTGACTTCAGTGGATTTATTTGATTGGGGTGCAGACTTTGGTCGATAAAAATTCCTACTGGAGCTCACTTTTTCCATCTCAATACTTATTTACTCTTTGTTGTCCAAGGCAGCATTGTAGACTGACTTTTGAAATCATTATAGTTAGTAGGTATTTGTATATACTGCCAATGGTGTTCAAGTTAAATTACATGGGATTTAATATTTCTATGAAGTGCAGTGCTACTATGGAAAGTGATTTCATTAACAAGGCATTCTAGAGTTCCATGTTCCTTCTATCTCAATGACTCAAACGTGAATCAATTTACAAGTAAAATGATGCTTGTTCTAGCTCCAGTGTCAACTTGGGATCTTGAAAGTCAAACTTGTTTCTTTTCTTCTTGTGTATAATCACCAGGAATAAATATCTGTAAGCCAAATTAAGCCCTTAGTGACATCTGTGGGAAAACTCTTGCTGTCAACGGGTTTGCTCATGTGTAACTGACTACAACTTGTGCATCAACAGAACTGTTTATGAACAAGGAACAGATTCTACCTTGCTCATCTTCGTTGTTTTGATTCTGTAGGGCTAAAAGGACTAAAAAGCAAGAAAAACTTATTTTTGTCACGCTAATCCACAAATATCATTCTGAACACACACAGGGAGAAAATCTGATGATCCACTTTTCAGAATGGAACTGTACTTTAAGGGTTTGTGTAGTGTAGCATTTTCTTACTCAGTGAACCAGGAGATGATATGTTCACTAGGTTGTTCTCTCCATTCTGCCTCTAAAGTCTGGATTCACAAAGAGATTTAGGTGTTGTAATGCTCAGCATCATACTACCTAACTTTTAGGTGCCTAGAAAAATCACTGGAATCCACAAAGCCTGAGTCCAGGCTACCTATACATTGTATGGAGAGAAATATGTGCCTAAGAATGGCATCCACAAAAGCTAGTACGCTAGATGGCCCCCCATTTAAGCTGCCCAATAGCAGATGCCAATCAGAGGTCTGTTTTAAGCCCCACCCCTCTCAGGGAATTTGCTGCATAAGTGCAGGCTGGAGGGAGGTGTCTACTTCTGCTTGAGATCCAGCCATGAGCCCTCTCCTGGAGCTAGGCATCTAAGTTATTTTTTTTTTTGCAAGAAATGCCAGAGGCGGCAGCAGTGGTACCATCTCTCATCTTATAAGTTTTAGCCCAATAGTTAGAGCACTCACCCCCGATCTGGGAGACATGGATTTATTTCCCCCTTCTGTCTGATGGGAAGAAAGAATGTGAAGGCGTCTCCCACCTCTCAGGAGAGTGCTCTATCCACCGAGCAATGGGATATTCAGATGTGGGTACCTGTCAGTCTTTCCGATTCAAGCTGTTTCACTTTGTATAAATGCTTAAATAGCAATTGTGCCAGAGAGAGAGTGAGTCTGTTGCCTGGTGATTGGGCACTCAGATGGGAGGTCCAGGGTCCATTCCCCCTGCTCCAATGACTATTTATTTATACAAAGCAGAACAGCTCCAGTAAGAGAGTGAGGGAGCCCCACATCAAAGCATCCCGTATGTCAGCGGTTAGAGCACTCTGAGAGGTGGAAGACCTCCTGTTCAAATCCTTTCTCCCGACCAGGCAGAGAAGGGAACTGAATCAAGGTCTCCCATATTAGTGACTACTATTGGGCTAAAAGTTATAAAGGAGGCGGTGGCACTATCACCGGCCTGGTGTGCATCCTAATCCAGTAGGAGTGCTCAGAGCATGCCTACCAAATTGGGCCCCACAGTTGAGAGACACAGGGCAGCATCTATCTCACCTGGTTTGAGGATCCTGCTGGGGCTCAGGTATCTGGGCACCTACAGTGAGGCATTGTGCACACGCCCCGTGACAGAAACTTAGGTGCCTGGGAGGAAATTTAGGCACCAAAGGATTTTAGGTGTATACGGAATTAGGTGGCAACCAAGCCGGGGTTTTGAGGATCTCAGTGGCACCTACATTTTGAACTAACTTCTCATTTAAATGCCTAAGTCCTTTCGTGGATCTGGGCCTAAATGTCTTAGTATCTTATGGACCTAAGTGTCTTATGCAGATTGCATCTCACGCTTCTGCTTTTAGACACTGGAATGGGAATGCTGTGTTCATCAAAGCCTCATGTTTGCTTTTCTCTCTCAAGGCTAAATTGAAACCATACATAATAAACTGTTTTAATGTAAATATTTATATATGTAAATTTTGAAAATGTAAATGTTCTTGCTTTTATATTGACTTAATAAAATTAATTGATTGTGGACTTTTTTGTCGGGGACCAAATGAATTAGAGGATTTATAAAGGAATATAGCACCAGGGACTGAATTGGCATAGAGAGGAAACTACCTCAGGCCCAGAACTGAGTCAGACTGGGTCACATTGGCAGGATGTCATGGCAAAGTTTGCATTTTTGCTGTCATACACAAATATGATCTATAAAGGACATCAATCTCCAGGACTGTCAATTTGCCTCCTTTCACAAGCAATAAATTAGCATAAGAAATTTAAAAAAAAATCTCCTGAAATATAAATTCAATGAAGTGATTAAATGAAATACTTAACTTCTGGCTCATTTTTAGCAGTTGGAAGTGGATCAGCCATCTTGGATGCACACTGACCTATTGTTATTATTTACCAGCAATTTTAAGAGTATGGGTTCTTTTCTATTTGTACCAAGGAATTGCGCTAGCAGACAATTGGTATATAGAGGCCTTGTCTACACAAGAGAATTTGGGCATGTTAAAGAATGTTATTAGCCCTGGTATGCCAAACAGCTATACAAACATTTGTTATAAATATTCTAAAGATACTATTTATAACACTTATGTTAGCCTTGCTGAGAGCAGGTCTGAATAATGTTTATTTTGAGCCTGTGCTACCACGTTGATGTAGATGAGAAACTAGCTCTCATGTCATAATTAGTTCTCCCAACATGATCCCAGAGAATAAAATGCACTCGAGCCACTTTACTGTACTGTGACAGGTTTCAGTGGAAGCCGTGTTAGTCTGTATCAGAAAAAAAACAAGGAGTCCTTGTGGCACCTTAGAGACTAACACATTTATTTGGGCATAAGCTTTCGTGGGGTAGAGCCCACTTCATCAGATGCATGAAGTAAAAAATACAGGAGCAGGTATAAATACATTAAATAAATTTGTTAGTCTCTAAGGTGCCAAAAGGACTCCATTTTTTTTACTGTACTGTGTGGGTGGATGTGGAGATAAATGCAAAAGAAATAGAATTGAGAGTGTGGAACATCCCATTACACATGGGCCAATACTAACATTTTAATTATATATGAGCCAATTCTCCAGGATAGGAGAGGCACTAGTTTGGTATCATAGCTGCAGTAGTAGCCAATTCCTGAAGTCTCAAAGGAAGGGTAGCCCTACCCCCATTCCTGTAATGCACTAGGATGAGAACCCCTCCGATATTTTATGGGACGTCCTTTGGCTCTTTTATTTAATTGATTTGCCACATAAGTAAGGAAATACTGAATCAAACCTTTGAAGAACAACACTAAACAATATCACTGTTCATTAAACCTTGCTTTCAGTGTAGAATTCAGCTTGAAGAAACCTAGGCTTTTTAACAAAAGCTTAATCACAAAGCGAAAGAAAGAAAGAAAGAAAAAGTTCTCCTTTTATATTGTCCTAAGACTGCACTGATTTGCACACCTGAAATAAAAATCATGGATGTGGCTTCTTGTTTGAGACTTTGCCTGTTAAAACAAGAAATTAAATGTTCAGAAGGTTCTCCACCCCAGGCCTGTGTTTTTGCACTTGAAACACAGGTAAGGAAATACTAGGAAGAATTTATTATGTGCCTTTGTATCTCAAATGCAGCAGTGAAAAGAATATTTTCCTTTTGCAAACAGACTTGGACAGATTGTAGAAACCTGTTAAATATTGATTCTGTTAAGGCTGAGCTTCAAATTAAAATTAATTTCACTTGTACATGTAAAGAGTTTTGTGAATTGATTTAAAAAAAGATGTATTGAAATGTATTAAAACTAATAAGTACCATTTTAAACATTAAATTGAAGTTTATGATGATTGCATTGTAGAGCTGGGGGCAGTAGAAATGTACACTTGAGAGAAAAAACATGTGATATGTTAAGGGAAATGGTTTCCCTAAAGAGTCTTAAAATAAAGAGTTGTCCCTTATTTTTCATGTGGTTTTCCATTATTTCCATCTGACAAAGGTAATCACCCTCTAATGCACCCTAACCAGTAGACCAATTTAATGACATGGGCAGAAAAAGAATTCCTTCCTCAACTCACAAAGGTAATCAGCTTGTGTTTAAACAAAGCTTAATTACCACTGAAACACTGTCTCAGTTTGCATAGCTTCAGACTGTATTAGCACTTGAAGTTACTCCAGATCCATTTTTTATTTATGTATTTATTTATTTATTTGCACTATTTGCTTTGGCGACCTCCTGCAGAATTTAATGCAAGTTGACTATGTGTTATTTAAAGAATCATTTCTTCTTCTGTCAAGTTTACTGCCATACACATTCACTGAGTGTCTTTTTCTCCCATTATAAGGAATGTCAAATCAGTATTCTCTCCCCTTCATTTGGTATGCCTCAATCACATTCCCTCCAAGGCATCTCCATTCCAGACTAAACAACAGCACACTTCTTTTAACACCACCCCCACATCCCAAATATCTAGCCAGTTTTCCCTTCCCTGAACTTTTTCAATCTTTGTTCTCTTTCTTGAGGAGAGGTAATGAAAATCTTTAGTTTTAATCAAAAATCACATATGTTCCTTCTTAAGAAAAGTGCAGTTTTCATTGTAGTCAATGTAAACTGCATTCTATAGTTCCAAGTTGATCTTGTGCTCTTCAAAAGACAGTGAAATAACCTTAATCACTGAAAGCCCCTACTACAAGGTCAACTCAGGCTATTTCTTATTTAGAATGTCAATTTCACCCTTTGACTTTCTTTTTCAACAGATTCTTTCCATGGGAATGATGACCGAATACTATCACTACTTTTTTACAACACTGGTAAGAAATACTGAGTTTTGATAATAACATTGGTTCTCCTATTTCAGTGAAGACAGCTGAAATCTTGCATCTCCCTCTGAGTTTTGAGTGTCACTATTACAGATGAAAAACACTAGAAAATTACTAAGTATTATTATTACTGCAGGAGCCAGTATTTTGTGGTGGTGATGTCCTGAAGAATCTATCAGAATTGGCAGAACTGGCCAACATTTTCCCACCACTAATTCTTACTGTGCTCCATAAAAATAATTAAAATTAAATGCCCATTAACAAAATCACATTTGAGGAAGTTCAGTGTGTAGAGATGAGTCCAAATAATTAAGTTCAGATTTGGCAGAGGAGTGGGGGTTAGGTATAGGGTTTTGAGTTACCCCATTATAGAAATGGGCCTGAGACCAGAAATTCAAGTTTGGAGCAAATCCAAACTTTGCCATTTGGGGTTGAGTTGCTGTGTTCTAGATGAAGCCCCATCTCTTGTTCTGCACAGTCTATGTTAAAGCCACAATTCAGCAAAGACTTTAAGCACATGCTCAAATCAGTCCTTACTCAGGAAAATACTTGAGCACCTGCCTGACTTAAAGCATGTGTTTAGGTCCAACTTAATGGGGGTCAAGCACATGCCAACATACTTGACTGAATCAGGGCCTATAACACTATTCTCTTTCCACTCCCTCTGCTCCGAGTTTGTCAGCTGTGCTGCAACTAGAAGGTAGTCAAGGTCCTTCAGCTGCAGGTCAACAGCTGTAGTGGATTAGGCTGGTGTGTGTTGTGTGACACCAAGTGTTTCACAAATAAAACCTATGGCTAAAAAAGTTTTATTTAATAAGGAAACAAAAATATGGAACTACAAAGAAGTTTCAGGCTTACAGAAGAAGAGTCCTCATATTTCTTTTATGATATGAATATTTGAATTTTCATTAAATATATCACTCATTTGTTCTTTGAAATCTAAACTTGAGATCCATTTTCATTTTAAACCGCAGGTAGAGGAGAGAACCCAGATTAGTGGCACACAGCCTACAGTGTTGGGTGCATATCACTTCCTATGCATAAACTTGTTTATTTCTTTGTATCAGATAAACATTTATGTTGAAGTGAAATCCATCATCACTCTTGAAGTCACTCCATCGAGATGCCAAATAGACATCTTGCCTTGAATGTTTAGAACTTGAAACAGGATCTTGAAAAACTTCCCATACAACTCACCCTAATCTCCCCCAAAAATACACACCACATTTTAAGAGTGGATGTGGGCTTCCCTCCTTTGTAAAAGATTAGTGAATTCAACTTTAAAAAGTCAGCACTTACCAGACAGTTGGCATGCTACAATATCTGGGGCAATGCTGTATATCCCCTACACTCAGAGCAAGAAATCGCTGTGATGTTGTAAATGTTGACACTTTAAGGGTGATGACTGTACATAGCCATGACCTGATCATTTGTTGCTTCACTGGTCTGCTGATATCAGCAAGATTTTGTTCTGAAATGCAAACCAGCTCTAGCAAGCACCTTTCATATTTTCATTGCAGGACATACAGTTTTGAAAAGTGTCATGGAATTATGTCACTTACAGTAGTCATTATTTTCCTGCCCTGCAAACTTCAAGTGTCTAATGCACATGGAGTTACTCTGCACTGGCCTGACACATACATTAGACACACTGACAGCAAGTTACCTGTAGCTGGCAAGGCAGGAGAAAAATGGGGTTTGCAAGTCGTAAAACTGTATTACTCTCCACATCTGGTATCTTCATTCCTAGGATTGAGAAGTATACTTAATGTTGGCCAACCAATTCTTCATGTTGGTTTGTCATAGCTGTAACGTTATGACAGGACTGATAAATCAAAACCAGATACTGAAGTGCAGCTTGCTTGTAGAATAGTGCTGTTGTGGGGAACTGATTTTTATGTTCCAACAATCCAGGTATGAGATTTGTAAAAAACAAAACAAAAAAAACCCTCTTCACAAATGTTGTGACTATTGTTTGCAGGAGTGCAGAAGGAAGAGATACAATGGAAAAAAATATACTAGCATTTGATTGAAAATGACAAAAAATTGTATAGTTTAGGCTTCAAGCATCTTTGATTGTAACTGACAAATAGTTTGCTCTAAAAATAATACAGCATCTTGAAAATGTGTTTTGTTTTTGTTTTTTAAACGATGATTTAGGATCTATTTGCATTAGATCTGGAACCCTACAGATACAGTGGAGTAAACATGACCGGGTTTCGCCTGCTCAACATTGACAATCCACAGGTTACATCAGTTATTGAAAAGTGGTCGATGGAACGGCTGCAGGCCCCGCCCAAACCAGAAACTGGCCTCCTGGATGGCATGATGACAGTAAGTGAATAACCACAGCCTGGACTTATAGCAGATGGCTACAGAGGCCTTTCCAGTTCTATTCCAATCCAAGGATAAACACAGATGTTTTGTTCTTAATTCCCCATATTTATCTGGATCGGTAGAGGGGAAGAAAGCAAGAGACAGCAAAGGAAGACACTTAGGAAACAAAATTAAAGTGTAATTTGGTGGCCAACAACTCCCCCAAGCATTATGGGCCCAGTACTGCAGCCTTTACTTACATAAATAGTTAATGGGAATACTCACATGAGTAGGAATATAGGATAGAATTCAGTATGCACTGTCGAAAGTTTAACCAAATTTAAGCAGAGGTAGAAGTTTCCCATTTGCTTTTCCACTTACTCCATTTTCCAAATGTTGGAAGAGAATCCATAGAGGTAAAGAGGCATTTTTAACATTTTTATTTATTTATTGCTTTTCTTGACCACGGTAGTGAATTTGTTCCTTTAATCAATGCTGAAGTTAGCCATGTGACAACCAGTGACACTCACATGAATAGATGAGTTACACAGCACTCTGACAAGGTGCTTTGCGCTTATCATTTATCTCTCTCTTGTCAAATGCACTTGCAGCAGTCTCATTTCTCTAAGAAAGTTCAGAATTGGATGAATATAAGAGGAGATAAAAACTTCCAGAGAGGTATAGTATTAGTAATCTGCAAGGAAAGATACTGTATGTGTAGGCAGGTAATAGCATTTTTAAATTGGAAAAGTGCCTTCTTTCTCCATTCCGATCATCTACAGCAGCACTCTGGCTTTGAAGATGTAATTTAGAGATAAGTATAAGGTATCATCTTGTTGAGAAATGTGTGTGGGGGTTCCCCTTCAAAGGATCAAAAGAACAAATAAAAACAATTGAATTGATTAAGTCTGACAAACATGGTTCTGGATTTTGGCATTGTTTTCCAGCATCTGATAACATTCTTAACATGAATTGAATGATGTGGAATGCAGTATGGAACCAGACTTTATTACAAAATGATTTCTGGTGTCATTTTGAAACACGCTAATCGTTACAGAGAATTTCCCAGGTCAACTATCTTCAGCAAAACTTTAAAAAAAATTCTCTTTTAAGCACTACTGCTGTGCTTACAGCAATATACAAGATGGAGTAGATAGTGTCTCTGTCCCTAGGAATTTACAGTGGAAGGCCCCAGTCCTGCAATAGGATACGTGCAGGCAGAGCCATTCACCCACACAGATCTGATTGCGGGATTGGGGTCCAAGACAGAGTTTAGATCTCTTCTTTTATTAGGCAGAACCTTCCTTTTCCATATGTCCAAATTTGCTCAGATGTCTTAGAGGCAATATAAACAGACAAGGTTACTAATCAGCTGCGCTTACTTTAAACATTCATAGCAAGTTCACTTATTTAGTTAGGTAGAGAGCTATAATACTGCTGTAAGAAAGGAAAGACAACTGTCACGCAGCAATCACGTCCCAACCTTGTCTTCCAACACCACCTGCAATGTGTGCTAACGAGCCTGTGACTCAAGGAGCGGATTCCTCAGCCACCTAAGGACCCATGGAATGTATGACCCGTGAAAGAGATCATCTTCAGCCTCAAGGGATCGCCAATGACTGCTGTAATTCATTAGACAGTGAGGAAATGACAAGTTACGCATTATCAGGACAATGATTAAACTTTCTAATATTAATGCAAGATTTGTCCCTTCTAGTTCACAAAATGGCACTTGCATGGTGTGGAGAAAATGGAAAGATTCTCACAATGAGATACCTGGATTTCTGTGCAATCATCTAAATAAAATATTAAAATCAAAATAATGAGAAATTCAAAGGCTGAATCTCTGCCCCTGATTTACCCTATTTTGCCTAACTATTGTAGAAGAGGTAGGACGCTATCTTTTTTTTTTTTTTTTTTAAAAAACCCTTTTTAAGGGCAAAATTTTATTGGAAAACTCAAGACAGTTCATTACACAGAATTTCTGATGTGTTCTGCTCTTCAGGCTACGCAAGACGGTCTGGAATGGCTTTAACCACACAGATGCTTTGAGATCTTCTGGGAAATGCATAGATCTCAGGCTAGCCAACTAGAAATGTCTGTATATACTCATGTTTGTTGTTGTGAATGCAGAGTGGCCTTTTTTTTTAATGTAATGTTTTCTACAAAATATCAGCTCATTCTAGTCCACATCGACTAGCAGCCGGCAAAATGTTTTTGTGATAATCACAATCATTTTTGAACTGTGAAACCTGGATAAAACTGTCACTTTTTGATTAGTGTCCTAGCCATGTCTATAACACCCTACCAATGCACACCCCTGATTTGGTTTTTATGACTTTTCTATGTGGTTGTATTTTTAAGTGAATGACAGGTGGCTGACAGGCCTACTAAGTTAATTTGTCGAACCAGAGAACAGGTTTAGCACGGGCAGCAGTTCAAGCTTGCACTACCCTGGCCAGGTAGTGTAACAGCGCTGGCTACTAGTGATAAGAAAGCAGTTGCAGTCTCCATGCCAACACAATGTTTGGCCTTTTCATTGAGTGGTGGTTACTAAAAATTGAAGGAGAACAAACCAACTCATTTCACATAGGCCATCAACTACCATCAGAGGGTGATGATTTTCATTGCTGTAACACTGGACCAGATACTGACCAACAATCCACTGCCATATTTTACCAACCCTCACAGCAGTAAAGCCTTTCCCCACTCAAACTGCATTTCCAGGAATGTATTTGGGGGATTATTGGGATTATGTCACTATCTGCCACTTGGTTGCTCCAGTAGGTAAGTAGTAGGTCTATATCTGGCACAGCATACATCTCCCAGTGCACGTGGACAGCTATCCTGGCCAGTGCAGAGTCATTCTCCCCTCTCTCCTGACCACATGCACAGTGCGGGAGATGTTGTGATCCCACAGAGACTTCTGTTCCCCCTGCATAGCTACCCACAGAATGGGTTGCCCATGCAGCGGAGCAAGGTGCCCTCTCATTCCTCAGTGCAGCCATATGATTGAACATTAAATAGAGAAACGAACAAAGGATCAGAAGGGAAGTACAGACAGAGAGGTAAAGTGACTGGCTCAATGTCACACAGCAAGATGGATGAATATTAACAATTATAAAGCAGTGAACTTTGATCAACCATTTCCAGCTTCATACCCAACAGTACCAATGCAGGCAGTGCTGCCATTGACAAACAATTTATGCATCTGATTTTGGAGTAATGGTACGGTCTGACCATTATAGTGATGCAAACTGAGATCTGCTCTGAAGCATTTCTACCAGAAATCCTCAAACTCTCTAGGCCGAATTCATCCTGGGTATAACTCCAGTGAAATAGAGTCAAACCCTAGATGAATGTGCCCTAGTCAGCCTAATTTCAAGCCTGATCCAAAGCCTACTGAAGTCAATGAGAGTCTTTCCATTGACTTCGTGGGGCTTTGGATTAGGATCTTAGTCAACAGGATCTGTTTGGAACTTTTAAAGACGCTTGGCCCACAGTACAGCTGCTATCGTCTCCTGCGGTGCATCTCACCATTTATAACATTTTTGATTAGATTTTGATTGTGGGAGCTTTGTTTTGTGCAGAGCCTGACCAGGGGTGTCAGGAGTGATTCCTCCTCTGCAGTATATTAAGATTAGCAAGTACATTCAGATCACATGTGATTGCCAGCAAAAGCCTTCAGTGCTGATAAGACTGATGCCATTGTAATTTACTTAGGTAAATGAAACAGACAAAGAATCAAAGCTGTTAATTTCCCAAAGGAACACCGGGGAAAAAGAATAAAAAATGGGTTAGTTATGTAGTTCATATAAACGAGTCCAGTTTCTCATCTGCAAAGTCATTAGTATTTTCTTAGGTCCAAATTTACTTCTGAATTAGTATTTTTATAATAAATAATGTAGCATATTAATGAATTAATTCTGACAACATCCCTGTGAGGTGAGTAAAAATTATCCCCCTTTTATATAAAGGGACCACTGAGGCAGAGAGTAAGGGTGGGATTTTCAAAAACTCCTTAGTGACACAATTGCCATTGGCTTACAGTAACACTTTGGATAAAGTTTTCAAAAGTGCCAACGTCCCATTTTCAAAAGTGACTAAACACTTAAGCTCCTAAGTCCTATAGACTTTTAATGAGACTTAGGAGCCTAACAGCCTAAGTGCCTAAAGGACATATTTTTAAAGGTATTTAGGCACCTGAAAATAGAGAGGCAACTAATGGGATTGACTGCACTTTTGAAAATCTCACTAGGCAAGTTTCTGCATCTTTAGGCACCCAAATACCTTTAAAATCAGACTTTAAGGCACTTCTGAAAATGGGACTTAGGCTCCTAAATCACTTTGTCTTTTCAATATTTTGCCTGATGCACTTGTGAAAATTCCACCCCAAATAACTTCCCTGGTATCACACAGGAAATCTACAGCAGAGATGGGAATAAAATGCAAATCTCCTCATTCCTGCGCCTAGACCACTCTTCCATCTGATTGTTAAATATTTTGCTCAGCAATACCTGGTAGCACAAATTAACACAAAGCATAAGAAACAAGGCCTGTCTCTTGTTTTAACTTTGGACTCACATGAGAGTCGCAGAAAAGCAGCAGCTTAATCTCTCATAAGTAGAATGGGATATTCGTTCTGAGATGACAAAAGGGGAGGGGGAAGAAGGATGTAAATTAAAGAACCCCCTTCTGTTTTTCATGCAGACTGAAGCAGCTCTGATGTATGATGCTGTTTACATGGTAGCAGTGGCCTCCCAGCGTGCCTCCCAAATGACTGTCAGCTCCCTCCAGTGCCACAGACACAAGCCATGGCGTTTTGGACCCAGATTTATGAATCTGATAAAAGAGGCAAGTGTACACCATCTGCTTACAGCCAGCGTAATCCTCTCTTTGTTCTTTATTGCACTGGATTCTGTATTACATGCCACTATGGAACATATTGTACGTTCTGATTTCTATTGTTAGTGTGACGGGTTGGATCACAGAAACCCCCTTGGCAGCTGCCACCTGACGTACCAAGACTATCCCTGCTTCTGTTTTCCCTGCCAGCTCAGGACTCCAGCACCCTGTCTTGCTGAGCCAGACACTCCCGTCTGCTCCAGCACAGACCCAGGGTCTGAATAACTTGCCCCAAAGCTGCAAGTTTACCTGAAAACAGCTCACAGAAGTGTGCTTGTCCTTAGCACTCAGATGCCCAACTCCCAATGGCGTCTAAACCCAAATAAATCCGTTTTACCCTGTATAAAGCTTATACAGGGTAAACTCATAAATTGTTCGCCCTCTATAACACTGATAGAGATATATGCACAGCTGTTTGCTCCCCCAGTATTAATACATACTCTGAGTTAATTACTAAGTAGAAAGTGATTTTATTAAATACAGAAAGTAGGATTTAAGTGGTTCCAAGTAGTAACAGACAGAACAAAGTAAGTCACCAAGCAAAATAAAATAGAATGTGCAAATCTATGTCTAATCAAACTGAATACAGATAATCTCACCCTCAGAGATGCTTCAGTAAATTTTTTCTCAGACTGGACACCTTCCAGGCCTGGGCACAATTCTTTCCCCTGGTACAGCTCTTGTTCCAGCTCAGGTGGTAGCTAGGAGATTCTTCATGATGGCTCCTCCCCCCCCCTTGTTCTCTTCCACCCCTTTATATATCTTTTGCATAAGGCGGGAACCCTTTGTCCCTCTGGGTTTCCACCCCCCCCCCACTGGAAAAGCACCAGGTTAAAGATGGATTCCAGGTCAGGTGACATGATCACATGTCACTGCAAGACTTCATTGCCCACTTGCCAGCACACACATATACAGGAAGACTAACAGGTAAACACAGCTATCTGCAGACAATGGTCCTGGTTAATGGGGGTCATCAAGATTCCAAACCACTATTAATGGCCCACACTTTGCATAATTACAATAGGCCCTCAGAGTTATATTTCATATTTCTAGTTTTAGATAAGAGTGGTACATTTATACAAATAGGATGATCACACTCAGTAGATTATAAGCTTTGTAATGATACCTTACAAGAGACCTTTTGCATGAAGCATATTCCAGTTACATTATATTCACTTATTATCATATTTTTATAAAACGATTCCAGTTACATTATATTCACTTCTTATTATGTTTTTATAAAACCATATAGACTGCACAACGTCACAGTTAGAATATCCATTTCTATCTTGTTTTCCTCCTTTAGGAGCTTTGGTTTACAAACACAAGGCTGCTGCCTGCATTTCAATGGCAACTTTATTCCATCTTAAAAATGTAGCAAGAAACTCCAGGCACGATCAAGTTTCCCATGCGACTTCCCGTGTTTCTGCTTGATTTATATTTATTATGGAGTTGGGGGTCTCATCATTCATTAAATTGTGCTAGCCAGTAATCAAATTATGGAAGAACCATCTGCTACCATTGTAGAAACTGGGGTGAACCTTTGTTTGACCACCGTTGTCAGGCTGATTCCCCACTTGTCAAATGGGTGAAATGCTTCCACTCTCTCTCAAGTTTATTTTACATTACTGAATCTTATTAGTAAAAATCAGAACTCTTCTTCCTGCAAAGGAAAGGCTGTATGGAGGCAGCAGTCAGAAGTGATTGTTCTTTCCTTTTCCCCACATCCCACATTTGGAGCCTAATTCTGCCTTCATTCAGAGAGCTTTAATTCCTATCAAAGCTATACCCATATTGCACTTGTGTAAGTGGAACAGAACTGGCTGGCTGAGGGATACATAGACAGTAGCTGGCATGATGTGGCATGTTACTGAGATCAGGAATCTCTCTGGAAGCAAGTTGCAGCCAGAACATGAAGTCACATAAAATATAGACAAGATACAGGCAGCTTCTCAGAATATTTGAGGGCTCTTTCCTTCAAGGATTGTCATAGGTAGGTCCCTACCTATCATTTGATTATGCAGCTGCACAGGTTCCCAAAGCATTGGTTCTTTTGCTCTTTTGCTGTACTGATAACCATTTTACCTTCCTGCCCTCTTTTTCTTGCCTATTTTTTCCTATGTTTTCCCCCACAAGGGAAATTCTGTAGATTTCTTGTACCTGCCTCCAAGCTTCTGCCTTTAAAAAAGATAAAGTAAGGACCAGAGCAACCCTTGCCCCAGGGACCTTATTTGAAAAGTTTGATGGGGAAGGAGCGAGGATACTATCATGAGCTTTACTCACAGTGCAAGAGGACAGGAGGCATGCAGCAGCTCTTGGACTGCATAGGACTCCCCAGGAGGGGATCTGTAGGAGAAGGGGTGTACAATAGCAGAAAGAAGCCCACCCTACATTTAGTGACCCGAAGAGCTTGCAGGAGGCAGTGGAAGTACCATTGAGCAAAGTGCCTCGTTCCAGTGGGGTTCAAAATTGCCGCATGGCAGGTCCTCTCCTGCAGGGGCTGTAAGAGAGGAGAGCAGAAGGTGACACTGTGAGGCTGTTGTAGGGACAGCCTGTGGCAATAAGGGCCGTAGTACTTGTGAGGTCAGGGGAGGCTTACAGGTGGAGCAGGCAGCGCTGCAGAGCTTTGAAACCCTATAACAGCTCCCTGCCCATGCTCTACTCTTCCCGCAGCTATTCATGACAGAAAACTAGCTCCAAAAAAAATGTCTGTAGCAAATGTGATCTCCCTCTCCCACATATTTACTGGAAGAAAGTAGGACACTGTTGATCTCAATCTAGAGCTTGTCTACACAGTAGGGTAGTGCACTCTTCTGGGATGTGATTTCTAAACTGTACGAATGTGTTGCGCACACTAACGAATGTGTCTGGTGCACACTAACGGATCCCTAATGTACTTTAATGTAGTACTGTTTCAAATAGCACTATGTTAAAGTGCACCAGCAGGATCTACATGGACCAATTAAAGCATAACACGTTTGCGCAGTTTAGAAATCACACACCCATAGGGTGCATCACCCCACCACGTAGACAAGCCCTAAGCATCTAAGTCAAGCCTAAAAGCTGCTTCAGCCACCACTCCTCCCATCCTCACAAACCTCATCTTAGGCTATATTTACACTACTGAGCCTACCTCGACAGAGCTCCCTAGTGTAGATGCAGCGTATGCCAACAGGAGTTGTTCTGCCAGTGTAACACTACCACCTCCCCAAATGACATTAGCTATGTCAATAGAAACACTCTTCTGTCGGCTGTGTCTACACTGTGGGTTGGGGGGATTGACATCATAGCTGTGCCAAAGTAAGTTTTAAGTGTAAACCAGTCCTTAGATTCCATAGACCTTCTAATTCATTTGTCTCTGAAGTGTTTCTGGGCTTGCTGTCCCTTCCCCCCCAATCCATTGCCCAGAGAGGAAAAAAAAGTCATTTTCTCTTCAGAAATGATAATAGGAGTTTGAAAGAGGCTAAAAATACAAAAGCACTCCATACGGGGTGATGTGCATCTAACTTTCAGTTACACTGAGTGGAACTTCCAGACCATTTAGCTGATGAGCACATAACATTTTCTGAGAACAAAAAATTTTTTTCCTTAGACATGATCTTTCATCAGTACAGAGATCAGCATCTTCAAGTGCTTCCACTAGACCTGGAAAGTCTGCAGTCATGGACTAAAAAAGAAACTAGACTAGTACTTTAAAGGCATTGCTACCCTATGTGGACATGGTGGAAAACATATTAGCTATGTTTCCCATTGTCTAATTAGAGGACTTGGGTCTGGGTCACCTGACCTTTCTGCTAGTCAGAAAGCTATTGAGGCTGTTCTGGAAGATAGGTGTAAGAATGCAGTTTTATAACAGGACTGCTTGGAAATAGTGACCATCGTATAAAAACATTTAACATTCCTGTGGTGGGAAGAACACCTCAACAGCCCAACACTGCGGCATTTAATTTCAGAAAGGGGAACTATGCAAAAATGAGGAGGTTAGTTAAACAGAAATTAAAAGGTACATTGACTAGAATGAAATCCCTGCACGCTGCATGGACACTTTTCAAAGACACCATAATAGAGGCCCAACTTAAATGTATACCCCAAATTAAAAAACACAGTAAAAGAACTAAAAAAGAGCCACTGTGGCTT
Organism: Terrapene triunguis; assembly: GCF_002925995.2. Classification (NCBI taxonomy): domain Eukaryota; kingdom Metazoa; phylum Chordata; order Testudines; family Emydidae; genus Terrapene; species Terrapene triunguis. The sequence goes on from NW_020664382.1 coordinate 9,922,427, forward strand.
AACAACCATGTAAAAGAAGCAGTGAGAGATAAAAATGCATCTTTTAAAAAGTGAAAGTCAAATCCTAGTGAGGTAAATAGAAAGGAGGATAAACACTGCCAAATTAAGTGTAAAAATGTAATAAGAAAAGCCAAAGAGGGGTTTGAAGAACAGCTAGCCAAAAACGCAAAAGGTAATAACAAAATGTTTTTTAAGCACATCAGAAGCAGGAAGCCTGCTAATCAACCAGTGGGGCTCCTGGACGATCGAGATACAGAAGGAGCATTTAAAGACGATAAAGTCATTGCGGAGAAACTAAATTAATTCTTTGCTTCAGTCTTCACTGCTGAGGATGTTAGGGAGACTCCCAAACCTGAGTCGTCCTTTGTAGGTGAGAAATCTGAGGAACTGTCACAGATTGAAGTGTCACTAGAGGTTTTGGAATTAATTGATAAACTTAACAGTAACAAGTCACCGGGACCAGATGGCATTCACCCAAGAGTTCTGAAAGAACTCAAATGTGAAATTGTGGAACTATTAACTATGGTTTGTAACCTGTACTTTAAATCAGCTTCTGTACCCAATGACTGAAAGATAGCTAATGTACCGCCAATATTTAAAAAGGGCTCTAGAGGTGATCCCGGCAATTACAGACCAGTAAGTCTAACGTCAGTACCGGGCAAATTAGTTGAAACATAAGAATATAGAAGAACATAAATTGTTGGGCAAAAGTCAACATGGTTTCTGTGAAGGGAAATCATGTCTTACTAATCTATTAGAGATCTTTGAAGGGGTCAACAAACATGTGGACAAGGGAGATCCAGTGGACATAGTGTAATTAGATTTCCAGAAAGCCTTTGACAAGGTCCCTCACCAAAGGCTCTTATGTAAATTAAGTTGTCATGGTATAAGAGGGAAGATCTTTTCATGGATTGAGAACTGGTTAAAAGACAGGGAACAAAGGGTAGGAATAAATGGTAAATTTTGAGAATGGAGAGGGGTAACTAGTGGTGTTCCCCAAGGGTCAGTCCTAGGACCAATCCTATTCAACTTATTCATAAATGATCTGGAGAAAGGGGTAAACAGTGAGATGGCAAAGTTTGCAGATGATACTAAACTGCTCAGGATAGTTAAGACCAAAGCAGACTGTGAAGAACTTCAAAAAGATCTCACAAAACTAAGTGATTGGGCAACAAAATGGCAAATGAAATTTAATGTGGATAAATGTAAAGTAATGCACATTGGAAAAAATAACCCCAACTATACATACAATATGATGCGGGCTAATTTAGCTACAACTAATCAGGAAAGAGATCTTGGTGGATAGTTCTCTGAAGACGTCCATGCAGTATGCAGTGGCAGTCAAAAAAGCGAACAGGATGTTAGGAATCATTAAAAAAGGGATAGAGAATAAGACGGAGAATATCTCATTGCCCTTATATAAATCCATGGTACGCCCACATCTCGAATACTGCGGACTGATGTGGTCTTCTCATCTCAAAAAAGATATACTGGCATTAGAAAAGGTTCAGAGAAAGGCAACTAAAATGATTAGGGGTTTGGAACGGGTCCCATATGAGGAGAGATTAAAGAGGCTAGGACTTTTCAGCTTGGAAAAGAGGAGACTAAGGGGGGATATGATAGAGGTATATAAATCATGAGTGGTGTGGAGAAAGTGAATAAGGAAAAGTTATTTACTTGTTCCCATAATATAAGAACTAGGGGCCACCAAATGAAATTAATGGGCAGCAGGTTTAAAACAAATAAAAGGAAGTGCTTCTTCACACAGCGCACAGTCAACCTGTGGAACTCCTTGCCTCAGGATGTTGTGAAGGCTCGGACTATAACAGGATTTAAAAGAGAACTAGATAAATTCATGGAGGTTAAGTCCATTAATGGCTATTCGCCAGGATGGGTAAGGAATGGTGTCCCTAGCCTCTGTTTGTCAGAGGGTGGAGATGGATGGCAGGAGAGAGATCACTTGATCATTACCTGTTAGGTTCACTTCCTCTGGGGCACCTGGCATTTGCCACTGTCAGTAGACAGGATACTGGGCTGATGGACCTTTGGTCTGACCCAGTATGGCCGTTCTTATGTTCTTATGTTACTACTTATACAGTGTATAACACACAATGGAATCCCAGACTCAAACCAATTAATACTAACCAATAGTACTGTACCATAACATAAATAATAATTGTTTTAATATTTTGTGCTGCACTTTGTCACTTTGGTAATGGTAATTGAAAAATGTACAATACCCTAGTTCCTAGTGGGAAGAATACCTTACAAAATTACGCTTTTCCCTCAAATCTCAGCCCACTTCCCCTTTGTATTTTATTTGATAGGAAATTTAAGCTGTCTGATTTAAGCATTGAAGACATGTATCCAAGAAGAATTTCCTCAAAGGCATTTCACAACACAGACTTTGAAACAAGGACACCTGAATTGTCACCCTCAAGTAATTAGGGATCATTTTGTCAAATTTCACACTGAAATGGCACACTCAAAACTTTTCTTCACTACTCTTGCGCACCATGTAGCCCAAACCGCTCTGAAAATGAGTGTTGCTGAACAGTTCAAAGAACTTCAGCTTTCATGAGAAATCCACTCGCCTCCATTTCTTTCACTAGCTCTCCAACTTTTATTTTCAAAACTAGGTGAACATGGTGCTCATGAAAATAAGAGTCTTATAAGTGGGGTCAGAGCTAGTGTATATAAACAAGCTTCACCACATAACTCTCCCTTCCCACTTCAATCCTAATTAGCGATATTCTTTATACCCTCTCAGTCCTGGACCTCTCCCAAGTAAAGACGCTGCCAAATGTGGTGGGTTTTAGGTGGGGCAGATAAAATTGCACCATCAAACGTTTTTTCTCTAATTCTTTGTGCTGGACTTGATCCTAGCTAGAGGAAAGGTAATGCATTAAATCAGCTATTTAACCCCCAAGATGTCAACTTTAGTAAAAAGACTAATTGTATGAGTCACTCAGGCTAGGTCTACACTACAGCGGGGGGTTGACATAAGATACGCAACTTCAGCTACGTGAATAGCGTAGCTGAAGTTGCGTATTTTAGGTCGACTTACCTGGCTGTGAGGACGGCAGCAAGTCGACCGCTACCGCGCCGCCGTCAACTCCGCTGCCGCCTCTTGCCGCGGTGGATTTCCGGAGTCGACGGCAGAGCGATCAGGGATCGATTTTATCGCGTCTTCACTAGATGCGATAAGTCGATCCCCAATAGATCGATTGCTACCCGCCGATCCGGCGGGTAGTGAAGACATGCCCTCAGTTGATGAGAGAATTTAAGCAGCTTTTCTATTACAATTTCAACTCTAACCAAAAGCAAAATCATCAGTTAACTATGAGGGATCTCTTTACAATTCTAAAAAATCAGGGACTTTGACTGCAGACTAATAAACCAAAGGAAGATTAAACTTTCTCTTATTCATTACTGCTCAACATGGCTTACAATGGAATTGGCTATATACTGTGTTAGCAAGTTTTGTCTTGGAGAAGTGAGCTACAGTATTTCCTGTCCATGAGTGTAGTACAGTAAACCAAGGTTTGTCTAAATCTTTCAGACACCTGAATTGTACACATTTTGTGAAGTTGATAAAAACTATATGAGAAATGGGAAAGACACGTGATTCAACAGTATATCTGAGAAGCATTTCTAAAACACGGTGGCATTAAAAAAAAACTGGGGCCCATCACATACCTAATACAATACACTCTATATAGCTTTACATCTAACTGTGTTTTACAATCAACTTAAAACAGCAAAATAAAATTGCAAGCGTTATCAAATTCCAGACTTTGGTCTTGTCTGAGAACTGTTTTCACTGGGCTTGCTGAACTACTCAGCACTGTCACTTAGGGTATGTCTTCACTACCCGCCAATCCGGCAGGTAGCAATCAATCTATCGGGGATCGATTTATAGTGTCTCCTCTAGACGCGATAAATCGATCCCCGAATGCGCTCCCTGTCAACTCCGGAACTCCACCAAAGCGAGAGGCGGAAGCGGAGTCGACGGGGGAGCCGCAGCCATCGATCCCGCAGTAAGTCAATCTAAGCTATTCATGTAGCTGAAGTTGCGTATCTTAGATCGATTTCCCCCCCCCCCAGTGTAGACCAGCCCTAAATGCTGTTTGAAGAGAGTAGTAATAAAATTGATAAAGAGCTTATTCTAATATCTGTTCAATAATGTGTTGTGAAGACAAATAGTAGCTCAATAGTACTAGTCAAAAAGCAAAACTTAGTTAAGCAAAAAGCTAAGAGTGAGAAAAGCAGCTCTCATCAACTTCCTAACTACCACTGCCAATCAAATAATATAATTTATATCTTCCCAGCATGTGCATTAATTCTCATAACCCTTGGAATTTTATTCTGTTTTCCAGTGTAGCACTGTAAGTTTTTCAGAGGAGCGACCATGTCTACCTCTGGATTTGTACTGCACCTAACACAATAGGGTCCTGATCACACATTTGACTATTAAGTCAAAGCCAGAGAAAATGGTCACCCTTCCATTCTGTATCAGGAAGTGCTGATAAAGACAAAGGAGAGGAATAATCTGTTTTCCCTCAAACTCTGCTGTTGAATTCCTCCTCCTCAAACTTTCTATTAAGTTTAAGAAAGACAAAGGGCTGGAGAGAGAGATAAGTACAAGAAAGAGGAAAGAGACGGTGAATGATTATTACACCACTGTTAGTGTATTTTGCCTCACATATTTGGTATAGTCAGGCAGCAATGACACAACTAAAGGCCTGACCTTGACAAGTGCCAAGCATCTGCAACTGTCAGGAATTCATCCCAAGGCCTCTTGACTTTTAGTCTCTGCTCTAACTACTAGACCATGAATGATCTCTTCATTTTAAGCATATAGTCATACTCAATGGGCTAGATCTTCAGTTGGTGCAAATCAGCATAACTCCATTATCTTCAGCGGGGACCTTTTCCAAAATTTCTATTACACAGAGAAAACTGCTCACTGTCTACAGGAAAACTGGATTTCAAGATCCACATTTCTAATGAGGCCTCAACCAAGTCTCTGAATTTGCATCCATAATTTTACACAAGCAATATGGAGAGAGTCCAAATAGACAGTTTAAGGGCCTGATCCAAAACCCACTGAAGTCAATAGAAAGGCTCCAACTAACTTCCGTGGCCTTAAGATTACCTAGGGAGGTGGTGGAATCTCCTTCCTTAGAGGTTTTTAAGGTCAGGCTTGTTGAAAACCTGGCTGGGATGATTTAGTTGGGGATTGGTCCTGCTTTGAGCAGGGGGTTGGACTAGATGACCTCCAGAGGTCCCTTCCAACCCTGATAGTCTATGATTCTATGATTCTAAGATCCGGCCCTAAATGCTCAAATTCCAGCTGCACCTGCAAGCACAGTAATTGACTATGCAAAATGTAGAGGCTATTGTTTTTTTAAATGTGGCTCATTGTCAGCTTTGTGACACTCTCAGGTCAATAACAGTGCTATTTATAGCTGCCTAGTTATATCTGCAAGGCTTTTTTTGGGAGAAGGGAGACAAAGTCATTTAGCATTTGTAACCAACGATATATTTCACATTTCCACACAAGATACAGCTTAACATCCCTTTGGTCTGCTTTAATATTATATAATAATTCAACTGTCCTGTGACAGATGCAAAATGTCAGAAGACCTTTCACACAACTGAGTTTGAGCTTGATGTTGTGCAACATCTCAATGATGCATGGCAAAGAGAATGAATTTTCTGTAGTGGGTGTAGTTCTAAAGCAGCATTTACATCAAGCAGTCCAGCCAACGGCCATATTTAGTGATCATTTGGGCTGGTTATTTTTAAAAGCTATTAATTTAAAGTTGTGGTAACCTGGACCTTAATCGTTTTGCAAGTACTTAGTCACATATATTCATACATATTCTATATATTTCACACACATATACATTGGCTCTTCCTCCTCTCCCATGCTTTTCTCAAACCACCACCACCTATGGATAGATCATGGAGACCTGCGGTGTTTCCCATTCGTGTATTACCCACAAATATAGTTGGATATAGTTGAAATTTGATATAGTTGAAATGAAGCTTAAGATTGAAGAGGCAGTGCTTGATTAGATGCCAAATGGAAAACCAAGGGACAGGTCCAGGAAAAACTCACGTTACACAGAATATTGGAGAACATGGAAAAATCAATAGAAAAGAGGGAATGTACAGACATCAAGTCTCTCATAAGACCATAAGAATGGCCATACTGGGTCAGGCCAAAGGTCCATCTAGCCCAGTATCCTGTCTTCCGATATGCCAGGTGCCCCAGAGGGAATGAACAGAACAGGTAATTATCAAGTGATCCATCCCCTGTTGCCTATTCCCAGCTTCTGGCAAACAGAGGCTAGGGACACCATCTCTTCCCCTCCTGGCTTATGGCCATTGATGGACCTATTCTCCATGAATTTATCTAGTTTCTTTTTAGCCCTGTTATAGACTCTCTCTGAAGATCCCATAGTAAATATTCTGGGGATAATTTAAGATCCTAGAAGTAAAGATTGCTTGATTACATCTTTCTATTGCTATGGCATTTTGAAGAAGCTGAGATTCTGAAATCTAAAATCCCCCACTACCGATGACTGTCATTGTAATACTAGTCTCACAGAGAGTATGTCTAGACAGCAATCATTTAGTGTAACTGCAGTTCAAGTCAACGTGCCTGAGCTAGCTTGAATCTAGCTAGCTCAGATCTCAGAACAGTGAAGCCATAGCAGCTTTAGCACAGGCTGGCCCTGTGAATAGTTACGCACAGTTCCGAGAGGGTTTATGCAGCTCATGCTGGCTTCACTGCTCTGAGACCCAAGCTAGTTAGATTAACTCACCCACAGTGATTGAAGTCTAGACATAACCAGTGAGCGAGAGAGAATGCTGCAAGCAGCTAATTGAAGTACTTTGGATAGACATATTTTAAATAAATCAAAATAAATCATAAAAATAAAACTAATAGTTGGGCAGAGTTATGGCAGGTTGACTTCCTCCCAGGGTATACCTCTTTTTGAGGCCTGGTCTACACTACACAATTAGGTCAATATAAGCTGCCTTGCATTGACCTAGCTGTGGAAGTGTCTTCACTTAAATTTGGCTCCCGCCAACGTAAGTGCCTCTCTGTGCTTATATAGTAATACCACCTCCCTGAGCAGTGTAGAGTCACGGTCAATGTAATTAGGTCAACGAAGTGTCAGTGTAAACACTGTATTGCTTATTTCAACCAGAGTGGGGTTTGTATGCCCCATCACGCTGCCTGAGAAAGGATTAATGTTTTGATGTCAATGGTAATGGAGCATGGTCTAAACATAAGATTGTCTGGGTACATTTGTAACATTGAGATTTGAATTTAGAGAGATTCCTCCTGAAGATAAATATGTATTCATTCCTCATGACACTAAGAGTATTATATGTACTACACATTATAATTACTTGCTCTAGTTATACCTTGCTAATGCTCAGGTTTGAAAATGGAAAATGAAGTCTATCGGAAACACAAGAGAACATTGAACTCTAAAGTTGTCAGCTACTGAAAATTGATTGCAACTGAAACTATTGACTTTGTTATTGATCTGTTGATTGGCTTTGGATGGAACTAAGGCTTAATATTGATTCTGGTTGACGAACTGAAAATATAAAGAAAGTAGAAATGAAAATATTAATCACATGATAAAATATTATTTTAGAGTAGTGCATCTGATTGTGAACCTCTGTTAATCACTACATTGTCCTACTGCTGCCAACAAGACCCCGAATGAAAAGCATTGTAGGAGTTCATTTCCTGACCTCTTTTGACCATGGTACTATTGTCGGATGCAGACCCTAAGTTTGAGATTTAAGAGAAGGATACTGCAAACACAAATTAATGAAATTAAGTATTTTTAATAAAGCTACAGCCATACTCAAAGCAACCAAAATTAAGTGGAAGATAATATACATCAGCGTTTTAAATTGTGCCCTAACTTCTACTGGAGTCAAAAGCAAGGACAAAGTGCAAAAAAGCTATTTCTTTTGATGAATTGCCTGATTAGATTCTGATTCACTTTTATTATACCTTGTAACATTTAACATGGAATGACACTAGAAACATTAAAATTGCTATAAATCTTGCATATAAAAGCATGAAATCTTGCTGCACTGTTACACAGTTATGTGAATTCTCACTGTACTGAAAGTTCTGCTTCATTTCTGTTAGTTAATTACATTTGAGAACTGTGTAACTGATTTTCCGTCATTTGCCTGACCATAAGATACCTAATATGCTCCAACATCCTGGAGTTACCTGATCATTTCCCTAGAAGTGAATATGGACTATTCTTTCTTGGAACTGGCATATTTCATTTTAGGGGCCAAATTCTGGTCTTATTCATCGTTTATAGGGCCAGAAGGGACCACTGTGATTATCTAGTCTGACCATTTCTAAAACCAACCTCCTGTATAGCATAGGCCATAGGGCTTCCCTGAGCATATCTTGAAGCCAGTGTGAGATTTGACTTCAAAAGGACCAGGATTTGAACCTAAGTGGGTAGTCTTTGGCCCATATCCTGCCATCAGTTTTTGAGGAAGGCTTTCTATAATTTCATAGGGCATTCAGGGCATAAAAAGGTTATGATATGACTGTCTGGAAATACCCCATTTTTATTCTTACAGTATCTTTGCAGACAGAAATGGAATTATGTACATTCAAAAGCACCTAAATGATTTAGGATCCTAAATCCTCCTTTCAAAAGTAACTCAGACACTTAGGAGCACAAGTCACATTGATTTTTTCAATGAGATTTAGGCTGCTAAGTCACTTTTGAAAATTTTACTGGTAGTTCTTTTATTCAAGACCATAATACGTTTAATGGAGGAGTGAGGTATGTGATACAGTGATGACGAATGTGAATTGTTAGTTGCAAATCACTGTCTAAAAAATATGATCATTTAGACAAGATCCATCATTACAACTAAGTGATGGTGATCATGTCAGAAGAAGAAATTGAACTGGTCTCATAAAACAAAATGCGTCAACATGTTCCTTCTCAGATGCACATTTTAGTATCTTACATCACCGAAACAAAATATGAGCTGCATATTCAAAAAAAATGTTTAATTGTTTATGGGTGGGATTTTCATACACTCCTGCGTGATTTAGGAACACAAGGCCCGCTGAATGGGCAGCTTGTGCTCCTAAATTCCTTAGTCACTTTCGAAAATCCCACCCTACTGCCATAACATTTAGAGACAAGTTCTAACCATAGCAGATTTGCTTGAGATACATGGTAATGGCAATCCCGTGTCTGAGATTAATCCCTGAAGATTCAGAACTATGTACAGATTAAACAAGAAGTGGTTACACTACTCTGTAATTTATATTTGTTGATTTTATTATGCATCTTTTTTAAAAGCTACCTAAGATCAATCAAATGAAGAAAAAAAAAGAAAAGCATAGCAGAAAAGCCTGTAATTTAAGAATTATTAGGCTGGCACGTATGTGGAAGCTATGTCATAATTTATATCTTCATTGTACTTTTGAAGAAATTAATCTAATGTGGGGGGTCTCTAAAAATAGATTACAACAATTGTTTTCAGTTTAAAATCCATCAAATCCTTCTCTCTAGTTGATAAGATTCAGTGGTGGGACCAAAATCCGCAGGCAATATAGCATATGGGTCTAATTTTAAAAGGTGCAAATCTTTGGTTTATATTGGGAAAGAACACAAGATGTAGCAATCTTATACTTCATTAGAGGTTGTTTTAGAACAGAGAATTGACAACCACAATTCAGAATTATCCTTGGTTGTATCTACTATATACTGTTATATACAATAACCCTACCTGAATATACTCTGATATACACCTCTACCTCGATATAACGCTGTCCTCGGGAGCCAAAAAATCTGACCGCGTTATAGGTGAAACCGCGTTATATTGAACTTGCTTTGATCCACCGGAGTGCGCAGCCCCACCCCCCCCGGAGCACTGCTTTACCACGTTATATCAGAATTCTTGTTATATCGGGTCACGTTATATCGAGGTAGCGGTGTACAACAAATGTCCCCGTTTACTTTCTTCCCTGATATTAAAGTTTAAAGGAAATTGTGAAGATGCATTTTTATTTAATTATGTTAAAATGCACCTTGATCCAGAGAGTCTATGTAAACTCTGATGCGCCACCTATGCCCCATTTAAATCTTGTATTAAAGACCTGAGTGTAACTTAAGTAAACCATGGGGCTTTCTGCCAGCCTCGGTGAAAGCCTGCTTCTGGCTTCCATTGAAGTCAATGGGAATTGTGCCATGGATATCTATGGAAGCAGAATTGGGGTCATGATTTGAAGAGCATTATTTTAATTAGAAATAAGATATGTCTCTTGTTTTTTCAAAAAAACAAAACAACTTCCTCAGTGACCACTGCAGCTGCATGTATATTAGTTATGAACATAGTCCTCCAGAAAATGTTCTGAACAAAGTTATTTAGGTTGAGATTTTCAGAGGAGTCTAAGGGCATTAAGACCCAAATCCCTTGGCTCTAGACAAGATTTAACCACAATCTGTTCAACAGTCCAAACACTGAGTGATGAAAGCCCTTCACAAGTTACCAGCGCTAGGTGAAATTTGAGATTCTGTGCATCGGGCTCCTGTAGTGGATTTGGCAGGGGTGACATGAGTGTCACTTTTAAAGAGGAAAACCAAAATCAGACTGTTTTTGGATGCTCTGGCAACTTTGGATGGTTAGTTGGTTCAGCTAATGAACCCCACCGATTCTGGTGAGGAAGGGAATGAGGCTTCAGCAACATTTTACAGACGATCACAGCTGACGTCCAGATCACAATGTGCCACAGTAAAACACATGGGGGAGGGGGAGTGCTCAGGGGTAGGAAAACTCCCCTGGTGATTTTCTCCACATCATTCAGTCTACTTGGCAGGGTGTAGTGGGGGACAGGTTTGGCCCCACCCCTTTTTATGGGCCCGGGAAGGGGACAGCCCTCTGGTGCGCTAATAAGTGTAACATTTTTGATGGCTTTAGAATAATTGTTGCTAAACATTAAATGGAAGTGTGTTTTTTCATTTGTCCCTAGGCACGGTGGGATGGTTTGACAGGGCGCATTACCTTCAACAAAACAGATGGCTTAAGAAAGGATTTTGATTTGGACATTATTAGTCTCAAGGAGGAAGGAACAGAAAAGGTAACTAACTGTGTTCAAACTGTGAGCCACACAGTACAGTCAGTGGGACTGTGCTTACTGAAAGGTGGACCTCATGAACCATGAGGATGAAAACCTAATTTGACAGTGATATCTTGAAGCCCATTCCTCTTGACCTACATTTCCTATGGTTGAAAAAAGCTCGTCCTAGTTTTTACATGTATGGGTTAAAGTTGCAACACAGATTGGGAGAGAGCAAAGGAGCAAGAGGGGGCAAGGAAGCTGCCCTGCAGAAGATTAAAGCCTGGAGCAGGCTAGCTAAATGAGCCAACAGGAGACACCTGGTAGCTGATTCTTTATAAAGGAGCTAAGTAGCTCTTATGGGGAAGAGGAGGAAGACTGACTCTGAGAGGCTGCTGGGGAGTCAGCTTTGGGCAGAGCAGCTACAAACTAGACCTGGAGTGAGTTGCCTCATAAGAACTGATCAGACAGACTTTGTGAAGGAACCACTTTTTTCCCCCTCACCCAGGCTCTGAGGTAAGAGCCATGCCCTGAGACAGAATTTTGGGACTCTGTGAGTAATTGGGGAATTTCCCTTTTAAGTTTATTTGGCACCCCTCCCTCCAGAAAGGAGCCCAAATGAGCCGTGTGTTGATGAAACAATCTTTCATTAATGTTTCTTGCACTCTTATGAAAGGAAACCACCTCCCCAGATCCTTGTGGGAGGAAAGATGGTAGGGCTAGGGGAAAGAGACAGTCCATCCCTCCCTCACCCTCCTACATTTAGTGTCTGAATAGGGACTTGATCTCCCCTCTCCCAAGAGAAGCCAGAAAGGAAATATTGCAATTAATAATATAGCAGCAAGAGATAGAGAAGGAGTGAAATCATCAGTTCTAGGAGGCCTTACAACCCCCCATCCCCCATCAGTGCATGGAGAAGGGCCAGCTGGCCAAACAGGAATAGAATTTATGGTTCCAAGCCAAGGTGGCCAGGCTGTTCATGCAAGGTTCACTGAGCACTCCCATGAGGGTGCTCTTTGCTGAGTCTCTCCCAGGGCCCACCCTAACCAAACTGACTAACTCCACCTCAAAATCTTCCTGACAACATTTGAGTGGGTGGCCACCACTGGCTATGAGAGGAGCTCCTGGGCCACCCAGATTGCCCCTTATCTAACCAGGTGGGCCCAGACTGCTTACAGGGCCCTATGTGCAGATAAAGCCCAGTCCTACTCTACCCTGAAGCCTGCCATATTGGATTGGTTTGGACTCTCACCAGTGGTCTATCATAGGAAGTTTCAAGAGGAAACATTTCCAAAAGGAGGCAGCCCACGGGCCATCACCCAACAGTTCTGAGATTTGGCTGGCTGACACCAGAAACCAAGACCATGGGCAACGTCATATATAGCATTGTTTTGGAACAGTACTTACAAATTCTCCCAGTAGCAGTAAAAGCCTGGGTCCATTGGTTCCACCCAGCAACCATTGCAGAGGCCGTGGAGATGACAGAAAGCTTTTTGGAGGCAGAGGCCCCAGGCCTTGGGAGCACCACCCCTTCCTGCTTCCCCACGGTAACTCAAGAGTAATTGGAGATGCACTAGGTTTCAGCACCCCTGGAACATGGAGGTGCCCACACTACTTGGCCCCCTTGATGGACAGAGCCCCTACCTTCCTGGGGATCTCAAGTGGGTGGCGCTCCAGGCGCCAGAGTAGACTTCATCTACCTTTCAAGAGGGTGTGATCATATGTTATCAGTGTGGGCAGTTGAGACACATGCAGTGAGAGTGCCCCCTCCTGGAGTGTGATTATTTAGGGTGTCACTTTGGCCAACAGGGCAAGACCTCATACCTGACAAAGAGGGATGCCAAAAGACCCTTCTTGGTTCCCATCAAGTTAGACCACACCTCATAGATGGGCTGATGGACTCTGGCTTTGGGCAAATGCTCCTGCACCAAGATTTGTTCCTGCCCAAAGCCTTCTAATCCAACCGAACTGTCCAAATCTTCTACATACATGGGAAAGATGCACTTATCCGACTGTCCCTATTATCTTACAAGTAGCTGACAACATAGGGTGTCTCCAGGTGGATGTAGTGGAGCACCATCCTTGGCCTGTAATCCTGGGTCACGATTAGCATACACCTCCCCATGCTCCTGAATAGAAACTCAATGCCCCTTACCCCAGGCAACTCTCAAGGGCCCAGTAAGACTTAGGCCTGTGCTGGGGCTGTACCCCTGGGGCCTGGAGAGAGTCTATCCCGAGAAGAGGACCCCCGGAACAGACCTCCCAATAGACCCCCATCACACTCCGCCCCAAAGCGAGTCAGAGACCCTTAGACTAGATGACACCTTTGACTTCATCACTGCTCAGGATGAAGTTCAGACCCTCAACTTGGTAGCTGTGATCAATGGGGAAGCCACCTAAGAACACTATTATCCAACAGTTTCCCCATTTCATGTTACATAATGAAATTCTGGACTGGGTGAAGAAACAACCTCACAGGTCCAACTCCTGGTTCTCAAACCAGCTCATCAAGAACTGTTGAGACTAGCACGCTCTGTCCTGATGACTGGACATCTGGATAAGGCAAAGACATTTGGAAAACTACTGGCCCAATTCTTTTGGCTGAGTATATTTTAGGAAGTAGTGGATTTTTATTGTCCTGCCCGGATTGACAGAAGGTAGCCCCTAAGGAACGAGGCCAGGCACCCTTAATATCCCTCCTTCTTGTAACAGGATAAGGTAGGGATTGACATCGTAGGCCCCCTTGAGAAAAGTGCCTGGGGTCACATTTATTTCATACTCATCAGCTATGGCACAAAGTAACCAGAAGCTGCTCTCTTGCAGAACCCTATCACTTCCACCCTCGTGCAGGAGCTACTGCAAATCTTTTCCAGGGTAGGCCTTCCTTCAGAAATTATCAAGGGGACTTGTTTCCCTTAAAGATTTGACTCTGGATCTTGGTCCTACCATCCTCAGACCAATGGCCTACTTGAATGGTTTAATCAGACTCTTAAGTTGATGCTAAGAAAGTCCGTTGGGACAGAAACCAGAGACAGGGATCAATTGCTGCTGTACCTTTTATTTGTGGCACACAGGAGTTCCACAGGCATCTACTGGCTTTTCCTCTTTTGAAATTCTCAATGGAAGACAACCCCGGGGTATCTTAGATCTGGTCGAGGAGTCATGGGAAACCCAGCCTACCCATTTATGTCCTCCACTATGTCCTACAAATGAAAGAGAGGCTGGAGTGCCTTGGTCATTTTGCCAGGGCCAACCTATTCCAGGCCCAATAGAGCCAGGCCTGGCAGTATAATAAGGAAGCTAGGATGAGGGTATTCCAGCCTGGCAACCAAGTCATCCTATTTCTCCCCAGCTCAGAGAGCAAACTCCTAGCCAAATTTCTGGTCCCCTATGAGGTACTCTATGTGTTGGGCCAGCTGATTACAAGGTTTACTACCCAGACTGACAAAGGCCACAGGAGATCTACCATCTGCTGTGACCTTGGAGGGTGCAGAATATCTCTTCATCCATCCAGAAAGAGATGAGGAGTTAGGACCCCAGCTCCCAGAACTAGTTGCAGTAGGGGTCAAAGGGATCCAACTTGGTAATGGGTTGTCCACTGACCAGAGAGGTCAATTAGAGACCTGGTGTGGGCATACTAGGACGTACTTTACCCATTGCCAAGACAAACCTTGCTAGTCAACCACTACATTCAGATAAAACCCAGTTGAAGCCTGAAGCAGGCTTGCTAAATTTACCTGTCCTGAAAGGGTTAAAATCCCATTTAATACAGGAGGTCCAGGAGATGTTAAAGCTAGGCATAATTAAAACATCAAAGTCCCTGGTGTAATCCAATGTGATCCTTGTCCCTAAAGCAGATGGGACCGTTCGATTCTGCATAGACTTCCACCAGATAAACATGATCCCTGACTTCAATGTACTGTATACCTTATCCCCCGAATTTGTGATGTGCTCAATGGGCTCAGCAAAGCCTGATACATTTCTACATTAGATTTCACTAATGGTTTTTGACAGATCCTGCTCTCCCCCAGTTTCCATGCCACGACTGCCTTCTTGACCAGTGTGGGACTGTTTCAGTTCATTAATACTGCCTTCAGGTTACACAGTGCCCTGGCCACTTTCAAACGCTAATGGACAAGGTGTTATGGCCACATTAGCCCTATGCAGCAGCTTACCTGGATGATGTGGTAGTCTATAGTCGGAACTGGCCAACTCACCTCAGAGACTTAGCTGCCATCCTTCAGACCCTACAGCATGGGTCGGCAACCTTCAGCACATGGCCCATCAGGGTAATCTGCTGGCGGGCCAAGAGACATTTTGTTTATGTTGATTGTCCACAGGCACAGCCCCCCGCAGCTCCCAGTGGCCGCGGTTCACCGTTCCCGGCCAATGGGAGCTGCGGGAAGCAGCACGGGCTGCAGGGATGTGCTGGCTGCCGCTTCCCGCAGCCCCCCATTGGCCGGGAACAGTGAACCGTGGCCACTGGGAGCCGTATCTGTGGAAGGTCAACGTAAACAAAATGTCTCGTGGCCTGCCAGCGGATTACCCTGACGGGCCGCATGCTGCAGGTTGCCAACCCCTGCTCTACGGGATGCCAATTTAACTGTAAACCCAAAGAAATACACTTAAGGGAAGCAGGAGACCACCTACTTAGAGTGTCTAGCACAGCGGTTCTCAAACTGGGGGTCGGGACCCCTCACGGGATCGCGAGGTTATTACATGGGGGGTGACGAGCTGTCAGCCTCCACCCCAAACTCCACTTTGCCTCCAGCATTTATAATGGTGTTAAATATATTTAAAAAAATTATAAGGGGGTGGGGGGTCACACTCAAAGGCTTGCTATGTGAAAGCGGTCACCAGTACAAAAGTTTGAGAACCACTGATCTAGCAGGAAACGGTAAAGTACAACCCTTGGTCGACAAAGTGGAAGCCCTAGCCAACACACCCATTCGGAGAATAAAACAAACAAGTTTGGGCATTCCTTCGGCTGGCAGAGTATTATAGGTGATTTGTGCCCAGTTTTCCTCACTAGCAGCTCCCCTCAATGATCTCATTAAAAAATAGCTTCTCGGCAGGTCACTTGGTCCCCCCAGAGTGACTGAGATTCAGAGAAATTAAAGAGATTCTCTGTAACAAACCTGTAGTGTGTAGCCTTGATTTTTCAAAAGATTTTATTTTATACACGGGTGCTTCATACTGGGCCCTGGGAGTAGTACTGCCCCAGAAGTTCCATGGCCAGGAACACCCTATTCTGTATATGAGCAGGAAACTCCTGGACTATGAAATGTGGTATTCGATCCTCGAAGGAATGCCTAGCAATACACTGGGTGGAGAAAGTCCTGCTCTATCATCTGTTTGGGATCCACCTTCTTCTCATCACTGACCACACAGGACTCCAATGGCTCCAGACAATGCCCAGGTCACCGTTGATACCTCACCTTACAGCCCTTTCATTTTCATATAGACCATCATGCCGACAAGAACCACCAGAATGTGCACGAAGATGGAAAGCCACACAGTGAGTGTCCCGACAGACCCACTCAAAGGCAGAGAGCCAAGGAGTGAGGGAGCTGTCCTGCAAGAGACGAAGTCTGGAGCAGGCTTGCTAAATGAGCTAACCAGAGACACCGGTGCAGGGAAGAAATCTCAAGCAGCTGATTCCTTATAAGAGAGCTGAAGCAGTTTGTGGGGTGAGGGTGGAGGATGGGACAAAGACTGACTCTGAGAAGCTGCAAGGGAGTCAGCTTTGGGCACCACAGCTAGCTGCAGGGTGAGTCACCTCATAAGAAATTATAAGAGATACTCTGCAAAGGAACCCCTTTTTTTCCCCACCCACCCAGGCTCTGAAGTAAGAGCCATGCCTTGGGACACATTTTGGGGCTCTGAGAGTGATTGGAAAAGCTGTCTTTTAAGTTAGTTTGGGATGCCCTCCCACCAGGGGCGGTTCTATTTATTTTGCCGCTCCTAGCACGGCAGTCAGGCGGCCTTCGGCGACATGCCTGCGGGAGGTCCACTGGTCCCGCGTCTTTGGCGTACCCGCCGCCGAATTGCTGCCGAAACTGCGGGACCGGTGGACCTCCCGCAGCCACGCCGCCAAAGGCAGCCTGACTGCCGCCCTCATGGCGACTGGCGCGCCGCCCCCCACGGCTTGCCGCCCCAGGCACGCGCTTGGTGCGCTGGTGCCTGGAGCCGCCCCGCCTCCCACTCAGAAAGCCCAAAAGGCTGTGTTTAATGAGACAAACTTCTATTAAAGTTTCTTGGGTTCTTGTTAAAGAAAACTCACCTCCCTAGATCCTTCCAGGAGGGCAGCAGGTGTTGGGGTCGGACGGGAAGGAGACAGGTCACCCTTCCCTCACTCTCCTACACAGATACTGAGAAAAGATTTTTGACTTTTGCAATTCATATTATCTTATATATCTAGGTACTGAATAGGAATCTGGAAATGGCAGTCATTATCTTAAATGAAAATATATTTTCTTTTGCTCCTCCCATGAGGTTTTGCTCCTCCCAGGCCTCACTGTGTCAACTCACATCCTGTAAATATAAGTTTAAATGTCAACTCAATCTTATAATTTTTATAACTCCCCACAAAATTAATGGCACTAGTTGAACGAACTTTTATGTAGGTACCATCAGACAATAAATCGGTGTGCCTTGTAAAGAATAGCATCTGTATTTTAAAGAAAGTGATTTTTTTTTAACGTCCAGAGGTTTAGCCAAGTTATATATCTATTATGCAATTTTTAATGAGTGTGTAAGGAGGTGGTGGTGGGGTTTAAGGAACTTAAGTAATATTCTCAAAATGTGCTGAAATACTAAAAATTGTTTAATTATTGAAGATGAGCCAATCAATTATGTTTTCACCCCCATCCCTAATTACTCATAATTGCATTAAAATGGTTATGCTACTGAGGAAAAATGAAATTAGTTGTGGTCTAGTCTGTTGAGATTAAACAGTGTTCTTTGGGATAAGCTTCTGAATTTGGTATTATACTCAAGCAAAGGTCAAGCAAACTCACAATCCATCAGGACATGCTTTAGAGTCTTGTAAATTGCAAAGCTATACTTCAGAAATAATCTATGTGAAAAGGTCTTGTCTCCCTTATATTGTCGTTTACCAGTTGTCCTGAGGATGCAGATTGGACACCTATCTGGACCTTCTTTTTGTTAAATAAAACAAGAGCAAATAATTCACATTTGTAGGCTAGCAGATTGGAAAGATACTAAAGAACCTACCTCTCTTTCCTTATTTAATACACGGGGTAAGAAAAAGCACCTAATCCCAGAAGATTCCATTTAGGCTCCGATCTATAACAACAGGGGCAAAGCTACTGCTGCAATCTCAAGCGTCATATTGTCAGCTAGATCTAATTACTACTGGCAAAAATGAAGGATGCAGAAATCTCTGAATTTATTGGAACCAGCACAGTTCTGCTGTGTGGTGTAGAGGGTAGGATACCAAACACCCACTCAGGGGCTTCATGCACCCTGTTCACCAAGGAACTGTGCTCCACAGGGCTCCCTGTGCTCCAGCTAGAGAGGAAAGGGCTCATGGTGGGAGGGAAAGGGGGGAGACCGGAGGTGTCAATTATGAAAAAGTTAGAGTTCTTGATTTACAGAGTTCAGTGCTTAATGTCAACTAAAAACAACTTTGTTTCTCCTCCCACTTAAAACATTTGGCTCAGTGGATTTCCATTTTGATTCTGAATAATCATCTATGAGTTAATTGAGACATAACTACTAGCACCCAGCTCTCTAGACTGGTTTCACTTTTCATCTTTAATGAAGCACTCTGTTTATTTTTCTCTTTACCAAGGCTGCTGGCGAGGTTTCTAAGCATTTATATAAAGTGTGGAAGAAGGTTTGTACACAGACAGGTGATGCAAGAAACCTTCAGGTTGGGTCTTAAAACTCATCCTTTGGGTTTTGACAAATGGATCTCAGATTGCAGTTTAGAGACAATATTCTATCTCAGAGTGTGCTTTTCTGTGATAGAATGAATTCCATTCCTACTCACGATATGTACTCTAGTACTTACAAATTGTAAAGAGGCCTCAGATGGATTAAATATTTTTCCCTAATAATATTTTTTTTTAATTCTCAAGGGTTGGCCCTCTTCCTCCTTTGAATGATGGCATTAAAAAGCAGACACCTTCACAGCTGTTCCCCTACCTCACTCATTAAAGTGGGGTTTCAAGTATCAGTGCCTTTAACAGCATTAATGGTGGGTGCTGTGCTAAGTGTGTTGCTTATTGACACTCCCACAAAGTGTGTGCCATGAATGACTTTTCTAGTATCGTTGACTTAAGTTTTCACTACCACATTAGCTCCTGGCATACAGTACGATTAATGGGCAATTCAGACATTCAATAACACATGTAAACTGGAAGCAGGCTTGTTTATAAACTGTCCAACTTATTCCAGGCATCTCATGCTTCCTTTTAACATATGGGGGATGCTTGGACCAATACAAAAGGCACCAGACTGAGAATCAGAAGAACCAAATTTTATTCTTAGGTCTCACTGAGTGGCCATAGGCAAGTCACTTACAAGGCCTGATTCTCAGAAGTGCTGAGCACCCATAGCTCCAACTGAAGTCGAAGGGCACTACAGGTGCTCAGCACCTCTGATAAGGCCTTTAGCCTTCTGTGAATCTAGTTTTCTACCTCTATACAATAGGGATAATAATCTCTTACCCACCTTTGTAAAGTGCTTGGGATATACAGATAAAAAAATGCTATGTAAAATAACAACTATATTTTGCATACATCTTTAAAAACGTTAAACTTTTTTTCCCCATTTAAAAATACTTTTTTTTGGCACTCTACTCTAGAGTAGCCTACAGTGTCCTATAGCACTCTTTTTCTAATCTAATAAAACACATACTTAATAACCTTGTTTTAATCTTCAGTGAATCAGGCTAAGGCACAACGGATTCTATTTTCCTCATTACTAGTGGATAGATCATCCTATCTGACATACAGAAGCTTATTGAACCAATCTAGCTTTTGACTCTAGGCATTTCATGTTACGTTGAATTAATTTAAACCAAATTACAATTGGTTCAGAACACAGACTCATTGAGAAGGGCATATTATATGTCTTGAATTTGTCACTAAACTGCAATAACCCTCTCCAGATTCACCATAGTGATGTAATACCTTGACCTCATTCATCCAATGCCCTCCTGACCTTTTTCATTGTTAGTATCAAGACTGACCTACAGTGTCATTCCTTTAATTTTAATGTACAGTGGCCATCTTGATGTATTGTGTATACACTGACTGTACTATTCCATGTTCTGTATGACCGTTCTGCTCTTCCTCATTGCCAGCTATTTCAAGCACACCAGTGTGTCAGGAAGTCAGCAACGTTGAGCAGAATAGCTTTTGATTAATGCGCACTGCCCCAAAACAAATGAAAAGAAACTAGCCATTTATCATGGCCCCAGATTAACTAAACTGATAACGCCCAACACGTCATGTATATAAATACTTTTCAGATCAATAATCCCAAATTGATCTCCTTCTGGAAGCAAAAGAAACCTAAAAGACGTGTGTGTGTGTGTGTGTGTGTGTGTGTGTGTGTGTGTGTGTGTTATTGTAATATTTATATAATAGCAATCCCCAAAACCCCAATCGGGAGCAGTGCCCCATTGTGCTGGGTTCTGGACAAGGAAAGACAGTCCCTGCCTCAGTTAATAATCTCAACAAATCCCGCCTGAGTCAGTAGTGATTGACCATCTGACAGCTGACGGAGGTGTACAGTATGTGAGGCAGGTCAGCAGTTTCAATCTTGGTCTGATTTGGCAGCCTTCTTGGCAATCTCAGCAGGGAGGCACTGAAAGCTGGTCCCTCCAGGATACGGTTGAAATGCACTGGCAGACCAGTATGATGAAGCATGCTGTTCCGAGGATGGAGTATGCCAGTCCCCAAAGCCATCAATCTGGTACCTTTCACAAACTTTCAATTTAAAATGTATGTATACTGAATGGACCAGACTCACAGCTGGCCCTGTCTCTTTAAATCCAAGGTACATTGGTCAACTCTTCTAGCCTAAGATGGTAGGTGATGTTTGTGACATCATTCCAGACTGTTTTAACAAATCAATGAGTGTGGATCATTATATGGGTATTGATCATATTTAAATTGGCAGTTTAACGCAGATGGCTTATACACCATTTTTGTATTGATTTTGCTCCTCAAAGTGGAGGTTGTTGTTTCATTAGCTCAGGTTAAGAAGAAAATCTTTCCATGCAATTAAAGTAAAACCTGTGGTGAGCTTTGTAAAATGTATCATTCCTCAGTAACAGATATTTTGATTCTGTATTTCCAGTTGTTTGACAGTTAACTTGGCAAGATTCTTTTTCTAACCTTTCAAAAGCCTGGAATGTTGGTACAGGGAATCTGCTCGTTTTGTGCATTTTTTGCATTAATTTGGTCTAAGGCATATCATGCTTCATTCATCAAGTTTTCTAATAGCATAGAAAGATACTGAATACTCTCTAAACATCTTCTGCATGTGTCATTTCATCACGAGTGTCTAACAATAGATAGATAATGAAAAGCTCCATTTTCAAATTGCTGTATTCAGATGTCACTTCAGGGCCTAATCCTGGAAATGCTCAGTGCCCTCCATCCCCACTGAAGTCAGTTCCCGTTGAAGTGACATATTCAATCCCATAAAAATTGAGGGCACATAGGCCCAGATCCACAAAGGTACTTACATGCCTAAACCCCATATTTAGGCACCTAAGTCCCAGCTTTAGACTCCTCTGCTATACACAAAACTCCCGCTCAGCTGCCACCTAACTCTGTAGGCACCTAGACTCATTTAGCACCTACATTTCTGCTGTAAATATTCTGCTGACGAAGTGGGGCATTCACACTGCAGCCCCGCTGTAGGCACCCAGGCACCAATCACCCACCTAAGCCCCAATGCAATCCACAGACTGGGGGGAAAGGTAGGCAGAGGAGTGCCTGTCTTGCTTGTTTGGCCTGATCTGGTGGTGGGGAGAGAATGTTAAAGTGGAGAGAGACCCACCCAGAGAGGTGGCAGATTCCTGTTCAACTCCCTTCTCCTCACCAAGGAGAGGGGAGAATTGAACAGGGGGGCTCCTACATCCCAGGGGGTACCCTAACCACTGAGCTAAAGGTTTTGAAATGCTCCCCCTCCTCACCCCTGAGATGCCTTGTGTGGAGACAGACAGACACCTAGCTCCATCTCACAAGAAACACCTTTGGCTTCTAAGCCACTTGACTCCAGAAGAGGCTTCCCAGTTGTGGAGTGCAAGCAGAGATAGGGGCAGGGCTTAAGACATACCTCCGCCCTGATCCAGTCAGCATCTGCCATTGGCTAGCAGGGAGCTGACTAGTGTGATGGCTTTTGTGGATGGCAGTTTAAGGCCCCTATCTTTCCCCATTCATTGTATAGGGAGCCTAGCCACCTAACTCAGGCTTTGTGGATCGCAACGTTGTTCCTGTGATTTTTCTAAGCACCTAAAAGTTGGGCATTGTGACTCTCAGCATTGGAATGCTTATGTCCCTTTGTGGATCTGGGCATTCGTGTCTTGTAGGAGACATTCGACACCTAGCAGGATCAGGCCCATTCAGAACAGTGGCTCTCACATTCAGCCTGATTCTTCAATGTGCCAGTTGTCTTGTGAGGTGCTAAGTGACTTCAGCAGGCTTTAAGAGCACTCAACATATTGCAGAGCCGGGCACTTAGGCCCCTATTCAGCAAGGTACTTGAGCACATGTCTAACTTTAGGCACATGTATAGCCCCATTGAAGTGAATGGAACTACTCATGTGTTTAGTTAGACATGTGCTTAAATACTTTGCTGAACTGGGGCCTTGTGCAAAGTTAGGCAAGTAGCATTTTTAATTACGCCTATTTGGAGGCACAATATTTTTTCAGGAGGAAAACTTGTGCATGAAAACTTGTGTGGGGTTAGTTATTATTGCCCAATTTCCAAATCTATACAACTTTATTTTAAAAGACATTAATACCAGAAAGATTTGGAAATAAAATCTTGAGATGATTTAAATTTGAATATATGTAAAGTTGATATTTATCTGAATAAATTAACTTTACTTTTGTAATTTGCACCACTGTAAAGATACTGATCCAAATCCATTGACATCAGTGAAAGCCTCCCTCTTGCCTATATTGGGCTCTGGATCAGGCCCTAAATGCTGGAGTTACTACTTATTGTGGGGATTGGAAAGGAATCTAAACCTACATTCTCCTTTAGTCTTTTGCATTTACTGACAAATACTGATCGGAGGTGAAATGGCATCACCTTGATGGTTCTGTCTTATCAGTAGTCAAGAAGTGACTGGAATAATCATCTGTGCCTTCAGCAGGTTCAGAGCAAAAGTAAAAGGCCAGTGCATCCATCAATCTGTTTCAGCATATTTATCCAAGCTTTTAATCTGTTGTCTTGGAAAGGAAAGGTCTTGCCATATGTTTCAACTTTACCATTTACAAAAAGAACCAATTTCATGAAAATAGACATTTGACATTTTTAGGAGGGAACAAAGTCAACATGTTCCACTTTTGTAGTAAATGGGCAAATGCACAGCTATATTGACATACCTTATACTCTTATGGTTAATTCATTTCAACCTGCTTTTGAAAGAGCGGTGTGTTCCTAATGATTTAAATACGACAGTCAACCATTTGATGTTGTTCCCTTATTTAGAATTATAACCAGTTTGTTCCTGAAACATTTCATACGGCTGATGTTTTAGTCTATCACAGTGATGTATGGTATCAATGTTCTTTTTTTGGACTGTGAACTATAATGCACATTTATGGAAAATTATACATAATTTCACTGAATGCAATCCCTGAGGCTTAGCAGCCATTTATCTACTTTGTTCTGTGCAGATTGGGGTTTGGAACTCAAATAGTGGCCTTAATATGACTGACAGCAATAAAGACAGATCTACCAATATCACCGATTCACTGGCTAACCGAACACTCATAGTCACTACCATTTTGGTAAGTCCTGCTGCATAGTGTTAATATTAAGTATCAGAGGGGTAGCCGTGTTAGTCTGGATCTGTAAAAAGCAACAAAGAGTCCTGTGGCACCTTAAAGACTAACAGATGTATTGGAGCATAAGCTTTCGTGGGTGAATGCCCACATGCGTCTGACGAAGTGGGTATTCACCCACGAAAGCTTATGCTCCAATACAGCTGTTAGTCTTTAAGGTGCCACAGGACTCAGTGTTAATATTATTATCCATAGTGTAGAATAGATCATACATTGCTTACATTGTTTTACATATTTATATGAAGCCTTCCTTTTCAGCCTAAACTCCGCACTTCATCTTTTGTGGTTCCCTGTACCAATGTATGGTTTGACAAACCACCCCATGTTTCTAGCCCAGCATATTATTTGCATATAGACACAGAATCAAACTGCCCATTATCCATCTATACACTAAAGTAATCACATTTCCAAATTATGTTTAGCTTATCTCTGTACTTTGAAGAAACAATTTGTATTTCTTTCAACAAAGAAAATTTCACACACCCAAATACTAACTTTTATAGTCAGCGTGTACATGTTCTGACTTCTCACTACAAACAAGGTTGGACGAGAAGAGCAGCTTATGGTGCAGAGTGGAGAGACAGATTCTGGTACATCCTCACCGGTGTCGAATGGAAGTTACAGTGGGGAGGATGTGTTGAATTGTGTATCCTCCAGCCACCCTGATCCCTGTCTTCCTGGCCAGTGCTGCTACTTCTTGGGCTGTACTGGCTGGTTCTGGGTTCCCTGGAGAAAGGAAAGTTGCAGATTCCTTGTGCCACAACTTCCTCTCTGCTGACTTTCCACTGCCAGGAGCCCTGCGCTTTAGGTTAAAACTACAGAAGCCTGCCTTGCCCAGAGCTGAAAAGGAAATATCATGTACACAAAACCACTCTACCTAGTTTTTATTCTCTCCCATGAATATATTCCAGTCAATGGCTATATTATTTCATACTTTTTAAGGTTTGTTTTATTTAGAAAGTCAATTTTTAGGTTTACTTTATGATTCTTGGTCTAGTATTTATTGTACTACTGCAGTATCCTTACCCATCCCTTAACATGGCACATTATATAGTATAGATCTTGGGCCTGATTTTGGAGGTGCTGAACACCAACAACTCTAATTAAAGCCAATGGGAGTAACAGTCCCTCAGATCCCATGAAACTCAGACCCAGGACATTTATAGCTGATTGATTTGGGCAATTTACTAACATATCTAAGATGACTTTTAATGGACAGGGTAAATTTGTTGCACCTGTACAACTGTAGTAAATCATCCAACTATTTGTGTAATGTATAAACTGAGATTATCTGAAATGTACCTCATTTCTATTGTTACATGTTTGGTGTGTTTATTCTATAGGAAGATCCCTATGTTATGTACAAAAAGTCTGATAAGCCCTTGTATGGAAATGACAGATTCGAAGGATATTGCCTGGATTTGTTGAAGGAACTGTCAAATATTTTAGGCTTCATCTATGAGGTCAAACTAGTTTCTGATGGTAAATATGGAGCCCAGAATGACAAAGGAGAGTGGAATGGGATGGTCAAAGAACTCATAGATCATGTAAGAATGAATTGTTCTGTCTTTATTCTACTTTAACCTCAGATAGTTTATAAGAAGCCAAGTCAAATGAAGTGTTTACGTTAACAGGAGGACTAGCCATTTTCACAGCACAGAAAAGCCCTTGAGCAAAGACAAGTACTTAGGGTCTGCATTTTGGGGGAAAATCCTTCCCCCCAGTGCTGGGGTATTCTAGGAGGGAAGAAATACATTCCCCCACACTGTAGACCTGATCCATGGCTACTATGACAGCCCTGAGACTACAGTAGTTCACCCAACACCTAGGCCCTTACTCTGCAGCAATGATAGTTAAATCTCCATAGCAGTAGACCCAATCTCCCCTGCACAACAGTAGGCAGGGAGCCGCTGCACTTCACTGCTCTGCAGTTCATGAGTGGTGCTGAGCCCCCCTGCAGGCTCTGCAAATCATGCTCTACCCTATCCATTGGAAAGGTGCCCGTATTGTTGCATCAAAGGATCTTGGTGTCTGCAAAGACAAGGAAAAGCTTTGATTTGTTTGGGTGCTCACTTCCCATGAATAATATGTCAGACATGTCCATTCTGCTTCTGGTAACGTCCTAATAATGCACTGTTTTGCCACAGTTTCTTGATGTAAACTGTTTCAGTCATACTCAAATTACTATAGCTCTTCTGAAGTAGTTTTTCTGCCCACAATGACCTTTAATAAGGAAACCAAGAATTTTTATTTTACACTCAATTACAGTTCAGCTTCTAGGCAAAACTAGACATGTTTGTTTTAGCTTGTTTAATACCCATGGGAAAAGGTGGAAGGAATAAAAATATGCTTGTTGAATGCAGAGAAAATGAGAATATTTTCCAATTTGTGTTCCCAGAAAGCCGATCTGGCGGCTGCTCCTCTCACTATCACCTACGTAAGGGAGAAAGTAATCGACTTTTCAAAACCCTTCATGACGCTGGGGATCAGTATTTTGTACCGGAAACCCAATGGCACAAATCCTGGTGTTTTCTCCTTTCTCAACCCTCTTTCTCCTGATATTTGGATGTATGTCCTCCTAGCCTGCCTTGGAGTCAGTTGTGTACTCTTTGTAATTGCAAGGTAAGTTAAAAGACTGTGTGAGAGACAACCTCTTTTCTTTCCTCTTATCATATATGTGTTGCACTGGTCACACAACATATACTCACTCCACCAATGACAATCTAATGATATTCTAGGAATTTGATACAGTACCAAAAACATTGCATTCCAGAGGGGTTGTCTTGCATTATTTTTTATATGAACATAAATATTCATAGTGTAACGGGATTCTTCTTTACTTAAGAGTTTAAGGGAGAAAAAATAAAATTGATAAAATGTGTCATCAGTTACTTAATAGAATTGAAAATATTATATACAACTGCTTTTCAGCATAGTTACTCCTTTATAAACACTGCACTTTTCAGCTAACAGTGCATACAGTTAAAAGCCAAGAGAAAATCTGAAAATCTTTGTTGCTGAAGGGTGGAAGTCAGCTCAGATCAATTCACTCTGAAAATTCAGGATAGCATAACAGAGAACCCAAGGGCTTGGCTCTGCAAGATGCTCCCATACCTCTCTCTAAAGTGAATTGTCACAGGAGGTACAAAGCACTGTGTACTCTCAAATCCCAAGTGAGAGCCGTATTCAGGAAGGCACTTATGATCCAGGGGTGCATGTGTTTAACTTCAATAGGACTTAAACTGGGCATATGCTTAAATGCTGTCCTGAATCAGGCCTCTGCTAACAATGAACTCCTAACCCATGGAAGAGCAAACTCCTAATAGAATACAAGTTTAGAAACTGGGGGTGGAGGGGGGGATTGATTAATGAAAAGTTCAACAAATTGTGTTTAAAAACTGAAAAGGAAAAATATGAAAATATGATTGACAAAGTTCAGCAATACTCCTTTCTTAGCAATTCTGGAGTCTGATGTCCCAATGCCTTTCTTACATGAAAAAAGAACAGGAGTACTTGTGGCAGCTTAGAGACTAACAAATTTATTAGAGCATAAGCTTTCGTGGGCTACAGCCCACTTCTTCGAATGCATATAAAGTGGAACATATATTGAGGAGATATATATACACACATACAGAGAGCATGAACAGGTGGGAGTTGTCTTACCAACTCTGAGAGGCCAATTAAGTAAGAGAAAAAAACTTTTGAAGTGATAATCAAGATAGCTCAGTACAGACAGTTTGATAAGAAGTGTGAGAATACTTACAAGGGGAGATAGATTCAATGTTTGTAATGGCTCAGCCATTCCCAGTCCTTATTCAATCCTGAGTTGATTGTATCTAGTTTGCATATCAATTCCAGCTCAGCAGTCTCTCGTTGGAGTCTGTTTTTGAAGTTTTTCTGTTGTAAGATAGCCACCCGCAGGTCTGTCATTGAATGGCCAGACAGGTTAAAGTGTTCTCCCATTGGTTTTTGTGTATTATGATTCCTGATGTCAGATTTGTGTCCATTAATTCTTTTGCGTAAAGACTGTCCGGTTTGGCCAATGTACATGGCAGAGGGGCATTGCTGGCACATGATGGCATATATCACATTGGTAGATGTGCAGGTGAACGAGCCCCTGATGGTATGGCTGATGTGATTAGGTCTATGATGATGTCACTTGAATAGATATGTGGACAGAGTTGGCATCGGGCTTTGTTACAAGGATAGGTTCCTGGGTCAGTGTTTTTGTTCAGTGATGTGTGGTTGCTGGTGAGTATTTGCTTTAGGTTGGGGGGTTGTCTGTAAGCGAGGACAGGTCTGTCTCCCAAGATCTGTGAGAGTAAAGGATCATCTTTCAGGATAGGTTGTAGATCTCTGATGATGCGCTGGAGAGGTTTTAGTTGGGGGCTGAAGGTGACAGCTAGTGGTGTTCTGTTATTTTCTTTGTTGGGCCTGTCTTGTAGGAGGTGACTTCTGGGTACTCGTCTGGCTCTGTCAATCTGTTTTTTCACTTCAGCAGGTGGGTATTGTAGTTTTACGAATGCTTGATTAGAGATCTTGTAGGTGCTTGTCTCTATCTGAGGGATTGGAGCAAATGCGGTTATATCTTAGAGCTTGGCTGTAGACAATGGATCGTGTGGTGTGTCCTGGATGGAAGCTGGAGGCATGTAGGAAAGTGTAGCGGTCAGTAGGTTTCCGGTATAGGGTGGTATTTATGTGACCATCGCTTATTAGCACAGTAGTGTCCAGGAAATGGACCGCTTGTGTGGATTGATCTAGGCTGAGGTTGATGGTGGGATGGAAATTATTGAAGTCCTGGTGGAATTCCTCAAGGGCTTCTTTTCCATGGGTCCAGATGATGAAGATGTCATCAGTGTAGCGTAAGTAGAGTAGGGGCGTTAGGGGACGAGAGCTAAGGAAGCGTTGTTCTAAGTCAGCCATAAAAATGTTGGCATACTGTGGGGCCATGCGGGTACCCATAGCAGTCAGCGGCACATCATCAGAGATCTACAACCTATCCTGAAAGATGATCCTTTACTCTCTCAGATCTTGGAAGACAGACCTGTCCTCACTTACAGACAACCCCCCAACTTAAAGCAAATACTCACCAGCAACCACACATCACTGAACAAAAACACTGACCCAGGAACCTATCCTTGTAACAAAGCCCGATGCCAACTCTGTCCACATATCTATTCAAGTGACACCATCATAGGGCCTAATCACATCAGCCATACCATCAGGGGCTCGTTCACCTGCACATCTACCAATGTGATATATGCCATCATGTGCCAGCAATGCCCCTCTGCCATGTACATTGGCCAAACCGGACAGTCTCTATGCAAAAGAATTAATGGACACAAATCTGACATCAGGAATCATAATACACAAAAACCAGTGGGAGAACACTTTAACCTGTCTGGCCATTCAATGACAGACCTGCGGGTGGCTATCTTACAACAGAAAAACTTCAAAAACAGACTCCAACGAGAGACTGCTGAGCTGGAATTGATATGCAAACTAGATACAATCAACTCAGGATTGAATAAGGACTGGGAATGGCTGAGCCATTACAAACATTGAATCTATCTCCCCTTGTAAGTATTCTCACACTTCTTATCAAACTGTCTGTACTGAGCTATCTTGATTATCACTTCAAAAGTTTTTTTCTCTTACTTAATTGGCCTCTCAGAGTTGGTAAGACAACTCCCACCTGTTCATGCTCTCTGTATGTGTGTATATATATCTCCTCAATATATGTTCCACTCTATATGCATCTGAAGAAGTGGGCTGTAGCCCACGAAAGCTTATGGTCTAATAAATTTGTTAGTCTCTAAGGTGCCACAAGTACTCCTGTTCTTTTTGCGGATACAGACTAACACGGCTGCTACTCTGAAACCTTTCTTATATGAATAGTTCATATATAAGTAGTCACATTAACTTCAATGCCTCTACTAGTATGAATAAGGGTTAGTCATTTGAATAAAGGTTTGTGGGATCAGACATCTACATTGCATATGAAACTTTCCAAGATATCCCTTCCTAAGGAATTTCAATATTTTATATATAAAATATTAATTCAACATCCTTTGGATGCCATATTTGAAACATATTTTTTTTTTTTCTGATGGCATTTGATATCCATACTAAGGGCTGGTCCACACTACCCGCCTAATTCGGCGGGTAGAGATCGATCTTCTAGGATCGATTTATCGCGTCTCATCTGGACGCGATAGATCGATCCCAGAAGCGCTCCCCCGTCGACTGCGGAACTCCTGCTCGCCGAGAGGAGGAAGCGCTGTCGACGGGGGAGCCTGCCTGCGCCGCGTGGACCCGAAGTAGGTATTTTTAGTTCGATATATGAAACGTCGACTTCAGCTACGCTATTCTCGTAGCTGAAGTTGCGTTTCCTATATCGATCCCCCGCCCCAGTGTGGACCAAGCCTAAGACTCTGTAAAAACTCATTTATTTTTACTTCTTCCACTATTTGGAATTATAATTTTCATCACTATTTATTGAACATTTTCCAACCCTTCCTCCTCCTTCCTAGGAATATACATAAAAATATTTGTCTGGGTTATTGGTTTTTCCATTACCAACAATTATATTTTTTCTTCTGACACCTTGTAAAGCTTTCCCCCCAATTCTATCATGTATTGCTTTGAATATAAAACAATGACATAATTCACACTAATGAAGGAAAAAGAGCATCAGAGTAGATACTCCAAGAAAACAAGTTTCAAATAATGTAACTCTTCATGGTCTAACATTTATATAATACAGGTAGCTATAGGATAATATATAAAGCTGTAATGCTGTATTGTTGAAATTCTAAATATTCCTCATATCAGAGTAAAGATACAATGTAAACATTTAATACAAAACTCTTGTAAATGCTCAAACTAATTTGACTTAATTAAAATTGTATCTTTTGATTCCAAAGACTACAATGAAAGAGCAAATGTAATAAAATAGCATCATTATAATAGCCCCATGTTAGTCATTCTGATAATATGCATACACACTGTCTGATTTCCTATACAGCTCTGAGACGAGTTACATAGTTCTTGTCATGAGTTCCCCGCACCCCAAATTATGATTTCTTTTAATTGGCGAGCTCCCTTATTTACAAGAGCAGTCCCACAGAGGTCAGTTTGACGTGGTTGTGTATTTCTTTATGGCCCACAGAACAGCTTTCTTTTCAAGTGGATGCACTGGTAAACGCACTCTTTCATATACGTGAAACTTTGTCTGCTTGCTGGTTTCAGCACCAGTGCCCAAGGCAGACTACAGTGATGGGGGGCAATTTGTAGGTTTTATTGTTGTTTTGTTTTAAACTGCTTAGAGGATCATGGGACAACTCATTAGTGTAGGTCCTGGGTGACAGAAAGAGTTCATCCATCACTGACGGCTAATCTCATATCAGCCACAAGACTGTGTACAATTAGTCATGATTTCCCACAAGCTCTTGCAGTAGCTCACTGTACCATGAATAATAATTCTAACTGCACACAAATCATCGTCTCATTCATGGCTGATATTAAATCTGCCCATCAGTGACAGATTAACTTCGTTCTGTTGTTGTGCGCCAAGACTAAAAACATCCCACAGCCTTCTCCACCAAGGAGCAGGGAGAAGGAAAAAAACAAACAAACAAGCCCCAGTTTGCCCTCAGCCCTGTAAATTCTCTAGGAAAACCATGTCAAACTCAGAAAACAGACAAAGCTTTAAGTATATGAAAGAATGCACCGGATACGGCAAGTAATCAAGAAAGCCACCCAATGGGCTATACCCAAATGCATGCTCAAATGAACACAAACAAAAAAGAGGAAAATATTATTGAATCATCATCCCTTGTGTTTCACTCTCTCAACTGCTAACCGTTGCTCCCTTTAGCTAAAACCAGTCCTTTGCCCCTGGAACAATGATAATTCCCATTTTCTAATTTTTAAAAAAATCCTTAGAAATATCAAGCTTTATTATTCTTGCTGATTACTTATTTAGGAAAACAGGAGACTAAGGGCCCAATTCAGCAAATGACTTAATAAAGTTCTATTCATGTCAATGGAACTTAAAAACCTGCTTGAGTGCTTTGCTGAACTGGTATCTAGAAGCAGTGCTAAATTAGTTGGCAAATAGTTATGCTGAAGGTGTTTAGTACACACCTGACATTTAAACTTGCTTCACCAGGCTAGGACTCCGACTACACATCTAGGAAAAGCCAGAATAGTCCATTCACACCTCTAAATCTGTTTTTCATCTGCTAAAGGTTTGCTTCTTTCACCAGGGATTGGACAGGTCAATTCTCAAGAACCTTTTGGTGAGATACTGGAGGCAGAGTTCAGGAAGACCCTTGCACACAAATCTCCACTATTCTAGCAGTGCTATAACAAATAAACATCATTGTTTATTGTTGCACTCTCATTGAGAGAAATATTCAGGGATAATATTTATGGACATGTCTGTTGTACTTCTAAAGATTTTTTTTTTCAGTGGCATGACTCATATCGTAGTTCTCCTGAGGTCTTATGTAGCATTACCATTGTTATTTAAATTTTGTATAAAGTGCCATAATAATTAAACAAATAGCTATGCCTTATCACTATTTGTAAAGTTACTGATTTTTACAGTTTCTTTCTTTTTCTTCTCCACATTAGCTGTGACTACACTAATAATGTTCTGCTAAAATTTCTCTCTGTTGCCACCTTCGTTTCATCTCCACTGGTGATATCAGTGGTGGAAGTGCTAGCATAGGTGTCTATCAATGATATAGGCACAAAGTCATCAAACTTTGCTCAGAAAAACCCTACGTGAGGTAATGCTTAACTGCCAGCAACCTACAACATCTTGTCTACACTACTGCTCCCACTGATGGAAATGAATCAGGAGAAACAACAGTGGAAATATTAACAGAAATTTCCTAGGTTAGCCAAGTCCTGGAAAAGAATCATTGACCTGCCCCTCCTCTGTTCATTGCATCAACATTTCATACAGTGCATTGCACAGAATAAGGTGCATAACAAGAAAATCTGATATTTAATTCTAATAGAGAATGAGTCACTGATATACTAGCACAAATTTTTTAAAAATAGCAGCTGTAGACTTTTGCTCTTTGAATAATCAAAAGGTCATATAATAAAATAAAGCCTTTCTAGTCCTGCAGAAGTAGTTCTGCCGACTGAATTTTATTGCTATTTTCTAGCAGTTGCCATTTTGTTCCTTCTGTTATAGATACATTTTTGTCTAAGCTACAGAATATGTTTATTACTTAAAAAAATGTAAGAGCCCAGCCCTGCTCAATTTGCAGTGCAAGGCTCCCAGCAAAAGATCATGCACAATTACTGTTTTACACTCCTTGTAACCAGGAGCGGCGCCAGGGTTTTTGGCGCCCTAGACGGGGGTCTTTCCGTGCTCCCGGTCGTCGTCGGCAATTCTGCGGCGGGAGGGTCCTTCCGCGCTCCTGGTCTTCGGGGCACTTCGGCGGCGGGTCCCGGAGCGAGTGAAGGACCCGCCGCAGAATTGCCGCCAAAGACCCGGAGCGCGGAAGGACCCCCCGCCGCCGAATTGCCGCCCCCCCCCCCCAAATCCTGGCGCCCTAGGCAACTGCCTAGGTCGCCTGAATGGAAGCGCCGGCCCTGCTTGTAACATGTCAACATTGTAATTCAGCGTGTGTGAATGCCCAGCAGAAGGCCTTTACACTTTGATGGCTTATGTGCAAGTTAGCTGGTACATAGGCCGTGGCTCACAGGGATGAGTTTCAGCCTTTGTGCACAAATCTAGTTAAGAACAATTTCATTGATTGTAGAAAGGTGGTTTTCACCCTATTAGCACAGTGAAAAACTTGCTGGAATGTAATGGCTTGGTTTTGTTTTTGGTTTTTTTTAAATGGCGTATGTAGAAATTTTTTGTCTTTAATCTTTATATTGCCTCTTGCAATTATGTTTAACAACTATTGTACCAGTGATGATGATATTGTTTAGTTAATGGCATCTTAAGCTACCTACTGTTTCAATTAGTATGTTCATTACTATCAGCGTTCATTACTTCAGCTTAGCGTAGCACTCTGGTTGCAAGAGTGCATAAATTCAAAGCTTAATTATATTGCTGAAACAGTAATTAAAATGTATTAGCATGGCATTGTCAATTAAAGCTATATTCATAAACTTCAGCAGGAATGTACCTAATGTGCCCTGCAGAGCTGAGAAGCAGCAGGCACAGTACCATGGGGAGGAACAATCTTTAAAGTAATTTTGCCAACTATTTTGCAGGCTATAATAGTGTATAGATTTTGCATTTTCAGCAAGGTGCGCTGGGAATTAAGCACTATTCTTCCACTCATTAAGGGGAAACTGGCTGCCTAATTCTCTATACATGATACTGAAAATATACCCCTATGGTTTTTAAGCACTGAAATTACTCCCGCAAAGTAGCAACAACTTATTATTATTAAAGTGCTGTAACCTCACTATTGGAGAAAGTGCCACAAAAATTAATATCTTAACACCAACCGGTCTTGTAATATAGTTTTTTTGTCATGCCCAATGCCAGTTCTTTATATAGAGAGTACTCCAAAGGCACTGCTTTTAGAGTGCCATTTTTCTTTCATGCTTCGCCAGGGAGCAGCTACATGGAATCAGTGCATCCCCCTCTCTGCAGGTCATCAATCGCGTGGCTAGGGGAATGACTGGGAACTTTGAAAGAAACAGTAGTCTTATATTTGAGGATTACAGTCAAAGAGCTTTAGGATTAATGAAGTAGGGCTTATGCTAAAACTGGAGCTCTGAAAGCCCCTCCCTGCACTGCAGTACTGCTCTGCAACTTGCATACGGTAGTGGGACACATATCTATGCTTTAGTTTTGGTTATTTTCTTCATTAATCTTTTCATTTTCTGCATTCTTTAGCAGGTTTGCTGGCTCAGTGTGTATTTTATCTGATGTTTACAGACTGTTTCTGTTAACTACCACAGGTTTACACCCTATGAGTGGTATAACCCCCACCCGTGCAACCCTGACTCAGATGTGGTGGAAAACAATTTTACTTTACTAAATAGTTTCTGGTTTGGAGTTGGAGCTCTCATGCAGCAAGGTACACCGGTCACACATCATTATTGCACACATCCCACAGTCTGCTCACGGGCTTCTGTGCTGGTAAACTCCACCATCTGTAGCTACCACATATATTGTAAAACCTGATCTCAGAAATTAAAAAAGCAGATTACACAGTGAAGTGGGGATAGGGAGGGAAAGGAAATGAAACTAACACTTGCTTAAATACAAAATATGGTAACCGCAGAAATGAGAAGGGAAAACATACAAGAAAGTATAAAGTCAGCTGTCCTATATGGGAGCTTCTGTGGACAAAACAGAAAATAATAGCCGGATGACTACAAAGGTATTTTTATTGATGATAAATCTAAAATTCCTACACTGAAAACAGGAAAAATCTCTATTCACGTAGGCTTCATCCCAATATAGACAGTAATAGCCATAGCAATTCTGGAACACATACAGTAACAGCCAGTCAAAAGGTATTTCTTCACAAAGATTGTTAAGTTTTGTTGGCAATTGTCAAACTTTTATTTAAAACCAAAACAAAACCTATTTTTATTGGCTTTTCTGCAGGTTTGAGTCCCATCCTCTTGTAAATGCATCCAACCTTAGAATTTAACCAAGTCAAGTGCCAGTTGCTGCTGAATTTTGGAAACTGCACAGAGATACTCGCATGTCAATGAAGGGCAGCGAAGTGCACTCGATATGGGAAGTCACGCAGATACATGTAGTAAACACTTATGCTTATGGCGTGTGTATACTGAGGCTTCCCATTAAAGGGCTATATTGTATCAATACGGGGCTCCATTCAACATCTCTGAAAACATTTTTTGGCCAAAAAAAAAAACAAACAAAAAAAAAAAAGGCAACACATAGAGGAAGTCGCAGCAATATATTGGTATTAAATTCCCAAATATTTAAGAAAGGAAGGAATACCTACATTCATTCAGGTACAATTTATTCTTTTCATAGGCATGAATACCAATTTGGATTTTGTAAAATAATAAATAATAATAACAATAAAGGAATTTTTCTTAGACAGGGTAGTGAAGAAATTTCACACTGTAACTAGGATAATGCATGCACACAGTTTTATTGGCATATTCATAGGACACACATATCCTCACCAAAATTATTTTGAAGAAGATTGGAGATAAGGTGTTTTTGTTTTTTCCAATGTATCTGTAAAGTACAGACTAAGGTTTTACAGTATCAGGCAGGTGTGTGTATGTAATTGTGACTGCCTTGTGTGTGAGAGTGCCCCAAGATTTTGTGTTTTTAATGTCCTGCCTTTTTGGAGTTTACCATCATCCACAGCAAACTGTGGGATGCAGTGTCTACTAGTTACCACTACCTTGGGTACATGACAGTCAGCCCCAACCAGACTCTGCTTGTCTTTCAAGAAGCTTTACAAAAACATTTGTAAGGTGAAGCAAATGTTTCCATGTACAAACTTGTGGTACGTGTGACTGTAAGTGCACCATCAGTAACATGTAGAGTTTGAACAAGAGATGAATGGTTGCTAACCTCTGCATCTATTGTTATGCTCTTTCTTGTTAACAGAAGCTGCTTGTTGTGCTTGATTGGAAGCCACTTGTTTATTAAATTTTAAAATGTGATGATCAGACTTTCTCTTTTCTACAGAGCGTGAGCAAAGTCTGGATCAGGATTGGCTGTCATGTCTGCCATAAAAAGGCACTAGAGAGACTTCAGCAAGTATTGTCTCTGACCCTGAATCTTGCTAGTAACATTTTACTTAGATGTTATTTCCCCATTCCCTTGAAGTTCTCAACCCAGATATTTCCTCTGGTCTTTGAAGGTATCCAGACATGGCATACTTCTAATTATAGTCAGCAGATAAATTTTAAAAAAATGTATGAGAAACTATTACTTTTAAAAACTCAAGTGACCTGCTAAGGCCCGAATTCAACAAAGTGCGTAAGCACATTCTTACCTTTAAAGATAGAGCTTAAGTCTCACAAGATTACGTCAATGAAACTAAAGCATGTGCTTACGCCCTTTGCTGAAGTGGGTTCCAAGAGATGGTGAATACTGAAAAAATCATGGGCCTGATCCTGCAATATGCCGAACCCCACTCAACTCCTATTGACTTTTGTGAGAGTGGAGGGTGCTCAGCATCTTACAAGATCAATCCCCTTGCTTATAACACTCAGTGGCAGGTTAAAATATACTGTCCTTAGTTTAATTAGATTAAAGATTTTCTGTTTCATTTATACAACTAATTTGCCACTGGAGTATTATAATTTTGCCAAAAAGCTACAGGAACCAAGAGTTTCTCCACCTCCATCTATTATCGTGTACCTCTAACTATAAGGCTGCACTACCAGCTTTTATGGCAAGCTGCTAAGGTCTCTGAAGTTTAGTTGGCTATTACTATCACTATACATTAAAACTAGGTATTGTACCAGTGTCTAACTACATCTTTTATATTCCTATAACTATCTAGGCTTTTAGAAAATGACATCTTCATGAAGATCTGAATCAGCATACATAGCAGCCTGCTCTTACGTTTGCTAGATCAACTACAGTTTAGAAATAAATACATCCTTAGGAGTAAAAAATCATGTTTCACTACATTAAAAAAAAATCTAGTCTGATAAAGCACCAAGAAAAGCACAATTAACAAACATAAATCTGGATGAATCTGCAGCTCTTGAAATGATACATTAAGATTCCCTAAATTAAATAGGAACCTCTACTTTTAGACTGTTGGCCTAGTTTAAAATCAGTACAACACAAAGGCTACACACGGCAGGAAGTCTGCTTTGCTGTTACCTCTCATAATTTGGTAGCTACATCAATGTACTCAGAGCCCTCAGCTATGCTTAGCTCTGACCTTTAAGAGAGATGTACATATATTTATAAAAAG
Source organism: Terrapene triunguis (assembly GCF_002925995.2). Lineage (NCBI taxonomy): Eukaryota > Metazoa > Chordata > Testudines > Emydidae > Terrapene > Terrapene triunguis. The sequence continues at coordinate 9,960,559 of NW_020664382.1, forward strand.
CTAAATTAAATCTGTTTGCCTGTGGTTTGGAAGATTATTACCCTTTCAACTTTTGCTCAAATTGTATAGAGTTTTTATGTTAAAATCTTCCAAGGCCTTAAATACCTTCTGTGAAATGTCTGAAGTTCCTAATCATTAAGTAGCTCAGAAGACATAACACTTCAACAACAGGGACCTTTCTCTAACAATAATGAATATTAATTAAATCAAATTCTGTACACACTCAGACCACAGTTCAGCCAGCACTTAAGCATTTGCTTAAGTCCATCCTTATGCAACAAAACACTTATGCACTGTGCTTAACTCTGAAGTTAAACTGAAGTCAGTTGACTATAAGCACACAATCAAGTGCGTGTCTGAATCTGGGCCTTAAACCCGAGGCAATCCACTGAAGTCAGCAAGGTTGCATACTGTGTCAGTCAGGGCAGTATTTGGCTCGTAATGTTTAGGAGTACTTTGCTTCACAGCTGGGATCAAATTAACCCTCCTGAGTCAATTATATGCCCTTAAAAAGTAAAATGAATCATACAAATTATCCATTTATTGTCCTAGTCTCACAATGTGAGATGTGCAGTCGGATGTGCTAATGCCATTTCAGTCATCATTCTGTCCTTTAAACTGGGATTAATTTATTATTCGTAACATTGCACCATCATGTAGAGATCCAGAAGGGACTGTATAGTTGCTTTAACTTTCTTACCTTTAAAACAAAAAGTATAGGCTTATAAGACGACATATTTTAGGTCTTGACCCCTGCAGTCCTTATGCATGTGAGTAAGTCCCACTGACTTTACTGGAACACTACTGACTGCAATGATACTGTTTGCCTGAGTGAGGGCTGCAGGACCATACATACCTGGATGTGTAGATAAGAGACACAGGGTAAAGCCATCTTTTTAAGCACTTCCTCTAAGTGGTGAATGGGATACAGTAGAACCTCAGAGTTACAAACTGACCGGTCAACCATACATCTCATTTGGAACCGGAAGTACACAATCAGGCAACAGCAAATACCAAAAAAAAAAAAAAAAAAAACAAAAAAAAAAAAAAAGATTAATAAAAAATAATAATAAAATAAAGGGAGAGCAGCATTTTTTTTCTGCATAGTGAAGTTTCAAAGCTGTATTAAGTCAATGCTCAGTTGTAAACTTTTGAAAGACCAACCATAACGTTTTGTTCAGAGTTACAAATATTTCAGAGTTACAAATAACCTCCATTCCCGAGATGTTTGAAACTCTGAGGTTCTACTGTATTGTTCTTCTGAAGGTTTAAGGCTTAAAGCCTCATTACAGTACTTGTAACAAGCAGTTAAGATACAGATAAATGGCTAGTATAGCTTGCTAGGAGTCTAAAAGGTTAACTCCAAAGGTGACATTATCTCAAAGACAAATTGGTGTTCAGACCCATGGATAATCGTGTTTGTTAGGTATCATGGCATACATCCCCTTCAAAGTATGTTACCATTATAAATGTTAGCTGTACATATGTGAGATTACTGTGTAGATTTCTTTTATTATTCTGTGGTTCATAAATGTATTATGCTCCTAAAAATAATCTACTGCCAGAGAAAGACTTCTTTCAACATGTTTTAATATGATTGTTTTGATGATATTATAACAGGATCAGAGCTGATGCCCAAAGCTCTTTCTACCAGAATAGTTGGAGGAATATGGTGGTTTTTCACCTTAATCATAATCTCATCCTACACTGCCAACTTGGCTGCCTTCCTGACAGTTGAGAGAATGGAATCCCCCATCGATTCAGCAGATGATTTGGCAAAGCAAACCAAGATAGAATATGGGGCTGTTAGAGATGGATCAACAATGACCTTCTTCAAGGTAAGATGGTGCCAGGTGGTTTTGCACTGTCAGTATTGTAACCTTTCACTAATAGATTCTGAAACGTGGAACAGAATGAGAAATTTTGAAAACATTAGTCTAATAAAATTTAGCAGTTATAACAAATCCCTAATCCACAGAGCATCCTCCAGGAATCTACACCTGAGTGATGGGGAAGGTTGTGTTATATGCATGTTTCCTTCTGCCAACCAACAGGAAATCACCACAAATAGATTACTGTCTGACACTGTAGCACCTTTAGTGAAAGGTCCTCGGTACCGTGGCACCCACTGCTCCCTAAGAATGGAGAGCTCCGGGGCAGCTACAATCTGGAAAGTCCCTGCTAGAACAGGTCCAATGCAAGAGGGGATAAAGGACTCTGGAACAATGTACAGGCACAAAGTCTCTGTTGGAATAGCCCCATGCCTTTAGTGAATCCCCCAAGATCTATACAGTCTGGGGCCCAACCACCTCCTCCTTTTGAGAAAGGCAAACCCATGCCCTAGCCAAAAGAATTTAGTGAAAACTCTGCGAGGAGAACCTCCGCAGTTTTGTCCCATCAGGGCCCATTACTACTAGCTATTCTTCAGTCTTCAAAAGGGGGCTGTTTGGCCCGAAGTTTATAATGAGTAATTTGCTAAGATAGCTACTTGATCTTGAAAAGCAATTGGAAAAATACAAAATAATAGTTAATTTGCTTTTAAAAATATTTTATATAAAGAACATAGATTTAAAGTTTAATAAATATAATTAAGTGAAAGCATTTTCTAGTGAAATTGCTTCAGTAGATAACTAAATTCCTTTTGATAATCAACTTTAATTACATATGAAATGAATGGATCTCATAAAATGTCAATACATATACCAACAAGTTATAAATATGGAAAATGTACAAAAAACATCCCCTGGCAATTAGCACTAATTAGCAGCTTTGTTGTCACACCCAGCAGGAAATCCAAGGATTGAATGTACCTAGGTAAGTATTAATATCATGCTCCTCAGTATGGTATCTGAGCATCTTTTAACTAACCTTTAGGAAGCAGCCCTTCCAAAGAGAATCATAGAATCATATAGAATCACAGAATATTAGGGTTGGAAGGGACCTCAGGAGGTCATCTAGTCCAACCCCCTGCTCAAAGCAGGACCAATTCCCAGACAGATTTTTACCCCAGTTCCCTAAATGGCTCCCTCAAGGATTGAGCTCACAACCCTGGGTTTAGCAGGCCAATGAGTCACATTGGTGAAGCAACATGGTGGAAAAATAGCTTCTGCTATCTGTGTCATAGATGTTCTGTGAATGAACATTTCAGTTTCTGGTGTCAGTTTGACATCTTAAGTGAGGATTTTAAAAAGGTCTGCGGCAGACCTGGGAATTTAACCCAGATGCCTCAAATCCAAGTGCAGTACTTTAACCACAAGACTGTCTTCAGATGAAGAAAGATTCTTTATACACAAATAAAGGAAAGTAATGGATTGTAGTTCAAATATTTGGATCATGTCTCAAAACTAGTAATTTTCAAAAAGGATTCTGCAGTAGTTTGCTACATCTTACATGGCCACCCTGTTTTTAGCAGTTAAGGGTAAATTCCTCTCTTGCTGCCCCTGCTTACTTCCATCTATCATTGCGGAGAGGTGACTGTGTATTTGAATAAGAGAATAAACAATGCTTTTTTCAAAGCCTGATTATTT